>NW_027187360.1:8845989-8952940 GCF_028583685.1 Petaurus breviceps papuanus | reverse complement strand
CCAGGAACTAAGATTGCTGAGAACTTGCCTCGTGTCAAGATGAAGAAAAGACCTCCATTTGGGTATTAAGTGCTGTGTTTAAACTTGATGTAACTCTGGGGTAGATTCAATTGTGATCCAGGGGTGGGGAACTTTTGACCTTTTTGTGTTCTATGGTTGAGCAAATGAATGTATTTTACTTATGTTTGGAAACTAATCTCCATTTGAGAAGAGGGGCTTTGTGGTGGACTTAATTAAGGTATAGCCTAGGGGTGGAGAAGTATTTGGAACAGAGACTTTGTAATTGATTGAATGATTGGAAAGTCCTGGGGTGGGGTAGGCCTTGGAGATGATTTAATCACACTTAGTAAATGCTGTATTTTGAATGATGTCATGTTTTGATCTTCTCTGTTCTGGGTTTGTTACTGAATAAAATGGAGAGCACCTATGCTGGTATTTTGAACCTGGGAAGTTGCCTTTCCTTGGCATTACATTACAAGGTGCCAAAAAAAAGTCAAGTTATTGATTGATTTATAAAACAGATTTGACTGATCAATAGAACAGATTTGGGAAAGTCCTCTGAAAGTCACCTAATCCTTATGCTTCCTGCATAAGAATTTCCTGCATAGAAGAGGATATTTCTAAGTCCAGAAAATAGATAGAATGAACCCTAGTGATGAGGTATGGGCCCTGGGAGAACCCTTGAGCTCTCCTTGAGTCCTTGAGGTACCCCTTGGACTGTTGATGAGGCATTTGCATGAGGCAACAGGCCTTACATCTTGGCTGGGCCCGGACCTCTAGCCTAGTTACTAACTGCTAATTACTAGCCTATTTACTAGCCTAGCCCTCCATTGTTCATCTACTTCCTCCCCTTGAGCCTATCGAAAAAACTGGCCTGTCTATAGCCTCCAGCTGCCTCCCATCCTGAATCACTCATTGACCTCATTAACCTCCTCCTGAAGGCCCTCCCCAAACTCCTCCTCTAGACCACCCCTATATTCCTTCCACAACTTTCTGCATATGACCCCATCTCACACCATGTGGTGTAAGAGTGCCATATAGAATGCCATAGAATAGTCAGAGCAACATAGAATGACCTAGCACAGATTTACTCTGTGTCTAATACAAGCGAACTTTTAATAAATTTTACTTTTCTTTGGCTTAGAAGACTTCAGTCGAATTCATTCAGCAGGACCCAGCATGTTGATATTTTGGGGTCTCCAAAGCAACCCTAACCCTCTTAATGAGTAACCTCTTTACTAGGATTTGGAGCTAGAAGGGGCCAGAAGGAAGCATCCAGAGGTTTTTAACCTTTTTGTGGGTCCTAAACACCTTTGGCAGTCTGATGCAGACTATGGAGCCCTTTTCAGGATAATGTTTTTAAATTGAAGGAAGTGCTAATTCAGTTAGAGGTTAGTTAAATAAAGATGTATTTTCCTACCTCCAAATTCAAAGACTTGAAATTCAGATTTAAAATCTCCTATATAGTCCAATATCCTCATTTTTATAGATTCACCATGACCCTTTTGAGTTTCAATAACTCATACAAGGTCCCATAGTATAGTTGGTTTAATATGGTATAATATAATATAGTATGGTATGATATTGTATAGTATATAAAGCTATAATATGTGTGTGTGTGTGTGTGTGTGTGTGTGTATGTGTGTGTAGTGGGAAAAGAACTGGATTTGGCATTGGAGAACCTAGGTTTAAGGTGAAAGCTTTATTATAGTACTCTATGATATTCTATAATATTCTCTATTATGTTATATTATGCTATTGATGGGGTACAGGCTCTGGGAAACCCCTTAAACTCTGATTGAATCTTCCCACTTGATAAGGCATTTGCCTGAGGCCATAAGCCTTTCATTATTCCTAGGCTCAAATCTTTGTTACTCTTAACCTACCCTAGCCCTCCACTATCTAGCTACTTCTCATCCTTGATCCTCATCAAAATATCTACCCGTGTTTCCCCGATAATAAGACACTGTCTTATTATATTTTTTGGACAGAAAAACACCAGAGGGCTTATTTTCAGGGGAGGGCTTATTTTAATGAACATTGACAGCAATTTTAATAAACAGGTAAATGTGAACAAAAAAATGTACCTTTATTCAATAATGAATTCAATAAAGAACAGGATGACGCGCTCACTGCTGCAGCTCTGATTGGATGCAGCTAGGAGCGCGGCGTGCATTTCATGGGGGGGGGGATGGTGCATACAGAGGGTACTGTAATGTAGCGTGTAGCGCAGGGGATCACCTTCACTACAGTAGCAATCTCAATAGGGCTTATTTTCAGGGGAGGGCTTATTTTAGAGGAATCTTACACAGTAAGGGGAGGGCTTATTTTCAGGATAGGTCTTATTATCGGGGAAACATGGTATACCCAAGTCTGTCACCCTTAAACTAGCCTAGCCCTACATTGTCTGTCAACTCCATATTTTTCTTTAAGTAAAGAACAGAACCCTAGGTCACACACTTGTTAACTTGAACTTACATGAACTGAGTGTGATTTTTCTGAAGGAAGGGGCCTGGTCTTTTTGAGTCAGTCTTCCCTACAACTCCTCAAATAGCAACTCCTGTTGTCACAATATTTACTGAAATAAGAATTGGATGACGGGAGGAAAAAAGGAAGACAAGTAAAAACTGAACTCAAAGATGGTGGAGTAGAAGCACAAACTTGGCATGGGCCCCAGCCCCAACCACTTCCAATACATGTAAAAAACAAAACAAAACTCCAAACAAACTTTAGAGCTACAGAACCCACAAAGTGACAGAGAGAAACAAATCTCCAGCTGAAGGCAGTCTGGCAGGCCAACAGGAAGGGTCTATTGCAGAGGGCTCGGAGCCATGCACAGTCCCGAGTGAGTTGAGCAGGCCATGACACAGGGCAGCCCTGACCAGAGGCACAGAACAGCCAGAGCAGACTTCAGGAGAGTGAATCACCAGCAGCTGCAGCTGTGGCAGTTTCCAGACTTCTCAAACCATAAACACCAAAGAGAAAGTAAAAGGTCAGTGTGGAACTCTGTTGGAACAGGGGAGGACTGTAGAGTGTGGTCCAGCCCCTGCCCCCGGGGAGAGAAATGGTGGAGGCAAGGCAGCTATGCAGCTGCCCTTTGGCTGCCTCAGGAGCTCCTGGCCTGCAGATTGTAGGGGGACCAAGCGACCATTCAGAGGGTAATCGCTCTTGCTTTAGCCTTCTTGGATTTGGATAGTGGTCTTGGGTGGTGGTCCTGGGGTGTGTGACCAGTGAGCCAGAGCTTGTGGGGCTGTAGATAGGGTGCCCTCCTAATAGTTCCAGCAGCTGCAAAAACCCAATGATTTAGGACATAGCTCTCTCCATTCTGGAAGCAGAGTTCTACTGTGGCAGAGCTCAAAAGTCAAATAATTGGCTGGCAAGATGAGCAAGCAAAGGAAGCAAAATCAGACCATAGAATCATTTTGGGGGGACAAAAAGGATCAAGGCATGGAGCAGGAGGAAGACAATGAAGTCAGAACTCCTGTATCAAAAGCCTCCAAGAAGAATATGAACTGGTTACACACTATGGAAGATGGTTCAAGAAGGATTCTGAAAATCAAGTAAGAAAAGTGGAGGAAATATTGAGAAGAGAAATGAGAACGTTGCAAGAAAATCATGGAAACCATATCAACAGCCTGTTAAAGGAGACCCAAAAATACACTGAAGATAATAACAAATTAAAAAATGGACTAACTCAAATGGCAAAAGAGGCCCAAAAAGCCAATGAAGAGAAAATGTTTTAAAAAGGTGAATTTGGCAGATGGAAAAGGAATCTCAAAAGCTCACTGAAGAGAATAACTCCTTCAAAATTAAATTAGAGCAAATGGAAGGAATGACTTTATGAGGAATCAAGATACTATAAAACAGATCCAAACAAATGAAAAAAATAGAAGGCAATGTGAAATATCTCATTGAAAAAAACCACTGGGGGTGGCTAGGTGGCACAGTGAGTAGAGGGCTGGCCCTGCAGCCAGGTGGACCTGAGTTCAGATCCAGCCTCAGACACTTAACACACACAAACAAAAAACCTAGCCAAGTGACCTTGGGCAAGGTACTTAAACCCAATTGCCTTCCAAAAAAAAAAAGAAAGAAAGAAAGAAAAAAAGAAAAAAAAAACACTGACCTGGAAAATAGATGCAGGAGAGATAATTTAAAAATTATTGGAATACCTGTAAGCCATGATCAAAAAAAAAGAGCCTAGACACCATCTTTCAAGAAATCATCAAGCAAAATTGCCCTGATATTCTAGAACCAGAGGACAAAATAGAAATTGAAAGAATTCATCAATCGCCTCTTGAAAAGATCCCCAAAAGAAAACACTCCTAGGAATATTATAGCCAGGTTCTGGAGTTCCCAGATCAAGGAGAAAATATTACAAGCAGCCAGGAAGAAACAATTTGAGTATTGTAGAAACACAATCAGGATAACTTAAGACCTAGCAGCTTCTATATTAAGGGATTGAGGGCTTGGAATATGATATTCCAGAGGTCAAAGGAGCTAGGATTAAAACCAAGAATCACCTACCCAGCAAAACTGAGTATAATGCTTCAGGGGAAAATATGGTCATTCAATGAAATAGAGGCAATGAAATAAAATTCAGGCATTCTTGATGAAAAAACCAGAACTGAACAGAAAATTTAACTTTCAAATACAAGAAGCAAGGGAAGCATGAGAAGGTAAACAGGAAAAAGAAATCTTAAGGAATTTATTAAAGTTGAACTATTTACAATCCTACATGGAAAAATGATAATTGTAACTCATAAGACTTTTCTCAGTATGAGGATAGTTGAAAGGAATATATATATGTGTGTGCATATATATATGTATGTGTATACATACATGTATGTGTGTATGTATAGGATGGTGTATGTATATATAAATAAATATGTGAGTGTGGGCATATGTATGTTCATGTATACATAGACAGAGGGCACAGGATGAATTGAATATGATGGGATGGTATCTAAAAAAATAAAATTAAGAGGTGAGAGAGGAATTTATTGAGAGAAGGAGAAATGGAGAGATAGATTAGGGTAAATTATTTCATATAAAAGAGGCAAGAGAAAATTGTTACAATGGAGGGGAAGAGCAGGAAGGTGAAAGGTAATGGGACAACCTTATTCTCACTGAATTTGGCTTAAAGAGAGAATAACATACATACTCAATTGGGTATCTTACCCTACAGGAAAATATAGGGGAAGGGGATAAGAGGGGCAAGGATAGAAGGGAGGGCAGATTGGGGGAGAGGGTAGTTAGAAGCAAACATTTTTGAAAAGGGATAGGGTCAAAGGACAAAATAGAATAAGTGGGGGGCAGGATAGGATGGAGGGAAATACAGTAAGTCTTTCACAATATAACCACTACGAAAGTGATTTGGGTAACTAAACATGTACAACCTGTATTGAATTGCTTATCTTCCTAGTGGGGGTGGGTGAAGAGGGAAGAAGGGGGAAAAAATCTGGAACTCAGAGTTTTAAAAACAAATGTTTAAAAAAAATTTGTTTTTTACATGCAACTGGGAAATAAGATATACAGGCATTGGGGTATAGAAATCCAACTTGCCCTACTAGAAAGTAGGGGGCTAATGGGGGAGGATATAAGAGAGAACAGATTGGGGAAGGGGTATTCAGTAGGCTTGTTATTTTGGGGTGGGGAGTAGGGGAAAGAAAGGGAGAAAAAAATGTAACTCAAAATCTTGTGCAAATCTATGTTGAAAACTAAATATAAATTAATTAATTAAAAAGATAAAATATCAAAAAGAATGAATCTATTTTTAAAAAGACAAAAAAACTTTTAAAATTTTAAAAAATAATTTTTTAAAAAAAGTTGCTTTCAGCTCTTAAAAAAAAACTGAACTCAAATGTGACCCATACCCTACTTTTCCTCTCCCTCCCTCATTTATGGTTCCCATTTCCTTTCTCTACTCTCCACCCCATGTGTAACATTAGACAAGTCATTTCCCCACTCTGGGTCTCATTTTCCTCCTCTGTAAAATAAAGTATCAGTATAACATTTTGAAAGCATTCCTGAGAGATTTGTTGTTGTCCAATCATTTCAGTTGTGTCCGATTCTTTATGACTCCATTTTGTGGTTGTATTTGCAAAGCTACTGTGGTGGTTTGCTATTTCCTCCTCCAGCTCACTTTACAGATGAGGAACTAAGACAAACAGGGTAAAGTGACTTGCCCAGGATCACACAGTTAGTAAGTGTCTGAGACTGGATTGGAACTCATGAAGATGAGTCTTTCTGACTCCAGGTCCAGCCCTCTATCCACTGTGCCACATGGCTGCGCTTCCCTGAGCAGTAGTTCATGCAAATATTATTTGTATTCATAGATGCAGATATCGAGACATAATAGTTAATGAATGTCAAAGCCAGAACCAAATTCAGGTCTTCTCATTCAAGGGCCCATACTATTTTCACTATACTCATCTGGGTCTTTAAAATAAAGGGTTTGATTCAATGATCTCCTAGGGCCCTTCCAGCTTTGATATTCTCTTATTCCTTTTAGACATTGAAAGAACCTATAGATCAGAATGAACAATGTTCTGGCATGTCAAGAAAGACATTCCATGCTCCCAAACACACATTTATGCAATAAAAGAAATTAGTTGCTCCTAATTTGGCACAAAAGTTGTAGATCTGATCTTTAGGACAAATTGAGCACACAATTAGGAAATTATTATTACATGGATCCATCTTCTAACGCATATCTACAAAGTGTTATCATGCAAGATGAGTTGTCTAAACCTTCCCACTTGAGCAACACTAAATCCTCTAAGGGGATATGGAAATAGTAGTGAGAGATAAAAATGGTTCCCATTTATGTAGCCACAGGATAAGACTCACTAATGTATATACCTTCCCACTGGATGAACACTAAGGAAATTTAAATCTATCATCAGTTCTTTGGTACAGCTGAGACACTATTGCCACTTTCTTCTTCTCTGATTAGATTTCTACATAAGATAACTCACATCTATATAGCACTTTTAAAATAATTTCTTCATAAAAATGTCATGAGGTAAGTAGTGTGTCCATCCCATTTAATACATAAGGAAACTAAGATTCAAAGAAATGTATTTGCCCTTGGTCACACAGCTAATAATCCCTAAATCTTAAAAGTGAAAGGATTACAAGAGTTTCAATCATATCTCTGTAAGAATCCCCTCTATAACCTTCCCAATGAATTGTCATCCCATCTTTAAAAAGCCAGGTCCTGAAACCTGATAGTAAAATTATAGGATTTAGAGTTAGAATGAATTCTGTGTTGCAATCTCATCTATCCTGGATGTATTCTCCTCCACCACCATCTTTCCAACCTTTATACCTACAGTACTTTTAGAGAATAAACCTGTTATTCTGTTGATAACAAGAGCTCCTTGATGAGGACATCCCTCTATCGATTCAATTTAGCACCTTATTAGCTATTTACAGTATTAGAGAGTTGCTTAGACAGAACTGTGGTGTCAAACTCAAACAGAAGCAAGGGCCACTAAACCATACATAAGGATCCCTGGGGGCCACATATGGAATTAGAGAACCACATATTAATGTTATGTTCTATTGCACTTTTATTTATTTTGTTAAATATATCACAATTATATTTTAATGTGGTTCTGCAGGCTGCTTGTTTGACACCTATGGCCTAGAACACTGAGAAGTAATACTACTTGAAGACATTGAGACATAAGTTAAATGTCAAATCTAGAACTAAATTCAGGTCTTCTTATTCAAGAACCGACACTTTTTTCACTATACTGATCTGGCTCTTTAAAATAAAGGGTTGAATTCCATGGTCTCCTAGGTTCCTTCTAGCTTTGATATTTTCTTAGTCCTTTGTAGACACTGAAAGGACCTATAAGTCAGAATGAGTTATGTACTGGCATGTCAACAAAGACATTCCACACTCTGAAACACACATTTTTATAATAAAGGAAATTAGTTTCTCCTTATTTGGCACAAAAGTTGTAGATATGATCTTCAAAACAAATTGAGCACACACTTAGAAAACACTATTATTACATGGATCCATCTTGTAAAGCATAGCTACAGAATGTTATCAGGTGAGATGAGTTGTAATATTACCTTAACACAATCAGTATGTGTTACAGGCTGGACTTGAACACAGATCTTCCTGACCAGCCTGCTATCCACAGTACCATTCTATTTCTTGCTGTACTGAGAAAAGTACTAACATCAGTATTACCATTGCTATTAGAAAAAACTTTAAAATAAACTATTTTATTAATCCACTCACAATCTCTGTCACTTCCCAGATCAAAACACCTTTCCCTGACTATCATTCCTTTGTGTATGTTGTCTCTTCATTAGGATGTTATTTCAGAAGTCAAATCATAGTACAGTGAAAAAAGCACCAGCAGGGGCAATTCACTGAGATTCTAGCCTTGGCTTTGCTAATGAATTTAAGACCTTAGCTGATCCTGTTGCCTCTTTTCTCTGAGTTTCAGTTTCTTTAGATGTAAAATTAAGAAGAAATAGATGACCTCCAAGTTCCCTTACAGTTCTAACATTGCTGTGATTCTAAGAAGATTAAGAAAATACACTGATCACATAGAGAATTATTTTAGTCATTCCTGGAAGAACTCCAGAGCTTTTCCTCTGACTTGGGAATACTCCTGCAAATCACGGTCACCTGACTGTCTGGGACTGAAGAAATGTAACCAAAGAGGAGATCAGGACTAGAAACAATTTCTCTGTTTAAGCTATAAAGAGTTGGGTAGCCAAGTTCCAAAGACGGGCAAAGAAATTCCATTCAGGGACAAGGGCATTCATAATTAGACCTACTATAAATAACCTGCAGCCTATATTGAAAACAGTTCAGCAACATATGAGTATAGCAAGAACTTTTTTACTTGAGCTGAGATGGAGACCTTCACCTTTTACTAAGAAAGGGAAATCAAGGAGTTGCTTCCCTTTGCAAAGAATACTACCTAGTGCCTTTCAATGACATAGAATCAAATAATGTCAGGGATGGAAGGGATCTTAGAATCTAGAAAATAGAATGTTAGCTCTGGCATAAACATTATGATAAAGAATATAAGAGGTAGCACTGGAAGGGACCTTAGAACATAGGATGCTGCAGTTAGAAAGGACATTTGAATATAAGACATATTGTGCTGGAACTTGAAGGGACCAGAGAACACAGAATTTCCATCTTATAAAGAACCTTGGGGGCGGCTAGCACAGTGAGTAAAGCACCGGTTCTGTAGTCAGGAGGACCTGAGTTCGGTTCCAGCCTCAGACACTTAACACCCACACAAAAAAACTAGCCGTGTAACTTTGGGCAAGTTAATTAACCCCAATTGTCCTCCAAAAGGCAAAAAAAAAAAAAAGAACCTTAAAACTGAATGTTAGTGCTATGATCTTACATTAATTCTTAAAAAATGAAGAAAAAAATTAAAGACTTTATGGACATAATTGAATTTGCTACGGTCAATATTGACCTTGTTTCTAGACAGGTAGAAGGAAGGCAACTCAGAAGCAATATCATGTCCAACATGTACTGAAGACTCTAATAAACCTCTGCAAGCTGGGGCATTTTAAATAGGTTATAATTTAATAATTCATTTTCCCCTCATTTATTCCTCTCCATCTCCTGTGAAACAGTCTTTTAAATAAGACAGGCTTATTGGGTTGTTTTAATAGGCATTCACTAGAACAATGTTTCTCAGCTACACAGAGGCTGAATTAAAACTCCACTTGGACCATCTCAACCCTCATTCCCTATTCAAAATTCTTGGAATTTTTTGTCACACTAATTAAATATGTATCTGCATCTGACAATGGGTTTCTTTGCAAGCACATTTAAATTTAGCTTATCTTTCCACTACAACAGAATTATATAAGCAGACATGTTTCTGTCTTTTAAGAAAAGACATGTGAGGCTGGGAATAATGGAGCCAGATTCTGAGACTCTGACTATCTTTAGCCTAAGGGAGTGTGATACATTTAGGATGAACATTTTACTATTGTGTTCCAGGTCCTTCAGTCTTCCCCTGCCCACCTTGAAAAGCAGAATGAGCTACATTCAGAGAGAGAAGGAGAATGACAGAGATTGTTTTCATAACCAGTATACTGTCTAGTGACTGAAGGGTAACTGAATTTCAGAAAAATCATTTCCTGCCAGTTATAGAATCACGCAACAAATTTCTTTGATTTCCACTAATCTGACTGCCTGGATATTGGTATGTGAATGAGCTAGCAGCTCATTTGGTAAGCATATATATCATTACTACAATTCTGGTTTATTTCAACCAATTTTTTTTTTCATTATACTTGTGACCAAGGAAGAAATGTGTTTCCTGGTTTATCTGTTTGCTTGTTTTGCTTTTGTTTGTCTTGTTTTGGGGCCTGGTCTCAGGAGAGATATTACTAAAAAAAATCTATTTGATAAAAGCATTTTGACCTCAGAGAAACAGGCTTCAAATCAGATATCAGGGGCCAATGACAATTTTTAAAAACCACCTCTATTTAGCAAAAGATCAGAATAAGACTGGAAGTGAATTACCAGAGGCAGAATGCATTTTTGAAAATTGTGTTTCATTGACCTAGAACGCTATACTGAAGCCCCTGTGCTCTAAATACAAAATGTTTTTAGAAAGGTAGAATTAGTAATTCATAGTCACAAAGCTGGTACCTGATGGAAGCAAGATTCATATCTAAATCTTTTAATATCAATCGTGCAACTCTTTCCACAACATCACCTGTCCCTCTAGGATAGAACAATGACTTTGTGTTGTGTTTCTGATAGGGAAAGTAAGGAACATTGTATAGAATGCAACTTTCATCCTTCAAGACACACTTTGAAAAAGTTAGTGATGGAATGGAGGGCAAATATGGGAGGAGGAAAGGAATAATAATCACAAGCAACAGTGATGACAGAGAAAGAGAGAGCAATAGAGAGAAAAAGACAAAGTCAGAGGCAGAAAGACAAACAGAAAAACAGAGACAGAGAAGAAAATAGTACCTACAGCATTTTTTTAATGGACAGAGGACCTTTGGAGGGATACACAAAGCAACAAGAAAGCTTTGAAACAAACATGGAATGTCTTAGAGGATTTTGAAAAGAAATGCAAGTTGGGAGTGGTTAGGTGGTGAGGTGAATAAAGCATGGGCCCTGGAGTCAGGAGGATCTGAGTTCAAATTCGGCCTCAGACACTTGACACACTAGCTGTGTGCCTTTGGGCAAGTCACTTAACCCCAATTGCCCTCCAATAAGCAAAATTAAAAAATTAAAAAGAAGAAATGCAAGTTGTCTAAAATAGAGATTTGTGATCTGCATGCAATATTCCTTTTTATTCTTCTTTGTACATGGAAATATTCATTCTGTGAATGTTTTTCAAATTCATAATAACAAAATTAAAATTATATGTGAAAACCCAAAAGACTTGGCATCTCCTTGAAATAACTGGCTTTCCTGAAATAAGTACCTATTTATTTAATTTTTCACCCATTAATTTGTCCACCCCACCCTTGAACTTGTTTATTTTTCCTGGTTGTGCCCATTATCTTTGGGTAATGAATTTCTTAATTGTTTTGTCCTTTGTTACAAATAGCCCTTATATTTTTATCTCTATATGTCCTATAAGATATATAGAAATAATCCGGGGTGGCTAAGTGGCACAGTGAGTAAGAGCGCCGGCCCCAGAGTCAGGAGGACTTGGGATTGGTTCCGGCCTCAGATACTTAACACCCACACACACAAAAAAAAGCTAGCCATGTAACCTTGAGCAAGTTACTTAACCCCAATTGCTTTAAAAAATAAAAATTTAAATTTAAAAAATTAAAAAAAGAAATAATCCTATATGATTTGTAAAATATATGATTTGTAAATCCTACAAGATAGCATAAATATTATTATCTTGTCTTAGAGACCAAGAAACTAAGGCAAAGGGATAAATGACTGGTTCATGACCATATCAATGATAATACCTAGGATACTTAGTACATAAAAATTTTATTAATTTTTTGTGCTAAGCACTAGGGATACAAAGAAAGTCAAAAGATAATCCCTCTTCTCAAGGAGCTCCCAGTCTGATAGGGAAACAACATACAACTACATACATATAATCTATATAAATGACAAATTAAAGATCATCAACAGAGTGAAGACACTAGAATTAAGATGGATTGGGAAAGGCTTTCTATAGAAAGTAGGATTTTCACTGAGATTTGAAGGAATCCAAGGAAATCAAGAGATAGAGATGAAGAGGGAAAGTTTTCCAGGTGTTGGGGGCTAGCCAATGAAAATGTTCATAGTCAGAAGAGATGGACTGTCTTGTGTGAGGAACAGCAAGGAAGCCAAAGTCACTGGATCACAGAGTAGGGAGTGGGAGGAGGATACATCTAAATTATAAAAAGATTTGAAAGGGGAAACAGAGATTATGAAGGCCTTTGAATGCCAAGCAGATCATTTTATATTTAATCCTGGAGGTAATAGGCAGCCACTAGAGTTTTTCAAATGGGAAAAGTGATAGGATCAGACCCGTTCCTTAGGAACATTGCTTTGACAGCTGAGTGGAGGATGGACTGGAATGTGGAGAGACTTGTAGCAGACAGACCAATCAGAAGGCTATTGTAATGATCTAAGCATGAAGTCATGAGGTCCTGAACAAGAATGGACCAACCAGACCACTGTCAGAAGAACAGAGAATATTATGATAGTTGTTGTTTGTCCTTTGTTTTTGAAGACATAATGGGAGGATGTCCTGACTCATGTATGAATTGGATTTAGTGAAGCAGAGTTGCACAAAGTCATCAGCCTCTCCTTCTCTTCCAGAGTCATCAAAGTCCAGTGGCAGGACAAAAATCAAGACAACTGACCATGGCCCAGAATGTAGTGGATAACCTCAATCTCTTTGCTGTCTGTCCAAGCTCTAAGTGTTCCACAAAGCCTGCTTCAGCAGAACAAATGACTGAAAATAAATTGTTTTGAGCACTGGCCCTGGAGTTGGGAGACCCGGGACTGATTCCAGCCTCAGATACTTAACACCCACACAAAATAACTGGCCATGTAACCTTGAGCAAGTTACTTAACCCCAATTGCTTTAAAAAAAAAAAAAAGAAAGAAAAGAAATTGTTTCCATCCTCCCATTCTGCCTGGGGAAATCTTTACATGCTTGGAGTAGACATCCCTCTAACTCACCGATGAATCTGAGGCCCTCAACCTGGCTTACTCCATTCTAAAGAGATCACGTTTTAATGGGGGACACAAAACATAATTATCAAAATGAAGATGAAGTTCTAAACCTAGATTTAAAAATAAATTTCAAAAGTGCAAATGGAGATGTGCCTCAAAAACCTGGTCATGAAAAATGTATCTGGGGAGTGTTAGTGAGATAAACAACCAATGCTACACAATGAGTCACCAAGTCAACAGTATAGTTTGAACAAAACAACAACAAAAATTGATGCTATCCTAAGCAGCATCAAGAAAAGTAAAATGATGAAAGGAACTGAGGTCATAAGATTTCTGTCCTCTGCCTGGTCAAACTACATCTGCATTATTGTGTCAAGCTTTAAATGCTGCATTTTAGGAAGAACATTGACAAGATTGTACCCATCTTGAAGAAGACTAGGATGGTGAAGGACTATGTATGCCATCTAAATCTGAAGGAAGTAATTGGTTTGTTTTGTTTTGTTTTCTGGGAAGAAACAAGAGTTTAGCAAATAATGAGAGAATAGTTGAAGGATTGCAGTGCAAAAGAATATTTGTTCTGCTCATCCCTAGGGAATATAATTAGGAGCCATGGGTGGAAATCGCATAGTGATGGATTTCAGCACAACAAAAGGAAAAACTTCCTAATAACTACAGCTGATCAGTGGTGAACTGAGCAATTGGTGAATTCTTTGTTATTAGAAATATTTAAGTAAGGGATTGAATAGCTATTTGTTGAGAGTGATGTAGAAGGGATTCCTATTCAAATACATGATAGCCTCAATGGCCTCTGTGCTCCCTTACAACTCTGGGGTTCTATCAATCTACCATTCAGTCTAAACAATGTAATTATGTCATACTGTTTTGTGGCCCAGACCTTTGAGTTGATTGGTAAGTCAACTCTCTACTAATGCAGATCACCAACTGGTCTATGATTTCAGGCCTTAGAGCAATAATTTTCAAATGATTTTTGCTCACTTTGCTATGAGGAATCCCTGAAAACTACCAGAATCAAGAGACCCTAACAAGACTAAAAGTGTATGTTCCACATAATTCCCATGAGAGTCACATGCTATTGCAAGTATAAGGCTCATAGAATTCCCAGCACATCTAGCTGAAACTAGCATGCTAGTGTGCCTGGCACATCCTTTGAGAGTTGTCAAGTGAATTAATAGGTTAGGTAACTTTGCCAAAATCACACAGCAAGTACAAGCCAGATTTGGGATTCAAACCAAGGACTTCCTGATTAGAAGGCCAGCTGACCCATTGACTGTGCCATGCTGCTTCTCCTTTTTGCTACATTACACTGTTTAATCCTTCTTCACCGTACACACCAGCATTCAGATCTTAGACACTCAGTAACACTGGTTTTAGTTGAGCCACAAGGCCAAAACAGACTATGGTCCCTTACTGCACAACTATTTTCAGATTAAACCTCTTTCCTTTCCTCCTTAGAGAAAATTAAACTTACCATAGCCTTCTTCTCAGAAGGGGAAAAAAAGTCATTCTTAGAAGGAGCTCATAAGACTTCAGTTACCAGGCAACCCCCTGATACATTTTAAAATAACTTGAAGTTTCACTAAATAAATAAATAAGTAAAATAGAGATTCTTCAAAACCCATGAGAACAGAATTTTCAAAGTAAAACTAAACCAAAGTCATGCTTAAGGAAAGATATTCCATTTCTAGGTGCCTTGGAAAACCTTGTCCAATTAAAGGATGGAGTAGACTATCAGCTCCTAGAAAATTCTTGACAACTGCTGACAAGTGGCAAAGAAAAATTTTATTAGCTAGTGTAACACTTGGGTGAAGATGGTTGTTCAGGCTCTACAGAAAAAAAAATGGAAGGGAAGGGGAAAAGTCAGCTTGGCATTTGTCAAACCATTAGACATGAATATCTCAGGGGAAACATCTTTTCTCTCACTCCCAAACCATCCTTGCATTCAAAGCCTATGTCCATTAACTGTAGCAGACATCAGGTAGCTCCTCCAATGTGGGGTGAAATCAGGATCCAGCTTAGTAAGGGTTTCTGAGCTATTCCCCAGAATTGCACCCTGCAGCTAACAACTCTAGCAAATACTCTAACATAGCTATTTATCCTTTCCTGGTTTCCTGAAGGTAACTTCCAAGTTACACTCTTAAAGATGCAAAAGACTTCCAAAGGTCATCTTGCCCACCCCCTTGCCTTCAGGCAGCACAGCACTAGCACCATTCCAAACAGATGAGAAACTATCCAATTTTAAATTACCTTCAGGGGAGCAGATTGCACATTCATTGTCAAACTTGTTAAGTACAACTATTAGTGTCAGTAAAATTTTCCTTAGTTTAACCTAACTTCTTTATCTTAAAATGCCTCCATTTTCACTTGTTCTCCCTTCTTTTTTTGAGATGGAAGATAGTTGGTCAGCATCTTTGTAAGAATCCTTCATGTCAGGGCAGCCAGGTGGCGCAGTAAGAGCGCCGGCCCCAGAGTCAGGAGACCTGGGATTGAATCTGGGCTCAGATACTTAGCACCACACCCAGAAATAATAACTGGCCATGTAACCTTGAGCAAGTTACTTAACCCTAATTGCTTTTAAAAAAAAAAGAATCCTTCATGTACTAAAGGTCATGCCCCCATCATGCCCACCACCATCACTGTCAGTTTCCTCTTCTCTAACTGAATAAACTCAGTTTATTTAAGAATTGCATTTTTGTAGGCCTTTTCCCAACTCATTTCATGGGTTTCCTCTCATCGTTCCATATCCACCAGTGTTAATTGTGAAAATGAGAATTAGATAAAACATTCTGATAAGGTCTGTATATAATGTGAGGCTCTCCTCCCACTTGCCTATTTTTATAACCCAAAATCATGCTTGATTTTCAGCATCCAGGGATTACGGTTTGTTCCTACCTGCCTCACTTCCCATTATCCTGTTTCTTCTCTAACTGCCTAGGTTCAATCATCCTCCATTTTCTATTTCAGTATAGGACTATTAAGAGGGAATCAAGAGACCCAGTTGCTCTGTGTCTCAAAGTTAGAGGGCCTCAAATTAACAGATGATGACTATCACCATTTGCTTCTGGATATTTGCTTCAAGAACATATGAGTGACTTCTCCATGTTTAGCATCAACTGAGACATTAAATGAAAGCTATACTTTTCCTCAATAAATAATGTATTTTAAGGGGGTGGGGGAAAGTTTAGAAAATAATTTGTTATTTAAAAGAAGAAACACATAATTTTGACTCACTTTCAGGGGAGGATAGTATTGTGTTTTCATACATAATTATTCCTTTGTTATGTCTTGGTCCTTAAAAGTTTAAAGTGGCCAATATAGGTATAATGAAGGAAAAGGAGTACTTGATTTGTAGCCAAAGTATCTGAGTTTACCTCCTGGCTTTTCCACTTATTATGTGAGTTTGGGCAAATTATTTAATCTCTGTAGGCCCCAGACTACCTATCTTTGAAGTGACAAGATGATCCCTAGGTAAGCCAGCCTAGCTGAAGCAGCACCACATTCTGAGAGAGAGAGAAGGTAGTATGTGCCAGGAAGATCAAACCATCACCACTATCTTGACCAACACACCTCCTCTCGGAACCTGGTGGAGACAGACTAGGATCCTGAACCCAAGAAGCTCAGAAATAACAGTACTCCCAGACTACAGACTCTGTTTCCAGCTCAGCTCCTGGAACAGTCATCCAGGAGAGCAACCCTTGTGGAGAAGTGGTCTACCATCCCCACCAGCAACACCACCACTAACTACTGACCGACTGTTATTAATGAGGCAAGCAAGCCAACCCAACTGAAGTAGCAAGACACCCAGAGGGAGACCCTTGCCTGGCTCTCCAACTCTCCCTTTTTTCCAGAGAAACAACATTGCAACTGAAAATGGACTAGCCAATAGAAAATACTTATTTAGAAAGAGGCTTTCTCTGATTTTATGTGATGCCTACAGGTAAAGTCTGAGTGGAGAATAAGGCTAGTTCCCTATTGGCACAAGCTTATGCCTTTGGGATACCCAGATAAACTGACCTGCCCCTTTTATCACAGCTCTGACCATTACTTATAGAGTGACCTTAGACAAGTCAGTAAACTTCTAAGATCTTCAGTATCCCTATCTGTAAAGGTAATAATGCTCATGATATCTACCTAAAACAGTTGTTGAGGAAAGTACTTCATAAAATATATGTACTATGTAAATCTGAATCATTATTATTATTATTTAATAAATAGCATATATTAAGTACCTACTATGTGCTAGGCACTGTTCTAGGTGCTAAGGATTCAAAGTCAAAAATGACATAGCTTCTGCTCTCAAAGAGGTTAAATTATGCTAGGGAAATAAATCATCATGTACACAGACATAAGAAATATATATATATAAATATACTTAAGACAGGATAAATACAAAGTAATTTTTTAAAGTGGGATAGAATTAGGGGAGGGGTATACTGGTTAATGTTTTACAACTAGGTCTTTGAATAAAAAAATATATACATAACACTTTTAAGTTTAATCCACAGAAGTAACATTTTTCCTATCACTTTCTTAAGTCTAGAGAAACCATAAAATAGTCAATCAAGCCCTGATTTGTGGCATGTCAACTTCTAAGGTCTTGAAAAGAGCACATCTACTCATTCACAGTGATACGGTAATGAAGTCTTCATAAGTAGCATTCCACTAGACTTTACACCTCATTGCCTTGTATTACAGCTCCCCGAAGAATTCCTAGAGAATGGGCCCTGTAGGACTGATTTGTAAAGGATTTGGGTTTCCAACACTTTGACTCTTCCTTGGTATCTGTTTACTTCTTGACAGGGCATTGGAATAGCTTGCAGTTATTTTAATGTTCACAGTTTTGTAACTCAATCCTTTAAAAACATATTCCACATGGAAACATCACCCATTTTGACAATGAACCCATGGCTCCATCCTAATCTGCCTAAATCCCAGTTAACCCAAAACTCCTTGTTCAAATGGAGTTCAATTACATTGCCTGGGGTTGTATGAGTTTGGAAGGCTGGCAGCTTTTGAAGCTTGCTGGCCCACTCTGCTCTGGCATTGGGAGCATTGTAACATTCTACAACTTTATTCATTTGGTTTCATCCCTGTGTTCCAGCACAGAGGATGCAGAGAACAGGCTGTTAGAACAGGGACTGAGCCAGAAGGCTTAGCATGACTGGCAGTAAGCCAGTCATCGTGCTCCAGCCGAATGTGAGGAGAGACCTATCAGGGCCTTCATAGAAACAACACACTACACTTGTAAGACAAAACTACATGAACAACCCCCCAAAAAAAAACTGAAATGAAAGACAATTGTTCAGTAAATTCAAAAATCATTTTGGCTTCCATGTCTTTTGGGTTGTCCAGAGTCTCCTGAATTCATTGAGTAATTATCTCAACTCTGCCTCAGGTCTATAAACTGATTGAACATCGATTGGTAAGAAAGATCATTCCCTTGCTTTTTCTCTCTATTTTCCTCAATTTGGGGTAGCTTCTACATTGAGATATATTTAGATATGGTTCTCCCATTTCTCTAATAAATAACTAAGCCAGACTTATTCTTTCATTCTACAGTAACAATTCTTAGATCAGGTTACTTTTATTTAATCTTCTGGTCTGGATACATTCTAAGAAAGTGTTGAGTGATTTTTCTTTCCCTTGCACATAATGGTATTTACCCAGGGAACAAGGGAAATTTAAACTCAGCTCCCCCCAGCCTAAACCCAGGGGACAATAGCCTGATATAAAATGCCATTGATTTAGATTGCCATTATCTTCTAATCACTGTGAATATTGTATTGCATCATTTACACTCATGCCATTGTAGCATTAAATGGTTATTAAAGGAAAATAAAAGCCACCAGACTGTCACAGGCAGTTAAACTTCATAAATAATATGGATTATGAACCTTCTGTATGTCAATTTAGCAAGACTGATCTGTCACTTGCATGTTGTTTATTTAGTGTGCAAAACATCAGCCACCTAATCTAAACACAGACACATCTCATTTTTATTCCTCACCTCAACTGGGTTAGGCAATTGTATGTGTTACAAAATGAATTAAAAAAAAACTCTGGGATATCCTTCAATTGTGCATTTTTTACCATGGATTTGCTGTCACCTGCTGAAACTTTAAGAAAAATTATTATTAAAAAAATAATAATGGCAAGCAGCTAGTGAAAATCAAATCCACTTCAGTGTTACAAACTGACTTGTTCTATGTAGGCATTACGACCATTCTCCCGGTCTCAAAAATGTGGGACAGCCATCTTTAATTTCTCCTACTTTCCCATAACTCTTTGGACAATCAATTGCCAAGTCCAGTATATCCTTCCCTTACAATAAGTCTTACATTTATCCCTTTCTTTCCACTCGCACAGCCGCTACTCTTCAGGACCCTTACCACATCATACCTGTCCTGTTTTAGTGGCCTTCAACTGCTCTCTCTAAATCTACCCCCACATCTGTCCTAGCCATCCTATACATATTGCCAGTTAAAACATCTTTGACCATGTTAGACTGACTTAAAACCTTTTGATAACTTCCCATTGACTTCATTATAAGATTCAAACACCTGAGATTGGTATTCAGGATGCTCTAAAATTCCATACCTTTCCAATTTTGGTTTCATTGCTCCTCTACGTGAATACTATTCTCTAGCTAACCTGGTGTCACTATACACATGAACCATGGGAATCTAATAGCCCTTTTGTGTCTCCACAACCTGTATAGGCCATACCCCCAGCCTAAAACACACCCATTCCACCTCGACTAGTATAGTGTCTAGCATGTGTAATCAAGCAGTAATTTTTGTCATTCATTCATGCATTCATCCATTAAATATTATAAAGCAATGGTTCTTGAGAACCCCAGGAGTCCATGAACTCTATCATACATATTTTGATAACTGTTTCAATATGATTGATTTTCTTTGTAATCTTGTATATTTTATCTTATACATTTAAAAACATTATTCTTAGAAGGGGTCCATAGGTCTCACTAGACTGACTAACGGTTTCACAACAGCAAAAAGGTTAAGAATTCCTGCTGTACAACCATGAAACACTTAGTGTCAGACTCATCAGTAATTTGAACATACCCAGAGTGGTTGGTAATCCTTTTTGGGAAAGAGAAGGCAGGGTCAAAGTCAGAAGAACAGATGCCATGTATAAAGTCAGGTCGGGTCAAGTACCATATTTGTCTCCAGAATACTTATTCCAAATGGGGTGAGATGAACAGATGATCTCATACTAATTAGATCATTCAAAGCCAAGGGAGTCTTTAAGAAATTAAAGATAAGGGGCAGCTAGGTGGCACAGTGAATAGAGTACCAGCCCTGTATTCAGGACCTGAGTTCAAATCCAGTCTCAGACACTTGAAACACTTATTAGCAATGTGATTTTGGGCAAGTCACTTAACTCCAATTTCCCTCCAAAAACAAAAAAGCAAAAAAAAAGAAAAGAAATTAAAGATATAAACTATCAAGATTTCATATTTTGGGTTTTGTTTTATAATCCCCAAGGTTTAGGTCTTTTAATTCAGATTTTGAGTCACTGTCCCTGACCTATTCATATAACTCAGATTTAAGGGTGAGGGATAGGCTGTCAGTCAATAGAGCTTCCAATCTCTATTTTCCCATTGACTTCTTGTGTGATCTTGATCAAATCTCTTACCTTTCTGAGCCTCAGTTTCTTTCCTTGTAAAAAGAGGAGACTAGACTATCTGATGATGTCCAAGTTTACTTCAGCTCTACAAGCCCATGATTTTAGGTCCTATCTCAATCATAAAGCCTTTCCCCAAAGATCTCATTTACCTCTGAATTCAGAGCATTTACTGTCTGGGGCACTCATTCCATGAATAACTAAAGGCTGCTGTGCATCATTCTGTTACTTGACTCTTTCATTAGTATATCACTGTCTGGATGCTCATCCACCTTTGACACCCACCTGATACTCAACTCTCACCTGTGACTCCAAGAAGCTGTAACATGTACAGTGGCCACATCACAATAAAACTATCTCAGCAGATGGGCTAGACCAGGTTAAGGGTAAACAACAGGCCTCAAATCCATGGTGAGTTAGAGGGATGCCTACCCCCAAACAAGTGAAGATTACCCCCGGCAGATTGGGAAGATGAAAACAATTTGTTCCAATAGTCCTAAAGGCAATTGAAGCATGCATTTGTGGTGCTGAGAGCTTGGTCAGATGTCAAAGGTGCCAAGGTCATTCACTATATCCCGGGTCATCACCAGTTCTCTGACTTTTGTCTTGACACTGGACTTTGATGACATAAGGAAGAGTGATGCTGATGATTTTGTGCAACTTTGCCTCACTTAAATTCAATTAACATATGAGTCAAAAAGACATCATCCATGATGTCACTAGCCCTCTTCAAAAATGAAGGACAATCAACAACTGTCTTTACAGTCTGTCTCCCCAGTTGGAAACATGTACTTCTACAGAGCAGCACCATTGTCCTATGTTTTCTCTACTTCTAGCAGTACCTCTGATTGGTCCCAAAGAGCAGAACTGGGTACACCTTGGGAAAGTTATAGAGTAGATGACGTAGCCCTGAGGTGAGGAAAAGCTTCCTAATTAGAACTACCCCATAGTGCTTATTTTGAGAGGCAGAGTTTTTCCTCACTGAAAGTCTTAAAGAAGAGACTAGAGGACCAAATGTTTAAGCTTTGGTGGGAGGTATTCTTGCAAGTTATTTACATAGCCTCTGGAGTTCTTTCCAGTTCTAGGATTCTGTGACAGATATTCACCCAATATTTAATAATGACTAGTTGACTGAAAATAAGTAATGTCTGCCTGCTGGGTATAGTGACACCATTTTTCAGGCCAGTGGAATAATTGGAACACTGAAATAACCATTCAGGCCTAAAAAAAAAATAGAAAACAAAAAACAGAATTCTAATAATGTTTCAAGTTCCATCCCAAAGTGAGTAGCTAATATCTACTCAATATTCAGCTAATTTAACAGAACATTCAGATTGTCGGTACTCAACAGTTATTGTGGAGAGGGGACCTTGAGGATCTAAAGACATATTTGTTGTTGCTAACCACTAGACTACAAATTCCATAAAAGAGGGACAAATCTCATCTGAACCTTAAGTCTCCCCCAGTGCCCAATATAGTGTTCTGAACACAAGTCTTAATAAATGTTTTTTGAATGAATGAAATAATGAATGAATGAATCTTCTTCACCAATATAGATTGCTATCATAAAAATGAGAAAAACAACTAGGTGTGATAGGAAGAGTGTTGGACCTAAAAACAAAGGACTGAAGTTCAAGTTATCCTGGCTCTGACACTGATTAGCCATAAAACTATGAGCAAGTCACTTAACCTTTCAAAACCTCAGTTTCTTCATCTCTAAAATGGGGAATGCAACTCACTGTCTATCTCCCCAGGTTTTCTGGAGAAAAACAATTTTATAAACTATAAAGGACCAGGTAAATGTGAGTTATTATTAGTTCATATTAGGGTTTCATTAATCTAAAATAATTAACTAAAATCAAAACACTACTCTAATTTTTAGATGGGGAAGAAGGAAAAGTTGAGTAGAAATTAATAAACAGGGGCGACTAGATGGTGCAGTGAATAGAGCACCAGCCCTGGAGTCAGGAGGACCTGAGTTCAAATTAGGCCTCAGACATTTGACACAATTACTAGCCATGTGACTTTGGGCAAGTCACTTAACCCCAACTGCCCTCCAAAAAGAAAAAAAAAAGAAATTAACAATTTGAGGTTTATGTAAAAACATATTACATACATTACACACACACACACACACACACACACACACATTAGATATGGATGATCAGGGGCTGCTAGGTGGCGCAGTGAGTAAAGCCCCGGCTCAGAAGTCAGAGGGACTGGAGTTCAGTTTCGGCCTCAGACACTTAACACCCACCCACTCCCCCCCCCCCCCCCCCCCCCAACAAAAACCCCCCAAAACTAGGCTAACCTTGGGGAACTTACTTAACCCCCATGCCCTCCAAAAAAAAAAAAAAAAAAAAAAAAGATATGGATGATTAGATGCATAGGACTGATTGTCATTCAATCCAAAAAAAAGAAAAGTATTTTACTTTCCAGGATAGAGCAAAGAAAAATAAAATGGGAACTAAAGTTGGTTCACTTAAACTATTTGATATACTAACAGCAAACAGCATATAGAACATTCCTGCAGGGCAAAGCTCACAACTATACACATACAAACTAACGATTTTCTCAGCCTCTTGTGTAATTTCTAAAAGAGTTATAGACCTACCCAAGCTCTAAATTACTGAAGTCATAAAATACCATCCATCTCTTTATAACTGGAGCCAAAACACACACTGAGGACTCTGTGTGTGATTAAAAACATAATCACTTAGCTTGTGATCCCAACCCAAGACCTATGGCAGCATAAGGACTATTACGAAATAGAAATAGGGTCAATTTCACTTGTGGCACATTGCCATGGCTCCACTTTAAAAAAAAAAAAAAGGAACACATCTTGGAAAAGTCAGACTAGCTAAGACCCACTCTCTGCTGCTCTCAGTTCCCATTAGAACAGTGTTTCCTCTTCCTAACTTGACTTTTCAAATAATGAATGAAAAGGGGGAGTTTCAAATATTGACGTGATAAATGAATTATCAATCCATAAATATTTTTTAATCAACTACTAGATGAATTCAAAGCATTCTACTAAGTACTTAAAGCGACAAGAAGTGTAAACGTTATCTTATTATAGTATAATTGTTGCTCATGTTAATTTGTATTTATCTTCTCCTCCTTACACTAGAATGTAAATTCCTTGAGGTCAGGAATTTTGCATGTTTGCACTTCTATGATGGCAGAGAGTCTTGCACATAACAGAGACTTAAGAAACCTTTGTTGAATTGAATTTCCTTAAGACTTTGTCCTTAACTAAAGCAAGACCTCCAGGCCTTTGTTCCAGGGCATTACAATGAACGTTTCCTCTCTGTAGCAGTTTTGAGACCAAAGGTCCCATACTTGACATGCTGTTGAGGCTTCTTTCCTTCTGTACTTGGAGGGAAGTAAAGCAAAAGAAGATCAGAAAGGTAGAAGACAGCCTCTGTCCTGTCCTCTGTGGCACCACTGCTACACCCTACCTCTATCCCCAGCCTTTCCTCCATACACACATATTGTTGGACTGTTCTCTGTGGCCTCCTATCTCTGAAATTCTGTTCTACTCTAAGTGAAAAAATTCTTAGCTGTGGCTCTAGTTCTTATGTTCATGGAATCTATAGCTTAGGAAAGAAATAAGACACAAACCCATATGATGCATGGCAATTTATGAAAAATACAGTTAAGATTTGCAAAAAAAAAAAAGTTCTATGGGAGGTATGAATAGAAGAGTGATTGCCAACCCGAGGGATCAAGGAGCACAACATGTGAGTTGCACTTTAAAGAACACTTCCCTTTATATGACACATCGACTTGTTAAGAGAATTTTGCATACATAATTTCTGGATATAAACTAACTCACTGGATTGTATGAAATTAGATGAAGAGGTAAAGTGCTATATCATTTCTGATTAGAGTAATCATCACTGTAAGACAATACAGTGTAGTAATATAGTGGTAAACTTGTGTAGTAATAGTGTGGTAAACTTGAAGTCGGGGGTTTGAATCCTCAGATATTTATTAGTCATGTTATCATAGGCAAGGCATTTAAATCTGTCAGACACTTTGGCTCCTCATCTGTAAATCGGTACTGTAATATTTGTGCTAGCTGTTTCACAAGGTTATCATCAAGAAAATGCTTTGTAAACTGTCAAAGCTAGCTTAAATGATTCCACTTTGAAAACTGTCCTCCATTAGGTTATCATAAAAGTATTCTGCTTTCCAGGAAGGATTTGCCTAACTGTAAAAGTTAGTCTCAACTTTAGTTGACCCTTAAGTGATGAATCCTTCAACCCTTTTCCCCTTATTTCACCAAGCAACAAAATGTCCCAAGTTTAGTACTCTGGAATTCTGGATCTCCACAGGTATCATGATAATGATTGCCCTGATATGTAACATTTTTGTTTCCCCCTTTTCTTAATGCATAATTTGTATTTATGTTTCTGGATCACTTGGAGCAATTTTGCAGAAGCTGCTTCCCAAATCAATCAATTTAACCTAATAAAGACTTAAGCAAAATCTTAACTGCCAATCACAGAAGTAGATTTTATGTCACAAGAAAACCTCAAAGCATAATAGGATCATACATTTAGAGATAGAGGCTTTGAGATCATCTAGTCTAGCCCATTCTTTTTACAAATGAGAAAACTAAGATTGATAGAGTTTAAGCGACTTTCTCAGGGTCACAGAAGTGTCAGAGATATGTATTAAACAGTTGGTTCCCTAACAAGATGGTTGATTTTGTGTGAATTCCTGAATGTAATTGGAATTGTCTTTAATAGTAACTACTCAGAACAAGCAAGTTTCTGTTTTTCAAATAATACATCTGTTTTGAGGCAAAGCGCATGGAAATGAGAGTCAGGCTGTAGTCTCAATTCCACCAGTGAAAGGTTGTGAGACCTTCAGTTTCATGCACTGTAAAATGCAAAAGTTGCACTGGATAATTTTGAAGGACTCCTTCAACTCCAATAGTCTGATTCTAGTGGAAAGAGACCCAGATTTTAAATCAGGAAGCCTGAGTTTAAATTGTAGATGTACTCTTACCTTATTCTAACATTTTGTACATGCTCATTCACCCCACTGAACCTAGGAACAGACACATTTGAACTACCAAAGAGCCAGTTCAAGGAAAGCCCTTTGTAAACTCTGAAGTACTAAGAAAATGGGAGCTATGTGGCATTATTATTATTATTACCTATATACACCTGACCAATTTTCCTTCCTTGAGTTTCAAAACTCAGCAAGACTGGATTTAGTTACCCCTTTTTTCCCAAAATCTAAGTGAATGTGAGCTGAGTCATTCATTTATTAACTATTTTTGGAGAATGTACTACATGCCAGGCAACACTGTAGATACTGTAGGCATTGGGGATACATTGACAGAACCAAAAAAAAAAAAACAGATCCTACTCTTGATTATATTCTATTGGGGTAAAACAGCATGTATAAGAAAATGAGATACAAAATACATTTTAAAATAGCTACCAAGTACGTCCTGGAGAGAGAATACTAACCACTAGAGGTATCAGGATGGGCATTTTGTAGGAGATACCCTAATGTGATCTAAACCCTAAAGGAACCCAGGGATTCTATGAGGCCAAAGTGAAGAGGAAATTCATTCTGGATATTGAAGATGGACCAATGCAAAAACATGGAGATGGGAGATGCAATGTTGTTTATAGGGAACAGTAAATAAGGAGGTGTAAAAGACATGAAGCACAGTAACATACCCTTCCTGCTTTCCAGGAAGGATTTATCTAACTGTAGAAGCTAGTGTCAATCTTAGTTGACCCTAATGAATGAGCCTGGAAAGGTAGGCTTTGTATTGAAGGGCTTTAAAAAACAACTTATATTTTATTTGAGAGGTAAGTAGGAACCTTAGAGGCTTCGTCTCTCTCTCTCTCTCTCTCTCTCTCTCTCTCTCTCTCTCTCTCTCTCTCTCTCTCTCTCTCTCTCTCTCTCTCTCTGCCTTTTGGAGGGTAATTGGGGTTAAGTTACTTGTCCAAGGTTACAGGGCTAGTTTTTTTTGTGTGGGTGTTAAGTGTCTGAGGCCAGAACCGAATTTCTGAACTTCGGTCCTCCTGACTCTGGGGCTGGCGCTTTACTCACTGTGCCACCTAGCTGTACCATGACTTCTTAAGCAGGGACTGACACTGTAAGATCGGGGCTTTAGAAATATCAATGTGGCATCCAGGTAAAGAAGTAGAGAACAGAGAAATTTTGGGGCTAGAAAATCAATTAGAGGGTTATTAAAATAATCCAAGTGAGAGAAGAAAAGGTCTTACATCAGGGGTTTATAACCTGGAGTTCATGAACTTAAAAAAAAAATTTGACAACTTTTTTCAACATAATTAATTTCCTTTGTGATCCTGTGTAACTTATTTTATGAATTTTTAGTCATTATTCTGAGGTCTCCACAGTCTCCATTAGATTTCAAAAAAAGACCTATGACAAAAAAAAGAAAGAATGCCTTGGTTAAATGGACCCATTGCATTAGCAACTCAAGTGGAGATAAGGGGAGAGATGCAAGATATTTTGTGAAGAGAGATTCTACAAAAATTGACAAATAATTGGAAATAGGGGTGGCAAAAAAAAAGAAGTACCAACACAGCTCAATCATGGATTCACTGGAATACTGGAAAAGCACATGATTGTTCCTTAGAAAAGTGAGAACTTTCTATCCACTCTAATATCTCTTTTCTGTGTCTTTTTTCAGCTTTGAGAATGGTTGTCCCAGTCACTATCAAATTTTTTTGACATGACAAAATCAAAAAAGTAGGATCTCACTTCTTTGTTTCTTCTGTTCTTTATCCTGTATTCATGGCAATGAGTAACTCCTCTTTTCTGGAATGCACATCTTCAACTTCAGGGTAAATTCATCTTCAAACATAAAATCCACTGACTGATAAGAAAAAATTGGAGGAGCCATCATCGCTCCAGCCATCATTGCACCACACAGGTCATTTTCCACCTCAAAAGTATTCAACTTGTCCCATTCCGGAAAAATATGTTTTAAAACTGAGCCATATAAAAATACCTAATCTATTCTAATGGAGCCTCTTTCCTGTGTCTTTTTCTGTCACTAAAGTGGTTTTAGCTTTAGACTATCATTTTGGTACAATAAAGAATCTTTCACTCCTATGGGCAAATCATCAATCTAGTTAAGAGGTTGTCCAGAAGCCCAGGGAATAGTTCTTCCTTTTAAATCTTTAATCAATCCAGAAACATCTGGCAGGCAGCATCTCTTCTGCTACTCTATTTATTATACAAATGTTTCCAAGAAAGAAGCAATGGCCAAATGAAATCGACAGTTATAAAGAAAATCAGATTGTCTCTTCTTGTGGAGTGACTTATTTGGTAGCCAAAAGCTCTGCACCGAATCAAAACCAAATCAGGTTCACAGATGAATGCATTTTCTCTTCCTCTGGCTACAAACAAGCTATAAGCAGGATTTGTTTTTCTGAGACTGGTTGGTGTAAGCAGGTGCCTGGGAAAGAAGGTGTAATTATGCTTTTCAATCCATGAGAGTTAAAGTAATACCCACAAATCCTGCCCACTATTTAATGCTTGTCTATCCAAGAGCTGAACATGGTTGCCTCATGGTATTTTGCCACAAATATTCCACGCAATTCAAATAAAATGAACCAGCTAAGGAAGCACTTTCCTATGTTGCATAATATTAAGCGGAAGAGAGTCAAGTTGATTCAAAATTTAATAAAGTAAATCCTCTATTAAAGTCCTCCTTTGAGGTTTGAAGGTGACCCTAGGTTCTAGAGGTATCATAAAGCAATGGATAGAGCATTAACCAGAAATAGTCAGGAAGATGTCTGTTCAAACCCACCTCAGATACTTATCAATGGAGTAATCCTGGGCAAATTGCTTAGAGTTTGGATGGGATTTTAGTCCAACCCTCTCACTTTATGAATGAGGAACAGAGACCTAGAGAAAGTAAGTGATTTGCCCAGGGTCATATAAACTAGTAAAAGGTTAGAACAGGGACTAAACTCTAGTCATCCAAATTCAGTATATTTTACTCTGTACCATACTGGCTCCTTTCTCATTGTCAGTTTTTTTTTATTTGTAAAATGGGCACATACATAGTAGTATGAATTCACAGAGCTGTTGTGAGGATTAAGTAAGATAGTATATGTAAAGTGTTTTACTAGCCTAAAGTAAGATAGTATCTGTATTTTACTAACCTAAAAACAGAGATTATTACTTTTCTATTATATTAATAATCCATTGTTAAATTAGGATCCATGTTTTTTATTTCCTCATTTAGGGCCCAGCTCCTGTAGGAGGTCAGTCAGTCTTTAAAGGACATGGCTGAATGGTGAGATGTCCCTAACTCTCAGGGAACATGATCCTAGATCTTGGGCCAGACCCCACCTGACTAGGAGACCTTACTTCTGTTTAGAATGTAAACAAAATTCAATCTAGGCAAGTTCTAAAGGAGCCCATACCCTTAATCCATTAGAATTAAGGGTGACCAGTTCAAGAAGGAGAAAATCAATCCAAGTGGTCTGGGTGGAATGGATTCCCCTGTCCAGATTGCTATAGGCAATGAATTTCATGATCAAGCTAACACCTTCTTATAGTCCACCAATCCCCGTTGATTTTCACTTGTCAGGGACATCCCCTTTTCCAAAAGTATATCAAGGCTTTTATACTCAACCTGGTTTTGTCTTTGGTTTCCCAAAAGAAACCACTGATCATTGATTTATTGATTATTCATATATAATAATAAATATAATATATGATATATAATACATTTATTCTTAATTACCTCAAAACTCTGTCTCTTGAGGTTTTTCATTTGTCACAAATCATTATTACTGCTGTAATTTGTTGTTATAGATTATTTGGTGATCAGAGCACTAATTCTGGGAGGTTCTACTAAGGTTGGGAAGGCTTTGAGTACTGGCCCCATAACAGACAATGCCTATCACCCAAAGAACATCCAGAAAACATTTGAAGAGGGCTCCACATATAAGTTTTGGCATCAGCACATGGTGAAGATTGTCTACTGACATACAAGGATATTGGATTTTTCATTCTATGTTGTTATATCATGTTGAACTATCAATCAAGAAGACCTGCATTTGAACCTTGCTTCTGACATTTACTGACTATGTAACTACTTGCAAATTACTTAAACCTCTCCAAGCCTCAGTCTCCTCATCTGTAAAATAGGGATAAAAATTTCCAAAATGCCTATCTTGCAGAGTTATTGTAAGGTTCAACTGAGATCAGAGAATTACTGAATTAAGAGCTTGAAAGGATATTTGAAGTCATCTAATCCAATCCTTCTCTCACCTTCCAGATGTGAAACTGAACCCCAGAGAGGCTTACACAGATAACCAGTAGCAGAGACAGGATTTTAACATAGGTCCTCTGACTCCAAGTCAGAAGCATTTTTTTCTGTACCATGGTGCTGATACTATGTGTAAAGCACTGTTGGAGGTGTTCACACCAGTGAAAGCATGGATTCTTGAAGTACTGAGAGAAATAACCCACTAAAGTTTCATTTAATGAGCTACACTCAACTATATAGTTCTCTGAACTCCTCCATCCTGCCCTCGTACATTGTTCCTTCCCTCCTCTTCTTCTCTTTTCAGCTCCCTTATATGTTCTGTCTCTTCCCATTAGAACCTAAGTTCCTCCAAGGCAAGAACTGTCTTATTTGTTTGTATTTCTATCCCCAGCATTTAGCAGGATGCCTAATATACAATAAAAGCTTAACAAATGCTTATTGACTACATTTTCTAAATAAAAACAAAAATAAGCAGAATGATCTGATAGCAAACACCCCCCCCCACCCACCACCCAAATCATACATTAGACAAGGGCAAAGGCCTTTGATAAGGCTTAAGGCTATCATCCTTATTGGATTCCAGTTAAAAGCCCAGGCAAATGGAGGTAGTAGCATCAATGATGATTAACCTTTGTACAATTAGCCAATGAATTCTGAAATTCAAATACAGTGACAGGCCCAGTAGGAAAAGTTAAACACTCCTAGTAACAAAATGAAAAAAATCTAAGGCCATGCTGAGATGTTCCCATAGAATAGTGAGGCAACTTTGACAACTGGTTAAAAGAAGGGAGTTCCCATTTCCAGAGTATCTACTTAACTATGGAGCCTGAAGACAAAGCATATATGAATTGGAGTCTGGTACCTTCAAAAGGCATACACTAAAGCCCTACTTATATTTCAGGTTGCCCTTTTTTTTTGCTAGGCACACAACTCTTAGTTTTCTGTGATGGTGTTTTTATTCATCAAAAACGAACAGAAAACCCATCAGTACTTCTTAGGAGACTCAAGCTTAAGACCCAAAGGTATTTCGATTTTGGATGCCTCACTGATATTTCCTACCTACTCTGGATGGGGCTAGCAAAGGCGACAATTTCAGATTTAATGTAATAAATAAGCTTACTATTGACTTTAATCATCTATACCTGAGGAGATCTTAGAAAACGCGATGTCATAACTGGAAAGGATATTGAAGGTCTGGTCCAAATTCTTATTTCACAGGGGAGGAAACTGAGACTCACACACATAATTCTTCATACTTTTCAAAATATTTTCACAGCCATTTTATTTTCCAGAGCAACAGTCTGTGAAATGTCAGTAGAAGAAGATATCCCCCATATTATTTTTTAAAAATTAACTGAAATGGCAAAATTGTGACCCTCAATTCCTAGAATTCTGGCCAGCTGACTCACAATCCAGTGCTCCTGCCCACCATACTAAGTTGCCCAATTTTGACTTCCTATTGAATAAATGCTGTAATGTTACAAATAAGTAATTGGGAGAAAAAGTGCACAGTATAAAATTTCTTTCACTCAAGAAAATAGCGAACATTTCTTTGGATTTACAAATGTATTTATCGATATATGTATATGCACACCTATGATTTCATCAATGTAGAGAACTTCCAGGGAAGAACTCTCTTTACCAATGTAAGTCAAAAATTTAGTCTACAACTAATTCTTTTTTGTAATTTATTTTGTTTTTAACTTATGGAATAAAATAAGCATTTCCATAACATAGCATAATAAAAAGATGATTGTACATGAAACTGCAAATCTATTAAGTACAACTTGCTATTCCTTTTAAATGTATAATAAAATTATTACATAAATTTCTTTTTTTTTCTTCCCTCACCTCTTCCCCACCCTAGAGATGGTTATCATGAGACACAAATATGCATGTGTGGGTGTGTGTATAAAATCATACTATACATACTTCTATTTGTCAGTTCTTTCCCTAGATGCAGATAGTGTACAACTTATTCTTAGCAAATTGCCTCAGAAAAAACTGGGTTCAAATCTCATCTCTTAAAAGTATCATCTAGGGGCGGCCAGGTGGCGCAGTGAGTAAGAGCACTGGCCCCGGCACTGGGAGACCCAGGAATGGTTCTGGCCTCATATACTTGGCACCCACACAAAATAACTCGCTGTGTAACCTTGAGCAAGTTACTTAACCCCAGTTGCTTAAAAAAAAGCATCATATGACACTGGGCGTCACTTACTTGCTCATTGCCTCCAATCAATTCTCTAATACTTCAGTTCATAGAGAGAACAGGGATAGGGACTGTACCTTTTATTTCCATGGAAGAGAAAACTATAGCATGAAGAAATGCCCTCTTGCAATGGTATTCAGTAACTTACGCAGTGAGAGGTAAAGTGACTTATCCAGGTTCACACTGTCAAACTAGAGGCTAGACTTGAACCCAAGTCTTCCTGTCTCTAACCCCTGTTATTTATCCTCTATGCAACAGTGTGATTATAATATATGTATATATATAATATGTATATATACACACATATACATATATAATATATGTATGTATATATACACATATATGCATGTATACACACATAAAGTATATATAAACATCTGTGTACATTATATTTGTGCATATCAGCTTATGATATACAAAAACATATTTTTATTTATACACTGTCTTGTTGGTAACTTGGTATATACATGTTTATGTATGTATTGTAATTAACACATTCTTTAATTTTAAGAATATTTAAATCTGTATGACATATGTTTAGAAATTTCTCCATTAAATAATTGATAGATTTTTTCTCTTACTAAATACAATTTTTAAAAAGTATAAACTTGACCAAATTAATGAAAACAAATGATTCAGGCAGATTCACTTCTCCTACCACCTATATTTGACCTCAATACATAATTCCAACCAGGGCTGATTTTCCTAATTTCTTTTTTTTAAGCTTAAAATCCATCAGAAATATATTCTCATCTAGCATATGGCTCAACTCATCTTCCACATGAAAATACCTTACAATATTTCCCAAGATGATTTTAAAGAAGATTAATCATCTTTAATGTGTTTCTAAATCTTAAATGGCAACTCTTTCTCTTTAAAACAGAAGAAAATAGGATCCCATGAGCCATAAGAATCCAGTTGGAAATGACCATGATGGCTCCTATATCAGAGAATACAGCCAAGAAAGGATCAGTCCAAGTATTTGCCTCAAACTAGTGCTGAAATTACAAATTATGCATCCACATGCCAGCAGCTCTCTGAGGAAGTCTCTAGTATCCTACCCATTGAAAACAGAATGAATGATTGTATACCTTACAATTCAGCAGCACATTTTTCACTTCAAGTTTCAATTCATCTCCTTAAGTTTGAAAAGAGTCAAATGCACCATTCACTCACTTTAAAACATCCAGCAAATGATAGATTCAAGTAAATTAAAGCCTTTTTTTTTTCTTTTTAGTCAAGACCACAAGGGAAAAAATATTAACTTTTCATATCACACTTGAAACCTGAGTTAAATAACAAGTGTGCTGGGGTGTGTTCACCTTAAAGCAATTATACAGATTCAGCATGTTATATCAACAGTATGTTATAGCCCATACATAAAACCAGCTCATTTGCAAAGAGCCAGATAATTTACAAATTACTTCATGGGAGCTGGTGTAACAAGAATAACTAACTTCAGGTGTTTGTTTTTAATTTACTTTACCCTTTAAGACAGTACATTATATGAGTTACTGAAAAGTGACTTAAAAAACAATGGTACTTAGAGAAGGTGTCCCAAAAGTCTTGGGGCAGTTTTAATCTTTGATCATTTAAAACCACACTAAGACTATGGGGACTCTCTGAATTTAAAACTGTCAGTGAGTTAATAAAGTTGTTTTATTAACTGACAACTTTTTCAGAGCTCGATAAAATTTTATTTTAACCTGAGCTAAGCCATTTGTAAATCGGCTAATTTATCTTACTAATAAGATCACTGCATTGATAGCTGAAAGGGACCTAAGAAGTCATTTAGTTCAAGACCCTCATTTTACACCTAAGGAAACTGCAATGACTTAGAGAGAAGTCACTTGTCAGAGGTCATAAAGTTATGAAATAGGAAAGCCCTGGTCCTCTGACTCCAAATCCAGAGCACTGTCAACCATCCAACACCTCCCATTGTATTAATAAAGGGGATTGGGAGTCGGAAATCTGAAGGAAATGTGCCCCTTAAAGGTGTCATATAAACACAAGGCAATAAAACTCAAAATAGAAAAGTTTAAATGGAAACAGACACAAATGCAATAGATCACACTTAATCTTAGCTTCATTAATTTTCCTTTAAAGTGCCAGGTTTATGAGGTGAGTTTAGAAAAACTTACCTCTATTAATATGCAGGCCTGGTGTTTGGTTTTAACTATAAGGTTGTTTTAAGTTTGAAAGTTTTGTTTTAGTTAATTCATGGTTTATACCATGAGTAGGGGAGCTAGGTGGTACAGGGGATAGAGTGCCAGTCCTGGAGTCAGGAAGACTCATCTTCCTGAATTCTGATCTGGCCCCAGATACTTACTAGCTCTGTGACCCTGGGCAAGTCACTTAACCTTGTTTGACTCTGTTTCATCATCCATAAAATGAACTGGAAAAGGAAATGGCAAACTACTCTAGTATCTTTGCCAAGAAAATCCCAAATGAAGTCATGAAGAGTCAGACATGACTGAAAAATGATTAGACAACAAAATTATACATTCAGGGACAAAAAATATAACTAGGCATAGTTCAGGTTTTTTTTCCCTCACACCTTGAACTTAGAGCATTTTAAAGGTTTTAAGGATTTTATCCCATTTATATTCATAAGATTATAAGGATTAGCACATGGGGCGGCCAGGTAGCACAGCAAGTAAGAGCACCAGCTCCAGTGTTGGGATGACCTGGAGTTCGAATCCCGGGCTCAGACACTTAGCACCCACCCAGAAACACCTGACCGTGTAACCTTGAGCAAGTTACTTAACCCCAATTGCTTTAAAAAAAAAAAAAGTATTAGCACAGAAAGGAACCAAAAAGCATCATCTAATCCAACCCCTTCATCTGATAGAACAGGAAACTGGAGTTTGGAGAGATGATTAGTGATTTGCTCAAGGTTACTTAAGCAACTTGGGCATCTAGGGGGCACAGTGGACAGAGTGTCAGGCCTGGAGTCAGGAAGATTGATCTCCGTGAATTCAAATCTGACCTCAAACACTAACTACATGCTCCTGGACAAGTCACTTACCCTTGTTTTTCTCACTTCCTTATCTGTATAATGAGCTAGAGAAGGAAATGGCAAACCACCCTAATATCTTTGCCAACATAATACCAAATGGGGGAAGAAGAGTCAAACACAACTGAACAAGTTCATGTAGCTACTAAGTGGAAGAGTCAGGATCCAAACTCATATTTCCTTCTACTCCACTTCTGCTATGCTTTCCACTACGATTCTACTCATAGATTTTTACTTTTTTACCCAAGTCCTCCTTCAGTACCTCATGGAGGTGAGCCATTGCTTATAGAGGACAAGCTTAGATCAATCCTCCCCATCTGGCAAGTCTCTGAGTATAGACCTAATTACAGTCCGTAAGATCTGAGCATCAACCCAGACAGGTTCATCATGAGATGGCTACAAGGAAATCTTTCAAGCTTCCTCCAAGGAGTAAGTCTGCAAAATGATTGTCACTAATATTTCAAAGACCCAAAGTAAATTATATAAGCCTTCATCTTGATTTTAAGAAATTCAAACTCTCAAATGGTTTGACTGTAACTCTAGACATCAGGGAAAGAAGAGCAAAAGAAGGATAGAGGGAACACTGGACTTCGCTCTGGAAAAAACTGAATTTGGTTCAAGTCACAGCATTGACATTTATAAGTTGTGTGATAACAGATATGTCATTTGGTCCTCTGGAGCCTCAATTTTCTCATAACATAACGTGAAGATAATCATGACTGTATTTCTTATCTTGAAAGGCTGTGATGAAAGTACCTTATAAACTATGAAGATAAATATATGTAGGCATGTATGTTTATAAATACTTATCAGCTATATATATGTACATATGTACTAATACATATATAAATTATAACAATGAGATGCAGCATGGTTTCAGAAATAGAAGGTCGACTTGGAGTCAGGAAAACCTGAGTTCAAGTCCAGTTTTGTGTACTAGTTATTTGACCTAAAATCATTAGAACCCAGGCTGCTTGAGTCATAGTATGCTGCTCTTTCTACTATATTAAGTTGCCTAATTTGAGTTTCCTGCTGAATATTGTTTTTGAAACCACAAATTATAGGAACAGCTGTTCACCTGCATTAGCTAAGGGTATTTCTTCTCTAATAATAATAGCAAGCATTTATATAGTATTTACTATGTGCCAGGCACTGGGCTAAGGATGCCCAAGAACAGGTGCTATTACTAACCCCATTTTACAGAAAAGAAAACTGAGGCAAACAGAGGTGAAGTGATTTGCCTAGGATCACACAGCTACTAAGTGTCTGAAGCCAAATTTGAACTCAGATTTTCCTGAGTCCAGTCCCCTACTCTAACTACTGTGACACATAGCCACCAGGGAGGAAAATCTCTGAAAGTTTTCTCTTCCAATGAACCTCCAGGTAGTCTTAAAAAAATTATCAGAATATGAATACTTTACATTTATAGAGAAGGAAAACTTTTTGAAGGTAGAAGTGACTTCATTTTATTTTTGTATTCCTGGTTCCTAGCACAGTTTTCTGTTCATAGTAAGCATTATTAATGCTTAATAAATGTTTGTTGGATTAAATGGACTAGAATTCTTTTAAAATATGATACTATTGAAGACAAGTATGATATGAAATGAATGTGGGCCAGTCATGAAATGAGAATGAGAAACAACAGACCAGAAAGCCTGATAAGTCTATATTAGTAACCCTCAGATAGGAAAATAAAAAGGGTTCCAGAGAATCCTTCATGGGAAACTATTGGTCAGCTGGGAAAATAATCTTCCCAGGAAGGAGGTCTTATAATCAACATGTCTGATGAAATCACAAATCTACTAAAGTAATGTTGGTTTCAGATTGATTATCTCATATGAACCTTACAGCAAAATTGAGAGATAGGAAAGGGAGAGGGTATAATTATCCCCATTTTACTCATGTGGAGACTGAGGCTTGGATTACTAACAACAACAAAAACCTGGTGAAGTGGAAGAGCCAATCTGGAATCCAGGGATTCCAATTCAAGAATCCTTTCTGCTGCACTGCCTTGGCTTATTCTTACTCACAGGGCAAAGGAATGTATTGTCAGAAACCAAATTAGAGTCTTCATAACCATTTATATAGTATCTTTACAAAGCCACCTAATTCAGGTAAAATACATTAGGTGGGGAAGATAGATAAAGAAAGATCGAGATTTATATACAATCATTTATAAAAATCCAAATAGCCAGTCCCTATTAAACAACTCATCTGATGCTCATTCCAATATGGAGGTAACCCTGGGTTCTCAAAGGCTATGCCAGGGAAGCAAAACCTTTGGCACGTACTAACAAGCTAGAAAGGCTTCAAAAATGGGTACAAAATTATACTGACCTCTGAATAATAGCCCAGTTAAATATGGAGAGGCCCCTCCCCAAAAGCATGGCCAGATGGTGATAACAGTTTTCATCCAAAACATAAAGACCATCTACTAAGATCTGGGAGAAATAGAGTATGTGTCAATGGAAGCAGTACACAACAGATGAAAGCAAACCTTTAAACAGGTTTGAAAAACAAGCAATTTTCAGATGATCTTTCAATGCTAGTGCCTTCCCTCTAATGACTAGCTCCTATTTATCCCTTCTATCTTGTTTGTACAAAGTTGTTCACATGTTATCTCCTCATTAGACTGTGAGCACCTTGAGAGTAGGCACTCTGGGAGAGGAGGGGTGGCACTTTTCTTTGCACAGTGTCCAGCACATACTAAGTGCTCAATAAATGCTTGTCGACTGATTTAAATACCTAACATAATGAAATGGAATCAGGGAGTAAGCTTTAGAGTGTCCCAATAATTCCATTTCTGGAGTTATTAATGTAGCCTGAATCCAACCTTAATCTAGCTTGAAACTCTACATTTGGCTTTTTGAAGAATTCCATATACTAACAAAATGTATCTCAAAATTGTATACATATCTTTAGAGAAACAACAATTGAGAAAGAAAGGAAGAAGAGAAGGAGGAGAGGTGAGGGGAAGAGAAGGAAGAAGAAAGGAAGGGGAAGGACAAGGACAAGGGGAGGGCAAGGAAGGGCAGGGAAGGGAAGGGAAGGATACCAGTAATGTTACAATCCCCAATTTTAAAAATGAGAGACCAAAACACAGGGGAGCCAATGACAGCCAAAGTTATACAGTAAATCAGTATCCCAATTTTCCATTCCAAGATATCCATTAGCATTGGTATCCATAAAATATTAAAGGACCCAAAAGAAGGACTCTGGTGTTTGGGGTAGCTCTTCTGTGGAGAACTTATTTATGGGAGGAATGGAATTTAATGAAATGGAGAAAAAATTGTTCAGCATGAAGAAATGTTGAAGAGCTGTGATCTGCACTAGTGGAGGGCATACTCACACTGATGAAATCATATACACTGACAAACTAACATTAAAATTCTATTAGACTATGATTAGCTTTGAGAGACTGCCAGATGACAATACATCTGCCTGCTGCTTAAAGGTACTTGCTCCCTACCTAAAATCAACTTCATCATCTTCAAATATATGGTATACTGTAATGCCAAGCAAAATCAACTTCCAGGTTTGGATTAAGAGCATAGCAAACTCCATTTATTCAGTGACAGATTAAGGTAAGACATTCACAGAATATCAAAATACAGCATTCGCCATGTGTAACTCAATAATTTAGTAAGTCCTCAATTCAATCACAAAGTACTAAGGTCCAAGTACTCCACCCCTGGAAAGTATATTCATTTAGTCAATCACAAAGTCTTCTCTCTATTCATCTGGAGATTAGTTTCCAATCATAAACAATGTACATTCATTTGGTCAGTCACAAAGCACAAAAATCAAACTACTGCAACCCTGGATCACAACTGAATTACAATTATCATCAGTTACCACCAAGCACATTCTCAAAGGGGCAGTTACAATATCATCACAGCATTCAATACCCAAAACATCAGCAAGACCCTCCTCCAGGATTTCTGTAAACATACAACAAGAAAATCCTCCTTCAGGGCTTCTGAACCAACAGCAAGGTTTCAGAACCTCTGCAACAACAGCACTGTCCTTTACTAGCAGGTGAATCTGGCAAAGTAACATCAAAACAGACAGACCAAATACTGGTACCACAGTCATGCCTCCTCAGTTCGCAGCAGCTCCAGGTGAAGGTTTTCAAAAGTCCTGGGCAGCTCCAACTGGCCCTCAGCAGTCCAGGTAGCTTTGGCTGGCAGCTTTCTCTCTCTCTCAGCAACTCTGGCCCCAGCAACTCTCTCTCTCTCTCTCTCTCTCTCTCTTTCTCTCCCTCCATGAGACTGCTCCCAAAAGTTCCTCTGGCCTCTCTCTGCTTGGGCCTCTCTATCCATGGAACCAGCTCCTCCCAGTTCAACGCCCTCTCCTCACATCAACAAGTCCATCCCAAAAGTGGGATTCACAAGCTCTGGGTTTTAACACAACACAAAAACCAAGCCAATGTAATGGGATCTTTGAATTCCATTACCTATATATTACATATATGCTACTCTACTGTAATAAATCAAAAAACAAATGGCTAAGATCTGCTAAAATAGGAATGGGTTCTTAACATAAAATCCTGGATGTCCATGAGTAGATTTTGTGGGATCTATAAATTTGATTGGGAAAAAAAGCTTTTTCTTTTTTAATCTTGACTACTGTCTAACAGAAATATGGCATTTCTTCAATTATGAATGAAGGCAACAAAAATTATATAGTGAAGGAGTCCATAGGCTTTACCAGATTGCCACCAAGGTCCATGAAATAAAAAAGTTAAGTTGAGAATAATAATCACAGATGAAATTTTTATCACATTATATAAAATTTGATCATAGCTACCATCTATATAGTTCTTTAAGGTTTGCAAATGATGTCATGTGATTTGATCTTCACAACAACGCTATATGACAAATTATCATCCAAATTATCATCATTTTCCAAATGATGAAACTGAATCTGAGAAAGCTATGTGACTCAACCAGGGTCATATAGTGTTTAAGATAGGATTCAACCTCTGATATTTCTCAATCCATGTCCAGCACTCACTCTAGTACAATCAATTCACAAGGATTTATTAAACATCTAGGCGGGGCGGCTAGGTGGTGAAGTGAGTAAAGCACTGCCCTGGAGTCAGGAGGACCTGAGTTGGGTTGCGGACTCAGATACTTAACACCCACACAAAAATACTAGCCATGTGACCTTGGGCAAGTTATTAACCCCAATTGCTCTCCAAAAAGGCCAAAAAAATAAAAGCATCTAGGTACCAGAATAGGTGTTGGAGATACAAGTATAGAGAACCTTTTACTGTTGTTCATTTTTCAGTCACGTCTGACTCTACCCCCATTTGGGGTTTTCTAGGCAAAGATACTGGAGAGGTTTGCTATTTCTTTCCCCAACTCATTTAAAAGATGAGGAACTGAGGCAGACAAGCTGAAGTAAAGTGACTTGCCCAGGGCCATACAACTAGTAAGTGTCTGAGGTCAAATTGGAACTCAGGAAGTTACTCAGTACTCTATCCACTGTGCCACCTTGCTGAGCTTTTGAGAACCTAGCTGCTTTTAATTATACCTGACATTAATTACAGATATAATCTTATCTGATCCTCACAAATAGTCTAGTGAGGTAGGTGGTACAAGAATTAGTTGACCTAACTGACCTCAAACATCAAGAAACAGAATGATTTCATATACATTACATTATTGAAGACACGTATGATCAGAAATGGAGTTAGAGAGGAAAAAAAAACCAACAGAAAAGAGAGAGTGATCAGTGTGTACTGGTGACCTTGAGATTAAAAAAAAACAAACACTTCCAGATTGTTATGAAATCCCAAGTCTTCTAACACTGAGAGTCTATTTTATTATGAATTCTAATTTATGGATGAGAAAACTGAGGATCAGAGAGAATTAATTTATGTAGAATCACCTAGCAAATTACTGAGTTCAAAACCAGGTTCTGACTCAAAATCCCATCTTCTTTCCATTAACATAGTTATTGGTAGAAAAATTAAAGAAAACACAGCGATTAGGTGGAGGAGGAGGTATAAAGCAAAACATGCAGAATTATAGATATGGTGACAATTTTTCCTTATTGCCTAGGGCTAGAGAGATCCACTTTTAAAAAGGTGGGTTCATAAATAGTATGGGTTTTTCTCTTGAGTTAAGGAGCCATGTCTGGTATATAGAAACTTCTTATCAGTAACAGAAAATCACTCTCTATTGCTTAAGTTAGATATGACCTAGTAATACCTGGTATTATATCTGATGTTTGTCAGTGAACAATGGATCAAAAATGTATATAAATCCTTAGGTCATCTGTATATTGTCCTGTTCTCCTGAATATTCTTCAAAGTTACTTATCTGTTCCTGTTCTTCCTGATCCAATAGGAACTCAGTTTGGGCTATGATCAACCTACTATATAGTTTGGTGTAGACACAAAAGCATTGACCAAGGACACAGAAGACATAGTCCTTGACTCTGCCACTAGCTAGATTATGACCTTGGCCAAATTGCTTTTCTGAATTTTTAGTTGTAAGGTTTCTTTCAGCTACAAACATCTTATGTCCTTGGTTCCAAGCTCCATGCCTCCTACATTCTCTGATATCCCTTTTAATTAGATTGCTTGAATCTTTCAGTAGTATTGCTAGAATTTTTAAAATAAATTCCAGGTAGAATGCAAATATTAGGATTTATTCTACCATCCTTTTTCCTTCAATAATCAACAGCATTCAAAAAGTATTCTGAAAGCCATAAAACTTAAGACATAGTCAAAAGAAGTAATACCAGAATGACAAAGTACTTTGCCAACTTTCAAGGTATCACCATACGTGGAATTAATGCAAAGTACCAGGAGTCACATGAATTTTTTTTACTTTTATTTCAAATCTTTCCCAAGATACCTAGTAATGACACAGATCTATAAAATTTCAATTGTCATAATATAGAGAAATATTCTCCATACTATTACTGGAAAGTTATGATAACCAGTCATTCCAATAAATCATTACGTGTCACAATTGAGCAAAAACTTATTCTTATGAATAATTCAGGTTTTATGCATTAATAATGCATGTCTCTTACTATTGGAATGGTCCCTAAACATTGAGTGATAATTTCTTTGGAAAATCCAGACATTTCAGTGAAGGAAGGAGCAATGTAATAATTATATTTTTTTCCCCTTGCTCTAATCATCTGGTGTGCTACAGAAGAAATGGTTAGTAATAGTTTTTAGTACTAATTGATAGACAAGATTAAAAAAAACTAAAAGAGGTCTAATTTCAGTCTCTTTACATTTACTCTGATTAATTGCAAGGGCACGTAATCATAGGAAAAAAGGTATGGGACTGCTTTACCAGGCTAGAATAGTAATAATGCCATGCCACTGAATTTATCAGGATTTGCCTTTCCTATCCCATCCCACCAGGACTTTAGCCCTCCTCTCCATTCATGCATCCAATATTTACCACTTTGCCAAGAAACTTGAAACAAGACAGTCATCAGTAAAAGTAGTAAAGATCACAGGACAAAAAAAAAAAAAGAACAATTTAGAGAAAGGTTCTACAGAATTGAGGGCATTGGTACTCATATTTGTAAACTATCACAATCTTCCCTCTCTTAGAACACCTCCAAACTACACACATAAATTATTCACTGAAAGGCAGTCTAATTTCTTTTCTCACATGATTTCTCTGGGTGGCACACTACTTTTGGGATCAGCCCCTCAATCCCCACTCCACTCCACTCCATATCTTTCCTAAAATGTTCTAGAAAAACAGTGGGGAAACAAGTTGCTCCATTATGCCAGTCAATGGTCAACAATCATTTAAGTGCCTTCTATGTGCTAAGCACTGGGGATACAAGGAAAGGGGGAAAACAGTCCTTGCTCTCAAGGAGCTCATAGTCTATGTCAGAATTCTTCTCTGCCTGACAATTATTACACAATAACCCAAACCTTGAATGAGCATGAAAAATGAATTAACTCATTTAACTCCATCACCTGACCTTGTTTAATAGCAAACAGAAACTTCAGATGCTGGGATAGGTGCAATGGGGTAATTAGCTAGGCTAGGGCTCCCCATTCTCAACCTATTTCATTCTTAGGGTCAATGATCTTCCTCCACTGGGCTTCCAGGAATCATTCCAACTACAGACACGCAGCACTCAACTAAAGGCCAAGACATAATTCAACGCTGTTACTTTAACCTTTTCATTGCCTAAATTGACCCCATTCTGTCCCCTCCTGTTCTCTTTCTTCCAACACGTGGACATGCTGGACATGCTCAAAGAGGCGTCACCAAGTGGGGGCTTTTGCCAGCAAAGCCCTTTACCTCCTAGTTTGTGCCTTCCCAACCATCCCCACTCATCACTCACCAGCCCTTCTCCAATTTGCAAAGTAAAGTTGTTGGCTGCAAGTGGGAGGAAGGGTTGGGGAATAAGGTTAAGGGAGTGCTTTAGGTAAGGGGCAGCTCACAAATTCTGACCTAAGGGATTTCATTCAGAGAGAATTAATGAATCACAGTCTCACAGCGATAAAAAGGGACCTCAATTCTTCCCCATAGGGGTTGAGGGGCTCGTATCGCTCGTCTATACAGAGTCCTAAGAGATCTGTGGCTCCTTTGGGAGACAGGCTCCTATCATCAAACATCAATCTGCAGAGAGAAAGAGAGAAGGGGCAGAGAGGTCAGAGAAAGAAGCAGAGAAAAAAAGCAAGGAGAGATAGAGGCAAAGAAGAAAGAGGGAGACGTAGCATAGGCATATATAGACATACCCATAGTAAGCACAGAAGAAACCCAGACATATTTCCAGAAAAAAAAAAAAATGAGTCAAAGAAAATAGGCACAAAATCCTCAAATAATTTCCTACCCCACCCCCGCCTTGCATTTCTTTAAGGCTATATTCAATACCCCCAGAGAGGCTGCAATACAACATAAAATAAAACGGCAAAGGGAAAGAAATCTCCAATACTTACACCTAAGCGTCTGCTCCTAATCTTTACATACCCTTGTTTTACTATGTCATTAAAATTGGAAGCCATCCTACACGGTGGCTCCCTTGCCCCACACACACCCTGACCCGAAAGTCCTTCTGGGGGTGGTGGCTGCCCTGGGTGGAAGGGGGAGAAAATTAAAGAAAAAAATTTTTTAAGAAAAAAGTTCAAGGTTGGGTGGAAGCTCGTGGGCTGCGGCTGACTAGCTGGCTGGCCGCGCTCTGTCAGCAGCCCCACATCACTTTCATAATCCTCCTGACCCAGAAACTCCGAGACAGTGGCGGCGGCGGCGGCGGCGGCGGCGGCGGCGGACTTGAATCCACTTTGAGGGAGCAGAGCGAGAAGAGGCTGGAGCGCAAGGAATCAGCTGACGCAGCCACGGCTGTCTGAGCAGTGACTGGAGGGGGCTCTAATGCCCGGCTCTTCTCCGGGGTGGGGAGAAGAGAAGGAGAGCGGGGAGGAGGGGAGACGAGGCGAGAAAGAGGCGGTGCTTCCCTCTGTGCTAGGCACCCACTCGCACACACGCGCGCGTATGCACACACGCGCACACTCACGCAGGCACACATTCACCAGAGCAAGCACTCCTCTTTGCTCTCTTGCCATCTTTCCCGTCTGCTCCCTCCCCCTCCTCCCTGTAATTCGCCCCAAAAGACTGGGAATCTGCCCCAGTCTCTCCCCACTCCCCTGCCTCATTGCTACTCCTAATCTCATTCTCTTCCCGCTCCAGTGATTTATTTTAGGATTCAAGGAAATGTGGTGTGATGTCGTTAGTTAGTATAGGAAACTTCCAGGGAGAAAACTCCCTATACCATGGGAGATCAGCACCAGCTCTGCGATTTACAGTTGTAAGACAGAGATACAGTGAATTGCAGAGGATCACATCACTAGTGTGTGTCAGAGATGGAACTGGAATCGAGGTCTTTGTGACTCCATGGCCAGATCTGCATTCGCTATGGCAAGATTCCTCTATGTATACACACCACAGCACAGCCCAAGATTACGTTATGGAAACACTTTCTACTAATGCAAATCAGTGACTCTTCTTCATTTTCTAGTCTTAATAGGCTGGGTCACTGAGAGGGTAAGTGACTTGCCCAGAATCACAGTCAGTACTGCCAGAGACACGACTTAAACTTAGATCTTCTAGACTCTTAACCAACTTCCAAGTCGCTATGTAAACCTGCCTCTCCTCTATAAATACACGCAACTAAATATAAGGAGAGAGAAAACAGTGTAGCAGAAAGAGAACTGAAATGACATTCAAAATTTTAAATACTAGCTAGGACAGCCAGCTCTTCGGATTTGCTGGAAGACCCTGGGCAAGCCATTTTACCTCAGGAGGTCTGATTTCATACTTCCGTAAAAGGGGGAGGTTAGACTAGAACAGGGGTTCCCAACCTGGGGTATGTGTACCCTTAGGGAGTGTCAGAAGCTTGGATTACAGTAAACATTGTGATTTGGTTTGATTTTCAATCAATGAAGTTACAAAATTCTACTTAAAGTGATTTTTACAGTCTAGTGCTCTTGAGAGTGCTTAAACAGGAATGTAATTAATCTCTTTATTTTATCTCACATATTGTGTGTGTGTGTGTGTGTGTGTGTGTGTGTGCATGGTGAACTGTAGAATACAGGGGCAACAGGAGGTTTACTGAAAGCCCCCGGGTATGGAGACAGAAAAGGGTTAGGGAATCAGGGATTAGATGATCTCTAAGGTCCTGAATCCTTTGGCTCCATTATAGCTGTAATTTGACTCATAGTGATGGGGAAAAAAATCTTGAATTTGACATTGTAGGAGCTATGGTTGAATTTCAGCTTTGCCATTTTACTATGTGTGACTTTGGTCATATCACAATCATATTCTACAAAATGAGAACCTTGAACCATGGGATCTCTAAGGTCCCTTTCTGCTCTAAACCCTAAGAGTCAGAAGATATGAACTTCATGTCCTGGCTTCATCATTTTATTCCCTGCATTACCTGGAACACATCACAATCTCTCAGTTTCCAATAACTGTACAGAATATAGCACAGTGCCTGGCACATAATATGCACTTAATAAATGTTTATTCCCTTCTCCTTCCATTCATCAGCTTAATGGACATAATCATCCACACCTTGTCTCTCTCTGATGAGGAAAGTGGTTTTTGTTGTTGTTTAGTGACACCCAACTCTTCATGACCTATTTGGGTTTTTTTTGGCAAAGATACTGGAAAGGTTTGTCATTTCCTTCTCCAACTCATTTTACATATGGGAAAACTAAGGCAAACAGGGTGAAGGGACTTGCCCAAGATCACACTAGCTGTGTAAGAGTCTAAGGCTAGATTTGAACTCAGGTCTTCCTGACTCCCAGCACTTTATCCCCTGCACTACCTAATTGCCTAAGGAAGCTGATACCAGGACAGAAAAATGACTCAACTGACATCAGACAAATCATCATTGGCTGACCCAGGATTTGATTCAAGGTCCCATGACTCTAAATCCAGGGTACTATCCATTACACTGTCCTTCCCCCCACACTACTACCTTGCTCTCGTTATATTAACTCACTTATCTATAGCCATCTATATGTATAAAAGTCAGTGTGACAAAAGAGATCGAAAAACTTTGACTTTGAGTCAATAAGTCCTAGGTTAAAACCTTTAGAGTGTGTTTTAGTGGATCAAGAGCTGAAGTTGTAGTCAGGAAGACCTGAAATAAAATCCCACCTCAGACACTGTTTAACCTTGTCATTTTATTTCTCAAAGCCTCAGTTTTCTCATCTGTCAAGTGGGAAGTTTGAACTCAGTCCCCACAGTCCCTTTCATATGTATGATAGTACTGCCACTGACAGGTTATAACTCTTTGAGCAAGGATAAGTGCCTCCAAAAAGCCCTTTAAAACATCTGCATTGGTGAAACATATCCATACCAGGAATTTCCTACACAAATGAAATAATGAATCATAAATTATATGTCTAACATATATGTATGTCATATATATATTATATTAATACATATACACAGAGAGATACACATACATGATGGTGTGTATTGTGTATATTTTCCTGAATAGAGGTTCTGTGTATATCAGCTGACTCTCCCTTGGCTTTATAACTGTTTCTTGGATCATCTCTTTAAAAATACCTTCCAGAGAAAGATTCTTTGGAATACTTTAAAGCTTGCAGACCTTTTAGCTGATATGTTCTTCCTTTTCTTTCCTGTATGCTTTATAAACAATTTGAGGCAGTTTCATATTGTAGTCTAACAATAGTAGCAATGGGGATAAGATCTGATAATAGCGACTCAATGTATGGCTTCATTCTGTCTGAAAGGGAATACTTTGATCCAATTGAGTTTTTCTCATTTTTTCTGAGAACTCTGACTCTCATTGACCTTTCCCTTGTATGTGCCACTTTAAGAAGAGTTTAGAGATTCTTTGCTTGTCTGTGTTGGAGGTGGAGATAGATATGAAACAGAACAAAATGAAAGTCAATATTTTTTGGAGGGAAAAGTCTTTTTGCTAAAGAGGATATCTACTGCCTTCATCCTCATGTTTTCTTTCCAGGAAACATGAAAGTCTCCTAGATTCTGTTCAAGTTCCTTGCTGAAAGGAAACAGAACTGTGTAATTAAAAGACTCTTATAATGAGAGTCAGAAAACTGAGTCTGGCACTGTCAGAAGCTAGCTAAGTGACCTTGGGTTAGTCATTTTTGGCCTATGTCTGCTCTGTAATTTAAGCTAAATTTAACCTGTAGGATCCCTTCTAGATCTTGAATTCTAAAATGCTAGAATGTAAATAAGAGGGTGCCTGAGTTTCTTTTGGCCACCTGAAAATGTGAAGATCTGTCCATGGTAGCCAGCATATTAAACTTTGTGAAAGTTATTTGTCAAATGTTTCGCTTACAGACACAAATCATAGAATTTCAGGAATTTGGAATATTAAGATATATTCATCTAATCTAGGGGGTTCTTAACCTTGTTTGTGTCATAGACTCCTTTAAAGTGTATGGACTCCTTCCCAGAATAAGCTTTTGCCTACATTCATTATTAAAGAGATTGCTAAATTTGAGTTAGAGATTAGTTTTAAAAAATGTGTAATTTTTCCTCATAAAAGTTTATATGCTTCCTTAAATCTATCAGTTTACCTCTTGATGGTCCCAATTTAAAACTCCTGATTTAGTACTATCTCCTCATTTTACAAATCAGGAAACTGATTTGCTCAAGTTCATACAACTGGTTAAGGGCAGAGCCAGGACATTAAAAAAAAAAAAAACTGGATTGTGAATCACAAAACTAGGTTCAAGTACCACTCATGACATGTCTGTTCTTGGGCAAGCAATTTAATTTCTCTTAGCCTCAGTTTCTTACTTTATAAATAAAAGGATTAGACTAGATAATCACTATAATCCTTCCAGTTCTAAAAGTCTCTCACCCAAGGGAACTCCTTTGTTTTTTCCACTACACAAATTTCAGATTGACTCCAAACAATGTCCAAAAGCATACTTGTAAAGGTGAAAAATTCATTCCAATCCAATTTTTAGAAGGATAGATATCAGGAAAATAAAGGAAGAAGGGGAGGAAAAAGTTTTATAACTAAACACAATTTTGCTTATTTGCAAAATTGTCAATCTAATGCTTATTTGTAGATATCACTGAAATGTTGTGTTGTAGTTCCACAGACTTTATTGTATTAGGTACACTGCTGACCGATCTATGATACAGGACACATTCCATACTGCTTAGGAAATTTGTGCTTTCTGTTTTGCTCTGTGGTGTGATGAAGAGAATACCAGATTGAGAGTCAGGAGACTAGAGTTCTAATTGTCCTTCTTCCACTATCAAATTTGGAAAGTCAGGTCACTTCCCTTTTATGTGTTACAGATTTTGTACTTTAGAAAATGAAGATAATGGACAAGATGATCTCCAACATCCCCTTAACCTGAAACATTTTTATAATTTTATGATTTTAAGCAATAAGAAACTTTTCAAAACACCACCATCACTTTCATCCTTCCTAGTAGGGTTCAGGATAGTTAAAATTATTCTGTGAAATTATGTGATCTTTTAATATAGAAGCATAGGATTATAAATTCTAGAAGAGACTTCAGGAGTTCATATGATCTAGTCCTCTGCCTCCAAACAAGAGAGTTACAGCCCCTTCTACTTCTAAAATCCTATAATTCCATGTCTCTGAAGACCTATACCATCTAAGACAGGGTTGGGGAACCTGCAGCCTCTAAGACAGGGTTGGGGAACCTGCAGCCTCAAGGCCGTATATGGCCTTCTAGATCCTCAGGTGCAGCCTTTTGAATGAGTCCAAGTTTTACAAAACAAATTTTTTATTAAGGGGATTTGTTCTGTTTGGATTCAGTCCAAGGGCCACACTGGAGGACCTAAAGGGCTATGCGTGGCCTTGAGGTGCGTATTCCACATCCCTGAAAAATCTAAGGTCTCCTAACTTTTAAAGCTCCAAAGTTTTGGAGATTCCACATTGCTTATTACCTAGAAGGATTTATTGCATAATGTCCCATACATTTTTAATAGAATGAATTTAAGTGATTCATAAACCTTAAAGAAGTATATAAATGTTAAGTACTCTTAATGTATTGTTATTATCATTGCTAAACATGATTAATGGACATAGTTATTGAGGTTTCTTGGTTATAACGTTAACCTAAGATGTAGACAGGAGACTCTAAACTACTTCATTCTAATTATTTTGGGATTTTTGAAGGTAAGAAAAACAGCATCACACAGCAAGAGATATTGCACAGTAAGAGTCTTAAGAAACAAAGCATTCGGTAGCTTCCCCCTAGTTCATCAATGAAAGCTGCCACCAAAAAAAGATCATACCTGTAGAGCTAGAAGAGACTTCAGAGGTCATCTAGTCTGAGTCTTCTATTGTATAAATGAGGACACTAATACTCAGAAAGGGTAAGCCAGTGGTCTTAAAGGTGCCAAGTGTCAGATGCAAGATTTGAACTCTAAAGCACATGTGAGTTTCATTACAAGATGCTGCCTCCTGAGGATTGAGGTTCAGATGGCTTCCTGTCAAGCCTTTGTCTGAAAGTAATCTGACATCTGCCCTGAAGGACCCTACATCTGCACAGTAGCCAGGTCAAACACATGCAGACTTTATTTTGGGCAGGTAGGAAGGGCTCTAATGGAATTATTTGATCTATTATTGGAAAAATATTTTTCTTTCTTTTCTTCATATTTTAAGTTCAAAAAACTTGTATTAATAACATATATCAAGCACAGAATTGTAATAGATTCTTAGAGAAATAGGAAGATGAATAAGACAGAGACCCTGACATCATGAAATTCACCATTTGGTAGTAGGTATATGATGGAAATACAAATAACTACAATACAAAAATCATACCTGATACAGGCATAAGAGAAATGCTAACCAAGGGCTATACCACATCAAGAAAAGGAGAGGATTATTATGAAATGGGAAAATATATTATTCAATTCAGGAAACTTTATTTTTTTAAATTCTATTGGCATCTTTTGTTTTTAGATTACCTTCATTTCCAAAAATAATTCTACCCCTTTCTCTCCTCAAAGAATAAAAAAAGGAAGAGAAAGGAAAGCAGTTAAGCAAATATAATTAATACATCAACTGGGCCTGACAGTATGGGAATTTTTTTGTCACCCACTTTCTCAGAAAAAGAAAGGGAATGAATTTTGCCATATCTTCTTGAGAACAAAACTTGGTCATTGTAATTACATAGCTGGTTTTGATGTTTTATTGTTATTGTTTTTCCATTTCCATCATAGTGCTCACTGTGTATATCATTTTCCTTGTTCTTCTCACTTCACTCAGCATTAGCTGATCATGCTTCTTTGAATTCTTTATATTCTCTTAATTGCTAAATATAATGGTGTTTTCTCAGTGCTCATGCTTCTTGATCTCTCTGTCACCTCTCTATGATACTGTCAATCACCTTCTTCCTTTATATTCCTCTCTAGGATCTTCATATTGCTCACTCCTTGTTGTCCTCCTACCTGGCTGACCACTCCTCAGTCTCCTTTGTGGGATCTTTATTCAGATCATGCCAATAACTGTGAATGTTCCTTAAGACTGTGTCTTCAACCTTCTTCTTTTCTCCCTCTATGTTATTATGCTTAGTGATCTCATTAGTCCTCTTGGTTTCAATTATCATCATTATGTAGATAAATCCCAATAATCTCATCATCTTTTTATCCAGCCCTAATCTGCCTCCTGACCTTGAATTTTGTATTTCCCATAGCTTTTGGGAATCCAGAATGGGATATCCCTAAGATGGTCTGAATTCAGCATATCCAAAACTTAATTATCTTTTCCTGACCCCACACACCCCCTTCTTTCTAACTTTCCTATTACTGTGGAGGACACCAACATCCTCCCAATTCCAGCCTTTCAGCCTAGGTGTCATCTTCAACTTCTCCTTTTCTCCATTACTCTCCCATATCCAAATTGTTTCCAAGTCCCGTATACTTTATTTTCCTAACATCTTTCATTCATGTCCCCTCCTCTCCTCTGATGCTGCCAGATTGGTACAGATCCTCATCACCTTATGCCAGCACTACTACCATAGTATTCTTCTATGTCTCCCTGTTTCAAGTCTCTTCCCATTTCCAGTTCATCCTCCAACAGCCATCAAAGTAATATTCCTAAAGAGCACATTTGACCATTTCACCCATTCTCCCATTCAAGAAAATCTGATGGTTCTCAATTATTTCCGGGATCAAATATAAAATCTTCTGTTTGGCTTTTAAAATCCTTACAACATGACCCCATCCTGCCTTTCCAGTCTTTTGAAACCTTTCTCCTCCCCACATAATCAGCAATCCACTGACAGCTCAATTTCTGACTTATGAGCTTTTTCAGTGCCGATCCCCCATGCTAGGTACACTTTCCCTACACATTCCTGCGTCCTGGCTTCCCTGACTTCCTTCAAATTTCATCTATAATTTCTTCTTACAAAAGGCCCCCGCAAGAAACCTTGTTCTGCTCACCCTCCGATGCTAGTCCCTCCTTCCCTCTATTGTTCTCCCCATTAGATTGTGAAGTGGTTTTTTTTTGTATCCTCAGCACTCAACAAAGAGTCTGCATGTAGTATGTACTTCATAAATGCTTGTTAATTTGACTTCCTCATTTTACATGATACCATAATATTCTATTATATTCAGACATCACAGTTTCTTAACCTGTTCCTCAATTAATGAACATCTACATTGTGTCTAGTCTTCTGCTCTCAAAAAAGTACTTTTTTTCTTAAGGAGGGAAGGCAAGGCAGTTAGGGTTGAGTGACTTGCCCAAGGTCACACAGCTAGTAAGTGTCAAGTGTCTGAGGCCAGATTTGAACTCAGGTCCTCCTGACTCCAGGGCCAGTGAGCTATTCATCTTTATGTATTTGGTACTTTTATCTATGTCTTTGACATGACATCTTAATAACTCTAGCTGAATCTATTTTATATAATATCTATGCGTGTGTATACATTTGTGAATATGCACATTGTCTGAATATATGCATGTTGGGAAATATATGTATATGCTATACATTTATATGTATTACATGTTTTCTCCCTTACTATATGATGTTAGCTCCATTAGGACAGGGATTATGTCACTTTGTTGTATATCATTAGTATCTAGCAAAGTTTCTGGCACATAGTAGTACTTTAATAAATTCTTGTTTATTGATTAATTGATTTGACTACTTTGGTATATATGCCACAGTGAAATCACTGGGTCAAATTATGTCATTTTTATAGCAAAATTACAAATTACTTTCCAGAATGGTTGGACTAGTTCATATCTCCAGCAACAGTGTTTTATTGAATCTGTCTTTGCACAGCACCTCCAACTTGGTTTATTCCCATGTGTTTTCTTCTTTTCCAGTTTATTAAGTATGAGGCAAAACCTTGGTGTCATTTAAATCGTATTTTTTCTTACTTTTAGTGATTTGGAGCTACCTTTGATATGGTTGCAATGGTCTAAAATTCTTTTAAGAAGTTATTGTTCATATACTTTGATCATTCCTCCATTAGGGAATGGCTTTTGGTCTGTTGTATTCATGTTAACTCCATATATATTTTGGATAACAGATCCTTATACAGAGATATTTGATGCAAATGTTTTCCCAATCAATAGCTTCTTAGATTCTTATCCAAGTTACACTGATTTTGATCATGTAAAATTAAAATCTCTTTTAATTTCATATAATTGAAATTATCTGGTCTACATTTTGTAACAATATTTATCCTCTTTGCTTTAGGAACTCTATCCTTGGCCATACCTGTAAATAACACAAAATTGGGTTCTCTTCTGAGTTTTGACATTTTTTACCCTTAGCATTCAGTTCAAATATCTAATCTGTACTTATTGTGTATATGTGGTGAGATGATGGTTCTGCTTCTCAGTTTTCCCAGTAATTTTTGTCAAATAGGTAATTATTTACAACTAATTTATGTTCCTGGGTTTATTGAACACTAAGTTATTGAGTTGAATTGTTTGTGATTTGTCCTTATTTAGTTTGTTCAATTGATCTACTTTTCTATTTTTAAACTAACACCAAATAGTTTTGATGATCACTGTGGTATAATTTGAGACTGGGAAGTATTAGTCATTCTTCATTTTTATTTTTTCTTATTATTTCACTTGAGATTCTAGATCCTTTGTTCATGAATATTGGGCTTTCTTCTAGCTCTATAAAGCTAATTGGCAGCTTTATTGGTACGTCACACAATTTACAAATTAATTTAGGAACTATCATCATTTTCATTATGTTGACAAGGTCCAACTATAAATGATAACCATCCTTCTAATTATTTAAGTAGCTATTTTATTTCTTAAAGAGTGTTTTATAGTTGTGCTTATATGATTCAAGTGTTCCTTAATAGGCTGACTCATATATTTTATGCATTTTCTAATTATTTGTCAATTCATCAAATATTTATTAAGCTCCTACAATGTGTAAAGAACTACGTAAGGTAGAAAGACACAACATTTAGATAAGATATCATCCCAGTCCTGATAGAACTTATATTATCAAATATATATATATATATATATATATATATATATATATATATATATTTAGTCACAATGCAAAATAATAAATCATAAAGATTTAAATGCTTTGTGAGGTCAGGGGGTGGAAAAATAATCATTACTGGTTAGCAGGATGAGGGAAAGATTCATGAAAACAGTAGTATATGAGATGAGTTTTAAAGGATGGATTAGGGAAGGTAACAAGTATTTATTAACTATGTGTCAAACACTGTGCTATGCACTTTACAAATATTATCTTTTTTGACCTCACAACAACCCCAAGGTAAGTGCTATTATTATCCCCATTATACAATTGAGGAAAATGAGGCAGACAGAGATTAAGTGACCTTCCCAGACTCACATAGCTAGTAAGTGTTTCTGAGACCAGATTTGAACTCAGGTCTTCTTGACTTCATGTCCTGTGCCCTATGCACTCTACCCCCTAGATGCCTCAGAATTAAACAAAGAAGGTAAAGGAAGATATCCCAAATACAGGCACCAGCATGAGCAAAGCAACAGAGAAAGAAGTCTTGGGCATATTTGGGAGAGAATGCCCAGTATGAATGGAGTCCTGAGTAGAAGGTAAGGATCAGTATGAGATAAGACTATAAAGGCAGCATCATCACAAGTCTGTAGGGATACTCACTTTCAAGGCATATATATATATAACTCTAATGATTAGGTAAAAGGGAGCCACTGAAAATTTTTGAGCAAAACAATACAGTAACCATATCATTACATAAGGCAGATAAGTTTAATGGCAGCAGAAGTGTATTGGTAGGTCAAAGAGACTGAAATAGAGAAGAACCGAAGATGGGAAGCTGGTGCAAAAATTTAAGCAGATTATATTGAGGCCCTGTATTGGGGTAATAGCAGTGGTTAAAAGAAGGAGGAGATGGATGCGGTGGATAGACAAGTGTGCTGGGCTGACACTGAATTCAAGAGAAGGAAAATTCAAAGATATCTATCTACCTTCTTTATCTCCTCTCTGTGAGCTAAAAAAGAAAAAAAAAACTGTGCTAATGAAGTATTCCTTTTTTTACGGATGGTCTTCCTTCCCTTTAGTGATCTTTTGGTAAGTAAATAACGCCACCTTACATATGCCTGAGGAAATAAATTGGAATCCAAGCAAAACCCTGGCCACTGATAAGTCTTCCTGAGGTACTGTGATAATTTCCTTTTCATGATGAGAAGAGCAACATAGGTCATTGCTAAGCTAAAGCAGGGAAACCCGTGCCAAATAGAAAAGCAAAAGACCTGAGAAGGAGAACAGGATAATGATTGTACCTGACTTTGATTGACAACCTGTTCTGAATGAAGCAAGCATTGAGTGGAGGTAGCAAAAGAGATTAAAAGTCAATATTCCAGGGGTCTGCTCCCAGCTCTTTCCCAAGCTCACTGTGTGACTTTGGACAAGTCATTAATTTCCTGCAGCCTGAACAACCTTATCTGGAAAACAGAGATAAACAGGGCAATGCCTAGTTGGTATAGTCTACTGGGGTCCCTGGATAAAACATGTGTGGTGAGGGCAAATTCTTATGTTCAAACTGCTTTACCAATGTTAATTAATCCTCCCAGCATCCCCAAAACACTGTAATATTATCCATATATTACATCTGTGGGACCTGAAGCAAAGAGAATAAATGTCTTGTCCAAAGACATAGAAGAAATCAGCTGCAGAGCAGGGATTAGAAATCCATAGGGTTTATATTCAAAGAGTTTTAACTCTATCTTATAAAATATGAGTGTGCCTGAAACATTCTGAAAATGCAGGTTCTGTGACAGTGAATTTTAAAGAAAAATATGGATCTTATTCATAGTACAGTGCATGTTTAAAAATTAATCCAATCTATTATTTTGGGAAGTGGAAAGTCTTTCAAGCCCTATAAACAACAAACAGAGCAATTCAAGGATCCATAGACAGTTTTAAAGATCCCTTCATAGGCTGAAGAATATAATTAATTGCCACTGTTAGTCTGAGGCTTTGAGCATTCTTGGGTTCCCCACTAATCTATTGTCTTAGGCTTGCTGATTTGTCTATCAAATTAAGACTGCTCAGTGGGAGCTTCAGGACCTTTTTCTATCATGTTAAACCCTACAATTATGAGTTGAGGGGAGAGGGAAGTAGTTGAGTTTAAACATCACTTCAGTGTTCTGACATGGAAAATGAAAGAAAGGTTAAAAAAAACTTCCTATATATTATATGCAGATTAATGAAGTTTATATTTACATAATACTTTATATCCTGTTTCCAAGACACTTAATGTATAATACAATAGCAGATCTACAGCAAACATTTATTCAGCACCTAGCACTTATGGAGTAATAATATAAGCAGAGTGAACAACAAAGATAAATTAGACATGGTACCTCTCCTCAAGAAGCTTGCAGTTTTTGGTGTGATACAACATATTTTTGAGTAACTATAATATAAACTAGAACATGATGTCTGCATAAGAAATATTTAAGCCATGCGATGTCTGACATTTAAGGAAGAATCATTTTCCAGTGGAAAGTGAGAGAAGGCTTCATGGAGGAGAGAGCAGCTGAGCTAGGTCTTGAATTGTGCGTGACAAACCTGATCAATATAGTGGAAATAGAATGCACAAGGATAGATGCATACTTCTTGGATATGTAGGTTGTGAGAGATTGAAGAATTGAAGATGATTCCCAGGCTGTGAATCTGGGTGACTATAAGAACTTCTATTCATCAATAAAAATAAGGAAGTTTATTAGAAGGGTAGGTTGGGGAGGGAATTAAGAGATAGGATGATTTCTGTTTTAAATATATTGAATTTGAGATGCCTAAAGAACATGCAATTTAAAATATCCAGTAAGTAGTTGGTGATGTCAGATGACAACTTGAGAAATATTAGGGATAGATATATACATCTGTAATCCTTCTGAATAGATTTGATACTTAAATCCATGAAAGCTCATGCAGTCACCAAGAAAAAAGAAATGTATAGAAAGACAAGAGAGCCTAGGATAGGATGGTATTTTAAGGTACACTCACAATTAGAGAGTAGTATATGAGTGATAATCCAGCAAAGGTGACTGAAGAGTAGTTAAACAAGTGGAAGAACCAAAAACCTAGAAATGAAAGAGTATCCATGAGGAGAAGGCGTCCAGTACTGCAGAAAGAGTAAAACCAGAAAAGGTCATCTGTGGTAATTTTCCAAAAAAAAAAATCTCATTATTAAACCAAATTGTGCATCTTTTGCTATGATTTTCTTCAACACTACAAATGGGTCCCTGGAGAAATTCTACTTCCAAGTTCCTTTTGATCTCAGCTGTCTCACTTACCCATCTTCCCAGTGACCCGACTGAGATAGCAAAGAAGCAGCATCTTTAATAAGTAGTTATTCTATTTACCGCTTGCTCTAAGTTTGAGCACGCTCCGTGTGTCAGGGCACCTAGGGCAGAGTGTGAGTACCAGGACAAAAAGATTACTTCAGCCACTAGCCACAATACAAACCCACAAAATGAATCATTCTATTCATTCCCTTTCATGTTGTTTTCCAAGTTTCTTACAAATATGATGGAATCATTCTAAGATTATGGAATTATCTTCAATGCATAAGGTTGTAGCTGTTGTTTCTATTACACTCTAAATGAGACAATAACTTCATTTTTCCTCCAAATCATCCTCTGTTGACTATACCATTGCCCTAATCATCTAGCATCAAAATTTCAAGTCATATTTCACTATATAGAGTCTCCTCAGAAAATAAGGCAAACAGGTGAAATGATTTGCCCAGGGTCACACAGCTAGTAAGTGTCTAAGGCCAGCTTTGAACTCAGGAAGATGAACCTTTCTGACTCCAGACCACATATAGCTGATGAAAAAGTTGTTGTTCAGTCATTTCCAACTCTTTGTGATCCCATTTGGGGTTTTCTTGGCAAAGATAATGGAGTAGGTTTGCATTTTCTTCTCCAGCTCATTTTACAGATGAAGAAACTGAGGTAAACAGGGTTAAGTGACTTGCCCAGGGTCAGCTACTTCCTAACTACTAGACCACATGTAGAATTAGCTTCTCCCTTAGTGGGAAGTAGCCCAGGGTCAACTACTTTCTAACTACTAGACCACATATAGAATTAGCTTCTCCCTTAGTGGGAAGTAGCCCAGGGTCAACTACTTCCTAACTACTAGACCACATGTAGAATTAGCTTCTCCCTTAGTGAGAAGTATATGAGAGTCCCAGGTGGACAGAATTTACTTAATTTCAAGGTTTTCGTATTCTTACTTCAAATGCTTGCTTAGTTGGTTTTGGAATTGTTTGTTTGTTTTTGCTTTTTTTTTGGAGGGGGGAGGGCAGGGCAATTGGGGTTCAGTGACTTGACCAAGGTCACACAGCTAGTAAGTGTTACTTGTCTGAGGCCAGATTTGAACTCAGGTCCTCCTGACTCCAGGTTGCTCAGTTTTTAATCCACTGCCTCGCCATAACGTGGGGTTCCTATGTAGTTTTTGTCTCTTAGTTGTTAATATAACCTTAGCTGCTTTTATCAAGGGGTCTGATGAAGAGTGGGAGGTGCTAAACCCCAGTTAGGTTTGTTCAACCATTAAACAAATCCTTCTGTTATAGCCCATTTAAGCCACCAACCATCCCTTGTGATTTAAAATGCCCTTGTAATAAAGGCCTCTTGCTTTCAGCAGAGAAATTGAGTGTGATTTTTTGCAGAACCTCTTTTGAATACCAAACTGAATGGAATAACACATACGTTTTTGCTTCTATGCTCTCATTTCTGTTTCCCCTTTTCTCTTCATCTGTTCAAATCACAGGATCATGGAATAATAGGTCTAGAGCTGAAAGACACATATAAGGCCATTGAGTACAACTGTAACAATTTATGGATGAGGAAGCTGAGACCCAGGGAGGTTATAACTTTGCCCAAGGTCATGCAAGTAATAGTTGTCAGAGAAAGAAGAAAGGGACAGGAATAATCATTTATCAAGCTTCTAATATGTACCATGCACTGTACTAAGCACTTTACAAATATTATCTAATTTGATTGTCATAACAATTCTGGGAGGTAATAATAAAATCAATAATAACATAGTGCCTACTGTGTGCCAGTCACTAAGCTAAGTGCTTTACAGATATTATCTCACTTGATCCTCCCAATAACCCTGGGAGGCAAGCGCTATTATGATGTCCATTTTATGATTGAGGAAACTGAGACAAGCAGAGGTTAAATGACTTGACCTTGTCACACCTAGCAAAGTGTCTGAAACTGGATTTGAATTCAGATCTTCCTAACTCCAGGTCCAGAATTATGACTACTGTGCCATCTAACTACACAAAATATGATAATAATAATAATAATAATAATCCGATATCAAAGGAATCTACTCTACTACCTTACTGACTCTTAAGAAGGATTTGAACCTAGGTTCTCTAACTGTAAATCCAAGCCATCTTTAGAGTTCCTGCTCAGGTTATATATTCTCTATGGAGACTCTCGACTAATGAGGAGATCTGATACTCTAACCAAGCACTAGGCAGAGAGTTAAACCTATACCAGCTAATTTTTTTTTTCTTGTTCAGTCATGTTAAACTCTTTGTGGTCCTATTTGGGATTTTCTTGGCAAAGACACTGGAGTGGTTTGCCATTTTCTCCTCCAGTCCATTTTATAGATGAGGAAGCTGAGGCAAACAGGTGAAGTGATTTACCCTGAGTCACACAGCTACTAAGTGTCTACGGCTAGATTTGAACTCAGGAAGATGAGCCTTCCTGACTCCAGACCACATATAGCTGATGAAAAGTTTGTTGTTCAGTCATTTCCTACTCTTTTTGATCTCATTTGAGGTTTTCTTGGCAAAGATACTGGAGTAGGTTTGCATTTTCTTCTCCAGCTCATTTTACAGATGAGGAAACTGATGCAAACAGGATTAAGTGACTTGTCCAGGGGTCACATAACTAGTGTCTGAGGCCAGATTTGAACTCACGATAGTGTTCCTGATTCCAGACCCAGCACTCTATCCACTTTGCTATGTAGCTGCCTTACTAGATAATTTAGCAATTACATATAGTTCATTATAATCTTATAGTCTCCATCTTATCTCCAATTATACTGTGAGTTACTTGAAAGAACAGACCATATATCATTTGTCATATGCATCACCCTTGGTATCAAGCACAGCACATATAGTGAGAACTCAAATACTTGCTAAATGATTGAGTAACTGGCATTAAATTTGGGTACCATGGATACCATAAGGCTTTCCCTATAGTGAGGCGTATTTGTTAGTATCTAAGAGCCAGCAACAAACATCACAAAAGCTCAATAGTAGAAATGTGAATGATTACATGTGTTTCTGGGCTGTTTTTAATGAAGCCAAATACTCTGTGGACATTCTCTGGAACCATTGCAATAAAATAGTATGCTCTGTGAGTACTCTACAGGGAAAATAAGAACTCAGCTAATATATTTTAAATATTTCTTTGATTTCCCTTGTAACTCCCAAATTTCAAATCTCACACCAAGCTATTCATATCACGGTAAATATTACATATCACAGTAAATATAGAAATAGGAAAGGCAAAAAGGAGAGAAAGATAGAAAAGTAACTCATAAGTTGAACTCCATAAGTATAAATAAGTAGACTTGTCCCTGAAAGGATGTCATAAAAGAATCTTGGGTTTTTGTTTAGCCCTTCTAGATGTCATTAGATTATAAAACTTCAAATTCTCAGAGGTGAATGGGAATTCAAAGGGCACCTAGTCCAACCTATCCCTGGGCAGGAATCCTCTCTACAATATCTTTGACAGGTAGTCAATCAACCTGTCATTGGAGACCTCCAATGATGTAGAATTAATAACTTCATATGAAAGAGCTTATTCCAATTTTGAACAGTCCTAATTTTTAGGAATTTTTCCTTTAATCAAGCCAAAATATTATGTTTTATAGTTTCCAATGATTAACCTCTTTGGGTGCAAGCAAAGCAAGTATAATTCTTCTATGTTCCCATCCTTCAAATACTTGTACACAACTACTATGTCCTTCATAAATATCTTCTCTGTGTTCAATATCATCCATTTTTTACTTCTCCTTATGTAACGCTGTCTCCAGTTTTTTTTCTTCTTGCCAGCCTCCTCCATACCTGCCCCAATTTATTGATATCCTTCCTAATTTTTGGTACTAAGAAATGAGCACAATACTTCACAGTGGCATAACCAGAGCTATTTTTGACTAGATGTTAAAGGTAATAGTGGAGACCTAAATTGTTGAGAAACATGGGCTCTCATTGTAAATCTTTATTCAAGGTCCATGTTGCAAGACTGGATCCCCTTTATGCTTTAATGAACAAACCAAGTTGGACAGATTCAAGATGCACTTGTCTCATATAGTAAACAGAATAGAGGCAATGAGGCATGTTGAGTGTAACACTGAACTTAGGGACAGAAGATTTATTTGAGTCTTGCCTATGTTATTTACTAGACAAAACAACTTATCACAATCTCTGTTTACTCATAAATTAGGATAATAATGCTTGATCACCTACATCATAGGGTTGTTAGGAGAACTGAATTGTTGGGAGAATTGAATATGCTCTATAACCATTATGCCTTAATTTTTCTTTCAAGCTTCTTATATGCTGCTCTTTATGTGGAACAATTTGTCTATATCCACATGCCAATATAACTTCATTTTGTTCCTTTCCCTTCTCAAAACATTTTTTTTCCTTATTAAGCTTTATCCCAACTTCACATAGCAAATATTTTCTAGGATGAATTGCATTACATGAAAATTGATTAATTCTCCTGAGACAACCCCTGAAATACCTTCCAATTCAAATACAGTGATTCTAGTTTTGATCCCTGGGCTTAAAGTCTTTGTGCTTGGTAGGACCTGCCAAGATTTGTGCTTGGTCTACTGGACCTGGCTCTGGAAGTTAGCCTTCCTCACCAGTTTGAGGCATTAGAATAGGATTCAATATCATTATGAATATTCAATTTACTTGATCCTTCCTTTTGTACTAGGAAAAATGCATTTTTCAAAATATGAATGGATGTGAAAAAGAGTAAATTTCTCTACCACTGTTCACCTTCCATTCCGACTGCTGAAGTAATAATAGGTGTATTTTATAGCCCTTAGAATAGGCTGGCTGCAGTCTATATCTACTGTGTATTTGCATTTTAGCACAGAGTATGATAGTGATTCTTTTTTTTTTTGCCTTTTGGAGGGCAATTGGGGTTAAGTAACTTGCCCAAGGTTACATGGCTAGTTTTTTTGTGTGGGTGTTAAGTGTCTGAGGTTGAAACCAAACTCAGGCCTCCTGACTCTGGGGCCAGCGCTTAACTCACTGCGACACCTAGCCACCCCAAGGGATAGCAGTTCTGCTACAGTTATATCACTAGTGTTCTGCCTCTGAAGGTTTTCCAGGCAGGCCATGCCCCCTCAAAAACTTTAGATTTATATACTTTATAATATTCAGAATCATGGTTTTATTCTTGGATCCCCTCTAAAATAACCTCTGAGTTATTTTCTCAAATTATAACTCAAGTTTTCAAATTAAAATGGTTCCTGGCAACTTAATAAAAAATTATCTTAGGAGTAAAAAATAAATGAGTTTCATGAGTGGACATTCCTATATAATGAGCATATTTGCCCCAGGTATCCCTTCAATATGGCCTCTCCAATATTATTAACCACTACTCTTGTATGCAGGTTCTCTACTCTGGCAAGATTGACTGATCCATTGTCCCCAAAACTTGCCATGTGAATTATTTCTATGTCTTTTTTCATGTCTGTCACCCACACTTGGAATGTCCTCTCCAAATTTCTACTCACCCTCAAGTCTTAGCCCATGTCATACCTTCTCCAGTAATTCTTCCCTGGTCACCATAACAATGACAAAAAAAAATCAGTATTAATAATGCTTCAGAGACCTTATCTTCATCAATCCTCATGGCACTGTGAATTAGATACTTCAGATGTCATCATCCCCATTTTATAGGTAGAGATGCTGAAGCTCAGAGAGAAGGATAAGTAAGGTTCCATAGTCACATAGATAGCAAGTGGTAGAGATAGAAAGCAAAAATTCAGGTCTCTGCTGAATCCAGGCATAACAATCTATCCATAATAACACATTGCCGCTTCATGCCCACAGTAAGCTATCCTTCCTATGAATCCCTGCACATGTAAAAGACTGTCTTTGGTACAATTTTTTGGCATATAGCATAATACACTGTCCCATACAGAGTGCTCTATAAGTTTCAGTAAAATTTAGTAGCTCAAAACTATGGTAAGATTTTTTGGGAAAACCTATATTTAATTATATTTTTACTTTTATCTTTATTTATAGTTTCATACTTTAGATAATAGGAAAGCCTAGAGAAAAGCTGACAGATAATATAGGGAACCACTTGACTTTATTGAGTCAAATTTAGGAAAATTACTTTGGCAGTTGTATGGAAGATGGATTATACTGAACAGAGGTTTGAAACCAAGACACCAAATAAGAAGCTTTTGAAACAGTCCAAGTAAAAAGTGATGAGGGCCTAAACTGGGGTGGTAGCTTTAAAAATTAAGAAAGGTGGACATATCAAGAGATTTTCTAGAAATAGAACAATACATTGGGCAACTGATTGGATATATGATATGAGATAGTGAGGTCTTGAGAATGCCCCCACGGTTGTGAACCTAAATGATTAGGACAGTGGTGACCTTGAAAACAATGTAGAAATTCAGAAGAGAGATAGCTCTAGATTCTCCTTGGCAAGGCCAACCCACTATATGTACACAACATTACCCCTCCTGTCTTCAGCAGATTTCCCCTACCATTGTTCTCTCAATCTCTCTCTAATCTTTAATCTTTCTTTATCAATTTACTACTCCCCTGCTGCCTACACATATGTCCAAATTTTGTCCCAAAATTAAAAAAATTCTTGCCACTAGACCCCACTATTTTTAAATATCTACCTTGCTATATGCCTCCACCTTTTCTCAGCCAGCCTTCTTGAGCTCCTTCCTTCAAGGAGCTTACATTCCACTGTGAGGATACAACATGCAAATATATTAGTATATATGTGAGGTAGGAAAGAGTACTAAGAAATCTAATAGATAGGGGATCAGGTAAAGCTTTCTTTAAAAGTCATCATATGATGAAAACTAGAGATTTTAAGGAATAAAGGTGAGTGGTAAGCATGCTCCAAATGTGAGAATTGTCTGTAGAAAAGTATGCTACTTTTTCATCTCCATGCCATTTGGAGGCTAAAACAGAGTGTTTATTAATATCATGTCATTTCTCTCTATGCAGTGAGAAGAATCGAGAATTTTAAGTGCTGAATAAGATTTAAAAATTGTCACTTGTAGGATGCATTTCTTTGGATAGGTTTGAATCACCTCCTTCCCTTCCAGGCACAAACAGACCTCTTCATCTGTTGTAACACTGATTTGGAGGTCTGAGTGTATAGTGTAATGATGCAGTTTTTAGCATTGCTAGATGTGAAGTGTCACATTTGCATCTGTGGACCTTTTTCAAGGGAGAGTTTATTTTTAGAAGATAGATATAAAATTTCAAATCTTGGTATTTTTCCAAGACCATTTTATTTTCCACTCATATTGCCCTGATTAAAAAAAAAACTATATTATATCTTTGTCCACTATATAATGATCAAAGGAAATTTTGAGAAAAGATTGAATCAACACCATAGATAGGAGAGCTTAAAAAAAAAAGCAACAGTACTCAAAATATTTCCAGAGATAAACTATTTGAGCTCATTTAGATGAAATTTCTAATCCCTAAGAGACTTCATAGAAGTGTCTATGTTCCCTAGACCACTGTCCAAATTATCATTCTTATGCAGAATCCTAGCCAAGAAGACAATATGTGGATAATTCATGAAGACCACCGCTTTTTTGTGGTAACAAAGAACTGAAAATAGCAAATGCCTATTTACTGGGGAATGACTAAACAAATTGTAGTCTATCAGTATAATTGAATATTACCGTGCTATAAGAAATGATGAATATAATAAATACAGAGAACCATAGAAAGACTTATATGAATTGATGCAAAGCGAAATAAGCAAGGGCCAAAAAAACATTATACACAATGATTACGACAATATAAATGGAAAGAACAAGAACAACAAAAATATCAAAAGTGGACATTTCAAAATTACAAGAACGAGCTTGCCCCCAAAGAAGAAATAAGGGAAAATATCTTCCTCTCCCCTCTTTTGGGAAAAAGGAAGTCCATGGGTAAAGGATATTGCACATAATGTCAGATTTTTTTTTTTACTGTGTTGATGTTTTTTCTCCCTCTTTTCATTGAAAATATCCTTTGCTATAAAGAATTGTTCTTTGGAGGGGCGGCCAGGTGGTGCAGTGAGTAAGAGCACCGGCCCCCAAGTCGGGATGACCTGGGATCGAATCCAGGCTCAGATACTTACTACCACACCCAGAAATAACTGGCTGTGTAACCTTGAGCAAGTTACTTAACCCCAATTGTGCTTTAATAAAAAAAAAATTGTTCTTTTGGAGGGAGACAAAGAGTCTTACAAGAAAAAATTAAAAATAATATGAAAATAATGAATGTTAATAAAATCACTTTTTAAAAAAGAAATTCTCATACTTTTCTATGTCTCACCTATCATCATTTAAACTCACAAAGTTGTTGTGAGTTTACATACACATTCTCTCTTTTTCTCTCTCTCTTACACACACACACACACACACACACACACACTTTGCAAAAAGTGCTATGTAAATGTTATTATTATTAAACTCAAGGATAACCAGTTGCTATTAGAAATGTGGTATGGGGCTTCCCTACCAAGATAGCAGTGTGTATCACGGTGATCACCAAAGAGAATTACCCCCTTTACATCCAGAGCATCCCTGCAGAGCATGAGCTGAAGTTCCATTATACAGTGCACACATCTCTTGATGTGGTGAATGAGAAGGTCTCTGCAATGGGAAAAGCCCTGGTGGATCAGAGGGAGCTCTACCTGGGCCTCCTGTACCCCACAGAAGACTACAAAGTATATGGCTATGTGACGAATTCCAAGGTGAAGTTTGTTATGGTGGTGGATTCCTCCAACACATCACTTCGAGACAACGAGATCCACAGCATGTTTCGAAAGCTACATAATTCCTACACAGATGTCATGTGCAACCCCTTCTACAACCCTGGAGACCGTATTCATTCTAGGGCCTTTGATAACATGGTGACTTCCATGATGGTGCAGGTTTGTTGAGAGAGAGTATAGTTTACAGTTATTTCTGAAAAATGTCGTTTCGTACAGAACTAAAATGATGCTGATGTGTGTATATATTGCCTTCTCCTATAAATAATATGAAAGTCGGTCTCTTTGGATGTCCAAAGACTCTTGTGTAAAGTGAAAGACTGTATAAAGCTTATTTCAATAAAAAGTTGAATCTAAAAAAAAAAAAAAAGAAATGTGGTATGGGGTACATAGCTCCCAAAGAAGAAAGAAGCAAAGGTCACAAACAGAACTTCAGAAAAGTGATATATAATAGATCATTGGGCAATACTAAAGCTGGAAGGTTTTAGAGTTCCTTGTTAATGACATTAATTGGTTTAGGCATGATTAGGTATTGACTCAGTCTCACTTTCAGCTATAATGACCAAACCAGGATTCTATAGGAGTAACAATGAAGTATGCTTCTCACCTACTGACAGATGGAATCAACATGCAAAATAAAACATACCTATGTTTTCTGGCAAGGCCAACATGGGAATTTGTGTTGCTTAAATGTGCATATTTTTATGAGAATTTTTATTTTTGTTTGTTTTTCAATAAGAATGTGGGAAATGGGGGGGGGAGGGAAGAAAAAAGCTTAGAAACAGGATGGGCAGAAAAGAAGGTGAGAAAGGAAAGAAAAGAAAAGGAAAGGGGAGTAAGGAGGGAGCAGAATGGGGAGAAGGGAAGGAAGGAGAGGAAGAAAAGTCATTAAAGCATTTTTTAAAGAAATGCGCAAAGAAAATAGGAGACAGAAAGAATCACAAACAGCAGGAAAACTTTGAAAGTCACATGCATTTTTTTTAAAATAAGCTACCCATAATAGAAATTTGAAATTTCATATGCAATCCTTTTTATTTTCTATTATGTATATGAAAATGCTCATTCATTGTCATAAATGTTTAAGTCAAGAACAAAATAATAATAAAATTGTAAAAAAAAATAAAGATATTTGCCATGTCAGAAGTGAATGAATGAAATTAAGATGTTGGTCTTACATGATCTTTATGGTCCATTTAAGATTTAAATCCTAGTGGGTCCTGAAATATTTGGTCTCTAATCTATATAAAATTTTACCTGGTAAGTATTTATTTGACTTTTTAATTTTTTTTCTATCTTTACCTAGACCAAGAGGTCTTAACCATTTGTTTGTGTGTGTGTGTGTGTGTGTGTGATAGACCCCTTTTACAGAATAGTAAAGATCTTCTCAGACCTCACTCTCAAAATAATGTTTTTAAATCGCTAAATAAAATATATAGAATTACAAAGGAAATCAATTATATTTAAATAGTTCTCAAAAAAATTAAGTTCTTAGGTCCAAGGTAAAGGACCTACCCTATAATAATCAGAGCCATGAGTAAGAATTCTAGTGCACAGTTTAAACACCACAGAACATTCCTATGAGCAAGCAAAGATTCTCTCTAACCAACTTTAGATAAGTTCAGTTGAGCCAGAGAGAGGGAGAGGAGACCTTAGCTTTCAGGATGCAAAATTTCATGGTAGAAGTGGGAAGACATTAGGATATTAACCAGTGGGGTGGAAACAGAGACCCCAACACAATACTGCATGGTCTTCCCTGGAAGAGAACCCAGAACATCATTAGGTCTCTTCTGAGGAGGGAGGAAGGCAGAATGAGCCAGATACGAGATTACCTGAGTTGCAAGAGTAAGAAGGTGGCGAGGAAGCATACCATCTGATAGCTTCCTACTTTAACTAATAATTCTTAATAATAAAGTGCTAATTGCATTTTTCTCTATGTCAAAAAAGTGTATTGTTGTCAGTGCCCTATAAATTTTGGCACCCCAAAACAAAACCTTGCATTCCCCTACTTTAGTTAAAGCTCTGAAAAGAATAATTGTTTAAAAAACCATAACTCATATTTAAAGGTCAACTTTACCTCTAAATACTTGCATACCATGTATTTCATACTTATTTTCATACCACTGTGCAATATGGAATACAAGTACCATAGTCATATTGGAGAAATGGTATCCCACATGGCATTGTGGAAATAGAACTGGATTTGGAATCAGGAGACTTGGGGGAGGGGGGGGGAGGCAGGGTTGAATCCTACTTCAGGTACAGATTTACTCTGTGACTGACATAATCAGTAAACTCAGAACTTCAGTTTCTTCACTTGCAAAATAGTGATAATAATACTTGTACTACCTTTCTTGCTAGCCTTTTGTGAGGAAGGCATTTTGCTAACCTTAAACTGGTATATAAATATGTATTGTGATTATTCAGGAATTCACATCCAGTTTGTGGTGTTAACCAACCAGCAAACAATTCTGCGTCCTAGATCAGTTCTCTGCCCAGGAGGACTCAATACCAAAAACAACAGGGTTGCCATTTTTCTTCTAGTCTAAGACAATGGGGTGAGCCCTTTTCACCTATGAATATTGACTCTCATTTCTGAGTCATGTAAAGTATCTAAGTTAGAACACAATTTATCATTATAAAAGGCTTGCTTTTTATCGTAATCTTCCATCTAACCTTTTGCCTGTCTGCTTTGACAGGCCTTGACAAAAGTGGTAGGGTTAAACTAGGTCATAATTTGTATTATCCTCCATGTCACCATTTATCCAGCTCTGATGTTCCATGAAGGAAAGACTTCTGCTTATTAATCTTTCAGCAAAACGAAGCCTGATTTTTTTTTCGGTGAGAAGATAAAATATTAGGAATAATTAACTTAAATGGCAGTGTGCTTCACCTATGAGGAGTTTAACCTTGTAGATGTTTCTTTTTCTCCTAATGGTTATTTCTTATATAACTTCAGGGACAGATGAAAACAAACTGAAAAATTTAGAGTTAAACTGAGTAAAATGACCTGTCTGGAACTGAGTAGCAACTCCAAAGCCTAACGGTGATAAAGAAAAAGGAAAAAGAGTCATGGTACAATAGAAAAAAAATTCTGGACTTGAAGTCAGAAAGTTCATGTCTAAATCCTGGCTGTGCTATTTACTACCTGTGTGATCTTGGGCAAATTAGGCCTCTCTGGACCCGAGTTCTTCATTGATATAAAAAGGGGGCAGATTAAATGCCTTCTAAAATCACTTTCAATTCCAAATCTCTGATCATAGGATTATACAATAATCCAACTCATCCCAGTGGAGCTTGTCCCACCCTTTACTACCATAATTCATTGGTTACAAGGTCATTTTGTGATTCTTGTTCCAAGAACACATACTTTCAGGCCACCAGTACAGTTTGCTCATGTACGTGTGCAGAGTGGGGGTGGATATACTCCCCAGTTGAAATATGATGTAGCTGAAGCTCATTGATGATACTGCCTTAGTGTAGACTTGGATCATATAGAATGTATTGGGGCACAAGACAATCCCTCTCCAGGAATGTCATATTGAAGGTGAAAGATAGGGATTAAGAGAGATATTGCCATACCAGTTTTTCCACTAGACCTCAGTTCTCTGAATACACAGCTCTGTATGCACTAAAAATTCCATTAAAATGACAAAACTGCACTTTGCATCATAAATATGTCATTTGGGCTAAGCAAATAAATGAGAAATGTTTTTACCTTTTCAAATAAACATAGAACTAATAGTGCAAAGTAATTCTCAATGAAAAACATTCCATGATGCCCTTACATTTCATAAGAGTTTCTCCAGTTTGGGCTGTGTTACTCTACATAGTCATTACATCACATTGAGATGATTGAAGCAATTTTAAGACATTTTCCCAGATGAGGATCAAGTGAGCAGAACTACCAAACATAAAATTTGCTTTTTTTTTTTTTTGCTTAGCTCAACATTTTAACATTTTTGTTTGTCTTTGCCTCTTACATGGAAAGAAGGTAGGGATTATTTTAATAGTAATGGTATGCAGAACTTGAATACCTACACCACATTACTGTCAATATGGAAAATATTATTTAAATGGATGAAAAATGCTGACTAAACCTATACTGTGCAAACAAACTGTTCTGAAAGCCGGACTGTATTACCTACTGTGAAACTTAACATTCATTTCGCTTGTTTGGGATTTTTGTGACAGGTTCCAGGGATCCAAACAGCTTTCTCTACACTCCCGTCTGCCTTATGCCAGTTGGCAGCATATGCTAAGGAGAACTTTTCCCACCCCCTTGCAGTGACTCAGAGGTACACTAGAATTGCATTGGATTACAATATATTTCTCCCATTTGTCCTTATGATTTTTTTGGTCTCTGTATTTAAAGTTCAATAAATTCTAGCTTCATTGCCAAATGAATAGGCAGACTATGCCATTCACAGGATCATGGTACATGAGCTGAAAAGGATTTGAAGGTCAATTTTGTCCAATCTGTCCATTTTATAGATGAGAAAACTGAGGGCCAGGGAGGTCCAGTGACTTGCCCAAAGTTAAGAGTACTTAATGGCAGAAACAGACTCTAAGCTCAGCTCTCTGTCTCTGTAGTAAGAACCACTTCCCACTGGCTGTCTCCAGTCACTACTTTCTGTGGACATGTTATCCTACATCATTAGAGATAACAACAACCCTCCCATATAGCCCAAAGCATAGGGTTGAAGCATTATAAAACAATAATTCTATTGACCCAAGATGCCATTTTAAATAAAACCCTTTAATTTTATATATGTGGAAATTGAGGTCCAGAAAGGCTGAGATGTATCCAAGGTTACTAAAGTAGTAAATCCAAATCCTCTGACCCTAGAGGCAGAGCTTCTACTACTGTGCTTCCATCTCCCCATGAAGTATCTTCCCTTTCTTCATTTCTAGTGTTGGAAGATGTTTTCATTAGAATGGTGCTCCATTGAATCAACCAAAAGTAGTACATATACATTTGCTCTGCCTGCTCTTTTATCAGACAATTGTTTTTATTCAACTTACTTGTCAGGAATAGAGGGATATGGCTCCACCCATAATAAGTAGGACTTCCATCTCATTTTAGTCTTGGCCATAGTGCTGTCATTAATTGAAATGGAAAGTTTCAGTTATGGAAGAGAGTCTGGAGAACATTTCTCATCTTATATGAGTCTTACCCATGTGCGTTATGCTCAAGGCAAAGTGGATTTCTCTTTTCTCCAAAGGCATTCTGCACCTGCTGGACTCCATGCCTTTGATAATGCTGTTCTTTCTGCTTGGGATGCCTGATACCACCTCTCCATCTCTTTGGGCTATTTAATTTTCACCCATCCTTTGAAAATTCACCCCAAATACCATTGTCCTCCAGAAACCTTTCTCATATTCCCATATTGAGAATGATTTCTTTCTCTTACACTTTATATAGTTCTTCATTTTATGTAAGATAATATGATTTTCATGTAAAAATTGTATATTTCAACACCCTAGGGATGTCTAATCTCATAAGTGTGTGTATGACCTCCACTGGAACAGATCACTATTTGCCTGTGCCTTCTGGTCCTGCATGATTTGTGGTCATCATGGTGGAAGCCTTCTTTTAGGACTTTTAGTATAACATGGGACTCAATTACAGCACTTGGGAAGCCCATCCATCATCTCTTGTTCTTGTTAAATCAATCATCTAATCAACAAACATTTGCTAATCACCAACTATGTGTGATTACACATTATATGGATGACATACTTCCCTTATGCCATTTCCTGCTGTAGTCTACTTGTGACCACTGTGTATCTTTCTTTTGTGTCTTGAGCTACCCACAAAGTTGATTCTTTGGAGATAGTCATGATTCATAGACATATCGTATTATCAGAAAAATTGCAGTGTTAAAAAAAGATGAGTTTTGGTGAAAGAGAAACTTGGGGCTGTTGAAAGCTCTATACATTTTCCCATATGCAATATAGTGTGCTTTCTTTTTCCTTTTCATTTCTGGTCCCAGCTTATTGTTGATCAATAATGCCTATGAACACACAGGATGCACATAGCCCACAATACTCTTGAATGCCCCCAACCAGATTAAAAGGAAATTGAGAAATATTTAACAAAATAAACCAAAATACAATAAATATGAGTAGTATCATGTTTAAAAAATAAGCCAATGTGTAGTTCATGGGAATCTTTATGTACAGACTAGTGACGCTTTTTTACTATTTGAATTTGATATCACCGCTATAGACATGATATGTATTGAGGAACTAAGGCAATATCTATTGGAAGGAACCCTATCCATCTTCATGTCATAGTATCAATCAATAGGCATTTTTCATCCACTTCATTTTTACCAGAGTGGACTATTAGGCTGGTCTAGTTTGAGTTGTCATTGAAGAGACCCTAAAGTATACTGAGATATATGATGTTCACAAGCCAGAGTTAAGAGGTTGCAACCCAAAGTATTATGGTGTCCTCAATGGAAGCAGGGAAGCTTAGGGGGTGGGTAGGTGTGGAAGAACAAAAAAAGTTCTGTTTGGGGCATTGAAGTTTGAGATGACCATAAGAAATTCAGTTCAAAATGACCCATAGGCAGTTTGGTATATAGAACTAGAACTCAGGAGAGAAAGACTAAGGCTGGGTATATAGACTTTAGAGCCATCTTCATAGCAATTATACTTGTCACCATCCAAAGTTTGCTGACTATCTGTGAGGCAGCTCTAATATGACATAAGTTTGGAGTGTTTTGGATTCAAAGGTATTCATCATTAATACAGTGGAGACAATCCCTAACAGAGCTCCTTTGAATTGCATTTTCCTTTGAAATTGTACCCGTTAAAGGCTTGTGCTTCTTATACTTGCCTAACAACTTTATCAGAAATCAAGAATATGGATGGAGGTTCTGAAAATATTGTCAACTCCACAATGTTTACATACTGTGAAATGAAATTTCTAAGACTTTGCACTTATCAGTGAGATATTCATACTAAAAAATGACCATATTTCCAGTAAATCACAACATAAATAATAATAAATTGGTATTTTTCTGGATGATCATGAAGCAAATATGACTCTCAAAAGAACATGCATTATAATGCCCTGTTGCTGCCTAACCTACTTTCTGTTTCTTGTCCAAGACATTCTGTCTACCACCTCCCTATCTTTGCACAGTCTGACCCATCCTACCTCCCATGACAGGAATGTTGTCTCTAATCATCTCATATGCATATGTCTGCACATATACTGTATTAGTTTATGGATAGCAGGATGACTGATTGTAGAGTTTAGAGACTGTGCTTGCAGGAAGGGAGGGAATAAATATTTGTAGAACACCTACTATGTGCCAGGTATTGTACTAAGTATTTTTTATAGATATTTTCTCGTTTGCTCTTCACAATAACCTGGGGAGATAGGTGCTATTGTTATCTCTATTTTATAGTTGAAGATACAGAGGCAAACAGAGGTTAAGTGACTTGTCCTGGGTCACACATCTTGTTAGTGTCTGAGGTAACATTTGAACTCAGGTCTTCCTGATTCCAGGTCCAGTGTTCTACCTTCTGTTACTTAAGTTGCCCTGTAAGTGAGGTAGACGTGAGTTCAAGTCCTATCTCAGAAACATACTGTTTGTGTAACAGTGACCGAGACCACTCTCTTAGGCTATAAATTGGAGAGGGTCACAACCTACATGAATAGAAGTTTAAAACCTGGGAGTTCCCCATATCATTGAAATCATAGATCCAAACGTTTCCCCCCCCCCCCAAGTACATATTTTTTCCTCCCAAATACAATGTAAAATCCTTAAGGACAAGAATCATCTTTGTATCTCTAGATTCTAACACACTGAAACTTAGAATTATTTCATAAATGCTTATTGAACCACTGCTAGGTCTATATCCCTCCCTAAATAAATAAATAAATAAATAAATATCTCAAAATATCAAAGTATCAAAAAAGTCAAAATATCAAATATCAAAACAGGGAAAAGGACCTATTTGTGCAAAAATATTTATAGCAGTTCTCTTTGTGGTGGCTAAACACTGGAAATCAAAGGGACGCCTATCAATTGAGGAATGGCTAAACAAGCTATGGTATATGATTGTGATGGAATATTATTGCACCATAAAAAAGATTAGCAGAACTATTTTAGAAAAACCTAGAAAGATTTAGATGAACTGATGCAAAATGAAGTGAATAGAACCAGGAGAATGTTGTATACAGTAATAGCAATATTGTCAATGACAACTATCCTTTACAATAGAACTATCTAAGATAATCCCAAAAGACTAATGATGAAGCATACTATCCACCTCTAGAGAAAGAACTAATATTGTTTGAATACAGACTGAAGCATGCTATTTTTAATTTCATTCATTCTTTTTCTTTTGAGTCTTCTTGTATAAAATAACTAATGTGGAAATGTTTTACATGATTGCCCGTGTATATAATTGTTTACTGTGCTCAGGGAAAGAGCAGTAGAGGGAGGGATAGTATTTGAAACCAAAACATTTTTTAAAAAAATATTTTAAAAGTTGTTTCAACCTATAACTGGGGGGAGGGTGTAATAAAATATATTAAAATGCTTATTAAATTGGATTGATGTCAGTTAAACTTAATAAATATTAAACATAGTTATCAAATTGTTCCAATTGAACTGAAGGGAAAATGTGGACTGAGTACTTTCTAATAATTGTGTTGTTTAATATTCAATTCTTCAGTGATAGAAAGTTTCCTCAAAATGAGTCATCATTGTGCACACCAGAACTCACCTCTTTCCCCAATTTAGGAAAGAGTCCCTCATCAATTGCTCTGAAAAAAATAAAACATTGCATCTTTTGGTGACTGGTCTTATGTCTATAGGTTCCTCTTCATGTAAAGAGGCTAAGAATTATAAAACTGACCATTTCTAGGCTATTTCCACCAGACCAGCCAATGAATCACTCAGCCAGATGCTTGATTGCCCAATCAGAATGAAGCTCCCAGCAATAATACAAGTTCACTAACTGAGGCAACTCAGCAGCTATAAAGTCCCCCATACTTTGCTTCAAGCCAAAGGTAGCAGGATAGAGAAACAAATTCTTATTAAAAGCTTCACCTATTTCTAAATCAAGGCGGTGATAAACAGCAACAACTAAAGTCCCAATCAAGGCAGTTTTCTCTCCCTTCATGCTGCCTTAATCACCTTTAGGTCCTCCCACCCATTGTGGTACCCATAAAGAAACTCTCCCTTCTTGAGCTTCACCTAAGCCTGGTATCGATAAGGAACTCCGAAGAACTTTTCCACCATATTTAGGTCTGATTAGCAATGCCCCCTCCTAAACTGGGTCACTGATTACCTGTCCCCAACAAAGTCACCAGAACCTTCAATTTGAGAGTGTGTCCTGCACAATACATCTGTCTCCACCATCCTTAAGCAGGGATAACTTTCTTATATGTGGGGACAAATCTCTTTCTGTTTATATGTATTACCAGAATGCATGTATATGCTCCATTTGCCTACTTGTCATCATTGTTTCTTTCCTGAGTAACAATTTTCTAGAAACCCTGAAGCCAGGTATTTGTTTTAACTGGAGCAAATGTTGTGCATGACCCCATCCCCAAGGGATCTCTGAGTAGGAATTTCAGCCTAGGATAAATTCCTTGTTGTTCATGACCCCATTCTTCCCTACCCCTTTCCCCACCGGATTTCTGTCCTTACCCAGTCAGCTCACCTTCATGGAGGTGGGTGGGCTTCCAGGTCAGGGAGACTTGGCACCAGCAGGAATTTCGAGGTGTGTACTGACCAGTCACTGTTCTTGGCCTCTGCAAGTTTCTGCTTGCATAATACCTAACCATTGCTTCCCTTTAAAAGCCAGCACATTGTCTGTGCAGACTCCCTGTTTGATTTGGACCTGACCTCAGACAGTCCCAAGGAAAAATAACATCTATGTCCAAATTTTATTCTCTTGTCTCACTCTTCTTGGCACAACACTATGAGATCAAATAAAGCATATTATTATCCCCATTTTACATTTGAGGAAACTGAGGCAAACAGAGGTTAAGTAACTTGCCCAAGATCACACAGTTAGTTAAATATCTGAGGCTAGATTTGAAATTCTCTCTTCTTGACTCAGACTAACTGTTGTAATCAATTTTGTCAAATTTGCATTCTGTCTTATAAGGAAAGATTCTTTAAGAGGAGGAAGGATGCAGGGGAAAATCCAGACCATGTCAAAACAAAAGGTATCAATAAAAATTTATTAAAACATTTTAAAAAGAATGCCCCAGGTTATATTTTGCTTCCAAAGTCCTAAACAGAGCAAGGGGCTGGGGGTGAGGAGGTAGGGAAGGAGAGTTGTAATTTATCTGCTAACCTTATGCAAAGCATTTTTTAAAAGTTCTATATTGTAAAAATATTATTTTCTTCAAAAATCAGCTTCTACCTCAGGTTTTTCCTCTCACTGTTCTGTCTGGAATAGAATGGATTTCTAATTTATGGCTCTGACTACACAAAGTAATTCACTCAAGGCATTGTGATTAAAATCTTTTAGGGGAACACCACAGTGAGTAAAGCGTGGGCCCCAGCCCTGGAGTCAGGAGAACCTGAATTCGGTTCTGGCTTCACAACACCCACAAAAAAAAAAAAAACTAGCCTTATAACCTTGGGCAAGTTACTTAACCCCAATTGCCCTCCAAAAAGGCAAAAAAAAAAATCTTTTAGGGGAACTTTTGCATGTCAGCAACAAAAATGTATTTCAAAAACTAGAAAAAAGTTTCTGTGTGAGTAACCATACCTCTTCATACTCTGAGTAAGCCTTAGGGCCCTAAGGAATATCCTAAAACTGCTATTATGGGATTTTTTTTTCGTTTTATTCTGTAACCTGATTAATTTACCTATTGTTTGATGAAGTTTGTTTCCTTAAGGGAATACGTGAGATAATTACTCTGTTTAACTAAGTTTGTTCAACTTTTAAGACATTGAAGGAAGGTGGGATTATTTATCTACTTTCTAACTTTATGGCCTAAGAGGAAGATACAAGATTGCCATGTATAAATGAATTATTTCTCTGCCATGCTGGTATAATTTTGCCTATAAGAAGCCTTGTCAGAATCCTCATAATTGCTTGGATTTTCCCTGAGACCTGAACCTTTGTTAGAGCATAATAATAAAACTCAGTTTTTTACCTCCACAATTTCTGTGTTGTGGCAAGTATATATTTGGCAGCAGTTACTCACCATACAAACTCAGGAGATATTCCTCCCATAATGCAGCTTAACTTAAAATATTTGATAACAGACAGGCATGTTTCTATAGGATTTTAAAATTTGCAAAGGGTTTTCCTTACAGCAACCCTGTGAGGTAAAGAGGGTCAGTATTATTATTCCCATTTCACAGATGAGGCAAATGAGAATCAAAGAATGACCTCAATGCTGAACAACTCAAAAGTGTCAAATTAGGGATTCAGATTCCAATTTCTGACTCTAGGGACAATGTTGGAGCTAGGTAAATCATTTCATCTCTCTGATCAATAACAATATGTATAATGCAATTCTCTCAGGGTTCCTTTGAGCATCAAATGGGATTATGGGATCATAAAATCATAGTTCTAGTGTCTGAAGGAATTTCTTAGATTATATAGTCCAACTACATCATTTTACAGATAAGGAAACTAAGTCCCTGAGAGGTTTAATGCTTCTATAAAAGTTGTGGGGGTTGTTGTTTTTCATTCGTTTTCGAAGAGGACTAATAATATTACAAAGTTTGAGTAAAATACTGCACGGTGGGTGATGTCTTGATTTGTGCGTGAACTGGATTTAAGTGAGACAGAATTGCAAAAGCTGTCAGCCTCATTATCTCTACCAGAGTCATTGAAGTCCAATGGCAGGACAAAAGTCAGGATGACTAGTGATGGCTCAGAATGCAGTAGATGACCGTGACATCTTTCATGTCTGACCAAGCCCTAAGTGCCCCAAAATGCCTGCTTTAGCAGCTTTAATGTCAGTTGGAACAAATCATTTGCATTCATTTATTCCACCAGGAGAAGTCTTCACATGCTTGGGATAGACATCCCCCAACTCACTGACTGCTTTGAGGCCTGTTGGTTACACTCAACCTGGTTAGCCATCTGCTGAGATAGCTTTACTCAAGTGTGGCTTTTTTACACATGTTACAGCTTCTTAGAGTCACAGGTGAGGGTAATGTGAAATGTGGACACTGCAGGTGGATGGGCAGGCCTGGGAAGGGCTAGGCTAGCCCTCACAGTGATGTGGATACAAAGGTGCCCTAAAGGTTGAGTTGCCCTTTCCCTGGTGTATCCTTTAAAGGCACCCTAAAATACAGAGGTGCCCTAAGAGTTGAGTTGCTCATTCCCTGGTGCCTTAAAATTCCCCCTATCTTGAAATACCACAAAACTTCCCCTTATCCTAGACCATAAAATTCCTTGTCTTCCCCCATCTTGGGTCATAAAAATTCCCTAGTCTCCTTATCTTGTGTCATTCATCATCCTTTTCCTGTGTCCTTATCTTGCAAGACTTATCTTGTCCCTAAATCTCCAACCTTCTTTAGAAACTCTATTACATCATCATCCTACAGGCTGTGTAGCTTTCTGTGTATATTGTCTGGTCCTTTTCCTGTTCCTGTTCCTTTTCCTTTTGTTTAGCTCCTTGCTGAATGTCAGGCCCATAGGCTTTTGTGTCAATAAAGCTTCCTTTGGCTAAAGAAAAGGTCTGATTGAATTCTTTCAAAACTGAACCAGCTCTCCCAGCTCTGACCTCAACAATACCAGAGGTGTGGGTCATCCCTGAGCACTCCATGTGAAATTTGTAGTCATGTTCCAGATTACGTACACAAAGCACTTTGCTAATCTCAACTAAATAAATGCCCAATAATAGTATTATTATGACTATATGGTGCTTTTCTTCACTTATTGGTACCTATAAATGCCATATTAATAGAATTATTATAACTGTGTCTGAAGAGCTTCCCCTGTGATGTTTCCTTTAATAAGACCTTTTCTTTCTATAGCATGGTTTAATTCTGGCTGCATTGTCTGAGTGCTTAGCCTATTGTATGTTAACATGCCTCTTTCCCTCAAAGTTCTCTGTTACCCTGAGGGGGTTAGTAATTCCCTCTTCCCTGCCATGGCTCCAGCCCTTGATGCTATTCCTTAATTTTTAGGGTACATTGACTAGCCTATTTCCATTTAATCACTGACATTGGAATAGTTTTCACAAAGGAATATTCATTTCAAAGATATAGAAATAGGGGCAGCCAGGTGGTGCAAAGAGTAAGAGCACTGGCCCCAGCTTCGGGAGACCTGGGATCAGTTCTGGCCTCAGATACTTAACACCCACACAAAAATAACTGGCCGTGTAACCTTGAGCAAGTTAATTAACCCCGATTACTTAAAAAAAAAAAAGATATAGAAATAACAAATGATACAGAAATTTCCCCCCTCAACCTCAGGGTATAATCCCACCAAATCTGTGCTCAATATTTGCTTAAGTCACAAAATTGTTGCCTCATTAATTAGACAAAGCTATACAATTTATGTAATGGTAATGGTAATTTGAAGATCTTCCCTGTACCCTAATAGGCTGAATGTAATCACATGGAGCCTATGATGGGAGGAGTTTGCTGAAGGGTGGAGCAGAGCCCACAGGAAGTTGGGAATCAAAGCAGTTAGGGAGGAGGGAGGAGAGGATACACCCAGGCAGATAGCTAGGATTCCGAGTATTGTTTTGTGGGAAGGCTAAAGGATCCTGTGGCTCTCTGTGCTGTTATGGCTTATTAACTTCTTTGTAATGATTGATTTGACTTTCAGCTTTTGGGATTTGGTTTTCTGGTGTCTGAATACATGTTTTGTTTCTGTCTTTTATATGGAAAGTCTGTTATATTTTGTGTTTGAGCACTATGCTGGCATATTTACAATCCCCATTGGTGCTGTGAATATTGCATTGGTGCTATAGCTTAGTAGATAGAATACTTAGACCTGGAATCAGCAAGATCTGAGTTCAGATCTCACCTCAGACATACTAGCTATGTGACAATGGATAAGTCACTTAACCGCCATCTGCCTCAGTTCCCATACCTGTAAAATGAATATAATAATAGTAGCTGCCTCCTAGGGCTGCTGTGAGGATCACATGAGCTAATATTTATAAAATATCTAGTGCATAGTAGGTACTTAATACATACTTATTTCTCTCCTTCCTCTACTTTTTTCACTTTAAAATTACTTAGGAGGAAGCTTAGCCACTAACCAGCTTTCCTTTTAAGAGCCTCAAGTTCTGTCTCAATAATGAGTGAGTTGATCTCCCCTGGAATTCTATGATTCTATTAATCAATAAATATTTAACTACCATCTATTGATGCACCAGGTACTTTTGTGTGTGCTGAGAATACAAAAGACAAAAATAAAAATATAATCCCTGCCCTCAAGGAGCTTACATTCTAATGATAAAATTATAAATTTGGGGGTATAAATAAGATACATACCAAACAGATACAGGGAATCTTAGCAGTTCAGGCACTTAGAACTAGGGGATCAGAAAAGGTCACATTCAGAAGACTGTGGGAAACCAAGGATTCCAATAGAAGAGCAAGTGCAATTGAGACAGGGGGGACAGTCAGTAAGACATAATAGACATGACAGATGGAGTGCCTTGGGCAAAGAAAAGCAAGAAGGCCTGTTTAGCTAGATAATAGTAATAGAGTAGAGAGGCCTAGAAGATAAGAAAGGTGACCTGGCCATTCCGGTGTTTAGCAAAATCACTCTAGCAACTGGGTGGATGGCAGACTGGAGTGTGGAAAGGACTGAAGCAGAGGGACAGATTAGGGGGTACTTCAATAGTCTAAGTGATAGGGGATAAGGATCTGAACAAAGGAAGTGACTATGAATAGAGAGAAGGGGATATATGTAGGAGATGTTATGGAAATAAAAACACAATTGGGAAACTAATTGCATATGTGGGGTAAGTTAGTGTGAGAAATAGAAGATGTTGGGGAAGTAGGAGACCATAATTTCACAGAGATGATGATATCCTTGCCTTATAAAGGATGACACAACTCATAATAAGTCATGTTAAAACCATTATTTTTCACCTTTCCTTCTCAAAAAGACCAATGACATCAGGAGGGTGATGTCTTGACTTTTCTGAATTGGATTTAAGTGAGGCAGAGCTGTGCAGTCATCAGCTTCACTCACTCCTCCAGTCATCGAAGGATTTTTGACATAGAAGCAATATATGTAAATTATACAACTAAATAAAATGACGTGATCTAGGAACTATTGGCCAAACATCCTGAGGAAAGTTCACAAACATTCTACTGCACTGCTAGATTCAATTATTCATTATTGAATCAGTGGGAAGCTAATTTGATGCTTTGTTCCAGATAGGCCTAAAGGCGCATTCTAATCATGAATTGATGTATATTTAAGCTTCTAGCCATATGTGTGTGTTAGGAAAAATCTGTGTTTGAGAATTTGGAATCCTTTCTTTGGCACATGATTTGGATGAAAAAATGCACTCTTTGATTTTTAGAATGCAGATGGATTTTTTAAAATGACATTTAACAAAGAGGACCAGAAGAAAATTGTTTTGCTTTGTTTTGTTTTAGTGATTCTTTTGCTAAGGTATAGTTTTTACTGGTCATTATGCTGAAATATATAAAGAGCTTGCCTGCAAAAATTTGATTGACAGTGGAAAATCATTGAATTTCAGAGAAAAGAGACCTGTCTGCAAGCTCCAACTATGATATTTCCTGAGTATATAACTGTTAGTAAATCACTTAGCTCTCTGAGTCTTAACAATAATAATGAGAGATAATATTTATATAGTGCTTTACAAATATTATCTCATTTTATCCTCATCATAACCCAAGGAATTCAATGCTCTTATTGTGCCCATTTGACATATTAAGGCTATGAGGCAGACAGAAATTAAATGATTTGCCTAGGTTTGCTCAGGTCACATTTGAACTCAGCTCTTTTTAACTTCCAGTCTTGCTTTCTGTAAAATGTAGATAATAAAGCTTATAATAGCTCTCAGAAAACTGCAACATGTAAAGTGCCTATGGAAATTTGAATTATTATTATTATTGATTAAGAGATTATCAACATTGAGCATAAGAACCCACATTTTAGTGACATACTATCTATGTGATCCTGGATAAGTAACTTTACCTCTTGGGTCTCCAGGCAACTCCATAAGACTAGAAATTGCAATGAAGGTGCCAATCTGCATTGGTAGAGAAGGTTCTTCACATGGATCTCCATATACCTTTGAAAGCATTGGCCTGATTTGCCACTCCTTCCCCCCACCCATCCTTAAGTAATGGTACTATTAACCATAAATTATAAAAGTATAAATTCCTTTTTTATATTCACAGATTAGTATTTAAAACTGCACTGATTCTAGTCATAAACAATCTAAGACCAAAATATCTTTTTGAAACTTTGCCCTAAATGTCTGAATCTCATCATACAGAGTACCTGAGAGAACTTTTATCCTAATTTTACTTTACAGGGAAGAAAACTGAGGCCCAGACAGGGGAAGCAATTTGCCAGAGGTGAATGGCAACATCATGGCACAGTTGGTGCTAAAAATCAAGTCTCTTGCCTCCTAGTCCATTACATTTTTCACTAAGGAACATTTCTAGATATATGTGACTACATGTGTGTATATAAAATTTCTTCCTGGTAAATGAGTCATGTAAAGAAGCATGAAGTTGGGGCAGCTAGGTGGCGCAGTGAGTAAAGCGCCGGCCTTGGAGTCAGGAGGACCAGAGTTCAGTTCCGGCCTCTGACACTTAACACCCACATAAAAATAACTAGCCGGGTAACCTTGGGCAAGTTACTTAACCCCAATTGCCCTCCAAAAGGCAAAAAAATAAATAAATATATATATATATATATATATATATATGTATATATATATATATATATGGGGGCGGCTAGGTGGTGCAATGAATAGAGCACCGGCCCTGGAGTCAGGAGGACCTGAGTTCAAATCCAGCCTCAGATACTTAACACAAAAACTAGCCATGTGACCTTAGGCAAGTTACTTAACCCCAATTGCCCTCCAAAAAAAAAAAAAAAAGACTTTGGGGTGGCCAGGTAGCACAGCGAGTAAGAGCACCGGATCCAGTGTCAGAACGACCTGGAGACCGAATCCCGGGCTCAGACACTCAGCATCACACCCAGAAATAACTGGCCGAGTAACCTTGAGCAAGTTACTTAACCCCTATTGCTGAAGTTCCCTTTATTCTGAGATTCATGGAGAGCAATTTTGAAAGTTCAATTGGGTCATGGTGATTCCAATTTATCTGTATTAAAACTTTGAAACCCTGAAATCACAGGATATTATGCCTAGAAAATTCCCAAGAACATAGAATGCCAGAGCTTGAAGCAATCTTAGAACCTAGACTGTTATGCACCATAACAACAATTTGGAGTGAGGAAGTGATAAGTCTATTTTAAACTCTAGGGATAATTTGGAAGCATGTAATTATCTGAGTTAAGATTTGGCCAAATTGAATAATCTTTGCTTTTCTTTGATAATTAACTTTGTAGGCAATCTAGAAAGGACGTTAGAACCTAGAAGATTTTATACACAACATGGAATACTAGACCTGGAAAGGACCTTAGTGTTCACTTAAATTAACCTGCTCACACCATTGTATGAAATACAGTATCTTCCTAAGACCTGGAATCTCCTGTAAAATTCAACTTATTTCTTTACTTTATTTTTCCCTGAAAAATCTGGGTTTTAGAAACTGATATGAAAGAAAGATGACTGTAACTAAATACATCCCTGAATGCCTCACCTTTAATAGTCACTTTTTAGGAGTGTGGGTAAATTCTGACTGAGGATATGGACCACATTTGCTGTTGCTCAGTCATTTCAGTCGTGTCTGACTCTCCATGAACCCATTTGGAGTTTTCTTAGCAAAGACACTGGAGTGGTTTGTCATTTCCTTCTCCAGCTCATTTTACAGAGGAGGAAACTGAGGCAAATGGGGATAAGTGACTTGCCCAGGATGACACAGCTAGTAAGGGTCAAAGGTTAGATTTGAACTCAGACCACATATTGACTCCACATATAGCTGATAGTAAATACTAAAGGTACAGCTAACCATGATCATCTCACTCGTCTATCCTACAGTCACCACCCTAGTTCAAGTACTCATCACCTCTCACCTGGACTATTGCAATACCCTCCTAATTGGGCTCCCTACCTCAACTCTCTCAACTACAATTCATCCTCTCCACAACCTCAAAGTGATATTCCTAAAGCAAAGGTCTGACATGTAACTTCCCTGCTCAATAAACCCAAGTAGCTCCCTATTGCTTTTAGGATCAAATACAAGTTCCTCTATTTGGCACTTAAAGTCCTTTACAATTTGGCTCCAACATTCTTTTCTCTACTGATACATTACTTCCCTTCACACACTCTACGATCTAACCAAATTAACCTTCTTGCTGTTCTTCACATAAAAAAGTTCCATTCCTATCTCTATACCTTTACATAGTATGGCACTGTTGCCTAAATATACTTTAATTCACCTCAACTACTTATAATGCATAGTTTCCTTCAAAACTCAGTTCATATGCCATCTCTTACATGATGTCTTTTGATTATCCTATTAATACCTTCCTCCCCTAATAATTACCTTTTATTCATTTTGGTAGTGGCATCATTCCACTTCAGCCAATGGCTTTTAAGGACTTCTAAATTGATCACTAATCAGCTGGACTAACCAACTAATTCAAAAAAGATAATCAGATTTGTTCATCCTAAATTCATAACTCTGATTGATTTACTCAGTGGAGGTGCTCTCATATGGTAAATGTATTAAGGCTAAGTGGGATGGAATGATAGATTCAATGGACCCTCCTTATCCTTTCCTGAAAGTATGCATGTTTTCTTAGATGATAAGTTCCTTGAAAGCAGGAACTGTTTCCTTTTTGTCTTTGCATCTCCAGCACCTAGCATAGCCTGCCACATAGGAAGTGATTACTAAATGTTTGTTTTCATTGATTGATGATCAATAAACTCTTCTGTGCATTGACTGTGGTCTGATGTAGCAAGGGATGCTACAAGTCTCCCAGTTTGAAGATGAGGACACTTGGAGAGGTTAAGTGGCCTGGTCAATTAAAAAGAGGAAGTGGTCAAACCAAGAATCAGACCCAGATTTTCTAACTCCAAGCCCAGTACTCACATACCGCCCCATACAGAGGTGACACAGAGAGGCAGGAGGAGAAGGGATGTGGGAACAAAGTCGCAGAGAGAAGTACCATTGAAAACCTGTCCACATGTCTCTGGATTCTTGCTTGGGGCAGGGAGGAGGGAAGACAGTTACCAGCCTCTGAACTACCTGCTTATAAGCTACATAATAGGGTTTTTTGTCTTTTTAAACTTCACCCATTTTGTGGGCACTTTTCCAGTGAAATTTAAAGATGCTATGGCTTCTGCAAACATAGTTATTAAAGTCCTTTCACTGAGAGAGCACATCCTTTGGTTTCAAGTTTCACAGATTAAATGGAGGACAGATGATAGAAAGAAAACTGTGACTTCTCACTATGACTTTCCTCATTATCTATTCAAAGCCCACTTTATATTTAGTTGTAGACATGAGTAGTGTCAAACTGTTTCCATGGCATTTGGAAAGATGCAAAAGTCTAAACATGCTGTCATTGTATCCCCACCTGACGCATCCTGAGGGAGTCCATTACCCTCATATTCAATTTGAATCCCAGCTTTCTCTGCTTTTCCATGTAGGGTGACAAATCATTGTGTTAAATGTAGCCAGTGCTAGTGTTGAGCCCTTTAAGACAAATCTCTGTATTTATGAAAGGTTTTTTGTGAGCCCTGAGCTAGGACACCCTTTTTCTTTGGGATATTGGGGTCACCTGTGCTTTTCTGTTTCATTTCCTGGGAGAAAATGCCGGCATTTCATAATATGTTTCTATCAACCTTTTGGAGTGAGCTGCAGGAACCTCTTCCAAAGCAGGGCACTGAACAGGAGGCAGACACTCAAGTATAAAAGCTGCTTTGTAATAATAGAATTGGCATTGCTATAACTTCTGTTCAGCGATCTTCCCAGGCAACTGAAGTGAACTGAAATATATCTCGATACATAACACTGGGAATAATAAGTGTTTATGCTTCCAAAGCACTTTATGTATTATATAAGCATTATATTTCTGTTTTACAGATAGGGAAACTGAGATCAAAGAGAAAAAAATGACTTGCCCATGATTACCCAGAAAATATCAGTCATGACTCAAATCCATGTCTTCTGATGGTAAACCCAGTGTTCTTTCCCCTTTGCCACTGTCATAATCAATGAAGATGGCCCAGATTCTTTACCTCCGATACCATATGCCATTCTACCATTGGGAGGAAAAAGTGCATGGACCAGATAATTCCTCAATTAAAAGCTTAAACTGGGATATTTTAAAGTGTCCCTCTAGTATTCACATATTTTTTTCAGGAAGGAGTAGGGGATTTGCCCAATTGAAAAATGAGCCATATGAGCTTTGTGTTATTCTGATTGCTAGAGAAGGGGGATTTCCATGTTTTGTTTTGTTTTTTATGTTCAAGAGAGAAAAGGAGAAAAAAGAGACATGGGTCAACTATAGTCCCTACAGTCCTTTCTAAAGGGAGGCCATCTATGACCACTTCTACTCATCTTCTGGGCTTCTGCCACATTTCCACAGCAGGTCCAGATCAGATTTGCCAGAAGAACAGATTGGGATAATGGCTTTGTACATGGGCACAAATGCCAGCTCATCACCCACATGGCCAAAGCACCATCTGGGACAGATGAAATCTTACCACTGTGACCACACTCTTCTGGAGCCTAGTTACAGGCAATGCATAATGTACAATGTCCAAGATGGCTAAAAACCAATCTAGATGCTGCAATTGTCCTTGAACCTTCCTGGGGCACAGAAGGGAGGCAAAGTCTACTTTTGACAAATACTCGGCAGAGCTTACTTGCTATGTGAGGTTGACTAATCCATTACTGCAGAAATTATTTCAAAGTGTTCTGGAACACGCTTACCAATATTTCATATTCACCAGAGCATGAGGCAATAAATCCTTACTTGCTTCATTGGCCTGTAATAGGTGGCTCACATCAAGTTCAGTCAGTTTGATTACTGAACATCAAATCATTAGGTAAACATGAATAAGGCTGTAAGCACTATTGCCAGCTTCCTACACAGGCAACTTCCTAAATGGTTTCCCAGTAGGAGTACTCTGAGAAACACACAGTTGGAGCTTCCCGAACTCTTCTTTTAGGCAAATAACACTGTCTATTAAATCACAGCATGCAACATCTAAGCAGTGTAAAACCTCAACAGTTGGCTTACTTCAAGGATGTCAAAGCATATCCATATTTTATCTCAGTGAAAATCAGTATATTTTAGAGCCAGGAGTACCTTAGAATTATAAGTTGGAAGGAACTTGAGAAATTGAGACTAACATACTCATTTTACAACAACAACAAAAATGAAATTAAGACCCTGACATAGAGGGCAAAATACTTTCCCAAGGTCACACACCTAGCAAGTAACAGAGTCAAAAGTGGTGCTAAGGTCTCCAGACTCCATATCCTTTGCTCTTTTCTCTATATTAAGCCAGAATTTAGTCAGGGCATTGACAAAGTGGACAAAGAGGGCTCTAGTACCACAAAGACAATAATAGTGAGAAACAATCATTTTCTTTCTGTCATCTACTATACCAAACTTCTTGAACTACATTTCAAATGATGACTAGGAATTAAACAGGCAAAATTTATTGGTGATATTATAGGCTTGGACAATCTTAAAATTAATAGATTCACAGAATATTGGACCTATAAAGGACCTCCGAGGCCACCTAATTAAACCTGTAACTAATCAAAAATATCTTCTATTATGTATTCAAGAAGTGGTCTTCTAGGATCTACTGAAAAATTTACAGTGAAGACAACTCACTACCTCCCAAAACAACCAATTCCCCTTTTGGGTAGCTCTAATTGTAAGAGAGTATTACCCTTTATCCAGTTTCAGTCTGTTTCTTTGCAACCCCACCTAATGCCTTTATTCCTATCCCCTGGACAAAAAGGGCAAATTTAATCCCTCTTCCAGATTTACAAAATGGATGAAAAGAACTTTGCTTCTACAAAGAAAGTCATGATGAGAAGCAACCATTTTCTTGTTGTCATTACAGTACTTCAAATACTTGAAGACAGCTCTCATGTCCCCAGCCCTTCTGCCCCACCCCCCATTGAGTCTTCTCTTTTTCAGATCCAACATCCCCAGGTCCCTTCAGTCATTACTCATTTAGAATGTTCTGCAACCCTCTCACCATATCAGCTTCTTCCAGATAAGCTACAGTTTGTCAATGTCCCACCTCAAATGTGATGACAGAATTAAGTATAATACTCTGCATATGGTATGAACAGGGCCAGATATTGTTAGAAAATCATATATTCTGACCAGATGTTCAAGAGAATATTACAGAAAAACCAAAATACCTAGGGCTCTGAGTCAGCATTATCACACTTTCTTGAGATATATTTTGTGAGACCTGGCCACATATGTGAAACCACTATTCATCAAGGTCCTTTTAAATACCACTTTTGTTGTTTTATTTAAAATTTACTAATTAAATATAAGAACATCACATTTAAATGTTCTTGTCTCAAGCAGTGAACAGTAGAGAGGTAATGTAGCATTAGTGGACAAAATATTCAGAGTAAGGAAAATGGTAAAAACAATTTATTAAGCTCCTATTATGTGCCAGAGAGTGTGCTAAGCACTTTACAAATATTATCTCATTTGATCCTCACAAAAACCCTGGAACACAGATGCTATTATTATCCCTATTTTACATTTAAGGAAATTCAAGCAGGGTGGCTTGGCAAGAATCACACAGCTGGTAAGTATCTGAAACAGGATCAGAATGCATGTCTCCCTGATTCTAGACCTGTATCCATTGTACTACCAGTGCCTCCCTTGGCCTGAGTCTGAGGACTGGTACTTCACCATATTGTCTTATGGCTTTTGGATATTCTCTACATTATCAAGGTCAGTGTAAAAATAACAATATTAGTAAAGATGATAATGGATAGCACATACGTAGTATTTTACAAATATCTCTTTTTATCCTCACAACAATCCTGGAAGGGAGGTATTATTATTGTCTCTATTTTATAGATATTCAGACAGAGTTTAAGTAGCTTGCCCAGGGTCACACACCTAGTAAGTGTCTGAAGCAAGATTAAAAGTCATTACTTTCTGATTCTAGACCTGGCTGAGTTACTAAGCTAACCTAGGCCTCAATACTCCAGACATGGTGTGAGTAGGGTAGAGCAGAGCATAGTCCTATCACTTTTCTAGTCCTGAATATTATCCTCTTAATGGAACCTAAGATCGCATTTGCTTTCTTGACCCCCATATTACTCTGTTCATAGATATTGATCTTTCAGTCTACCAAAGCCCATAAATCTTTTTCAGATAAAGTGTTTTCTAGCCACATCCCCATCTTATACTTTGGAGACTGATTTTTTTGAACCCAAGTTTAAGATTTTATATTTATTTTTGTAAATTCTTTTTAGCTTTGATTTATTATTCTACCCCATCAAAATTTTTTTGAATCTTGACTCCATTATTCAGCATCTTAGCTAACAACTCTTTGCTTTGTGACAATTGCAAATTGATAAGACCTTCCTCCAATCCTTTATCCAGGCCATTGACAAAATTGTCAAACAACATAGGGACAAGTAGAAATCTCTGTGATGCTCCACGTGGAGCATTCTTACAGTTTGACATGGAACCATTAAAGAACACACTTTGGGGTCCAGCCACTTAACATGTTCTGAAATCATTTAACTCTCCTAACATCTAGTCCATACCCCTCATATTTTCAACAAGAAAAGATGAAATCACTTTACTAAGTGATTTGCCAAAATCTTAGTAAACTATAGGTACAGAATCCTCTTTCTCTAACAGTCCAATAACCTGTAAGAAATAAGGTTGGTGTGATGTAACCTTTTCCCTTTAATTTGTACTGTAAACACATTTTAACAAGTTTTTACTTTCTTTCTCTCCCACCTCCCATGGGGGTAGAAGGTAGTGAAGAAAAAAATTCCTTAGCAAATTTGCCTAGTCAAGTCAAACAAAGACCCATATTACCATGACATGACCTGTTCTTGGTGAAGTTATGCCATCTCTTTGTGATTACCATTTACTATTCTACATGTCTACCTGCTGTCCCTCTAAGAATCACACAGAATTCTAGAATTTTGCCAGGAATTGAAGTCAAGCTCATGGGCATATATTTTCAAAGACTCTAGTTTCTTCCCCACTTTGAAAATTAGGACTATATTTTGCTCTTGTTCGGTCATTCAATCATGTCCAATTCTTCATGACCCTATTGTCCCTAGCATACCAGGTACTTCTACCACTATCTTGCACAAAGTCTGTTCAAGCTCATGTTTGTTGATTCCATAACACTATCCATCTCATCCTCTGCCATCCCCTTTTTCCTTTTGCCTTCAACCTTCCCCAGTATCAGAGTCTTTTCCAATGAGTCCTGTCTTCTCATTATGTGGTCAAAGTATTTAAGATTCAGTATTTGACTTTCTAGTGAACAGTCTGAATTAATGTCCTTAGGCATTGACTGATTTGATCTTTTTGCTATCCAATAGACTCTTAAAAGTCTTCTCCAGCACAACAATTAGAGGGTGTCAATTCTGTAGCATTCAGTTTTTCTATAGTTCAAATTTAACAGCCATACATTGCTCTGGGAAAACCATAGCTTTGACTATATGGACCTTTGTGGGCAAGGTGATGTCTCTGCTTTTTAGAATGTTGACCAGATTTTCAATAGCTTTCTTCTAAGGAACAAGCATCTTTTAATTTCATGGCTCTAGTCAGCATCTGCAATGATCTTTGAACCCAAAAATATAAAATCTGATACTGCTTTCATTTCTTCTCCCTCTATTTACCAAGAAGTGATGGGATTAGTTGCCAAGACCTTAGTTTTTTGGATGTTAAGCTTCAAGCCAGCTTTTCCACTATTCTCTTTCATCCTCACCAAGAGGCTTCTTAATACTCCTTCACTTTCTTCCATCATAGTGCTGTTATCTGCATATCTGAGGAAGATATTTACCATTCTAAAATTAAATTATCCCATTTTATTCTCATAACATCCCTGGGGGGTAGATACTATTATTGTCTCTATTTTACACATAGGGAAAATAAGGCAGACAGAAGTTAAGTGACTTACAATCATGTAATACCTCTACAGGTCTCCATGGGTTTTGAAACATCATTGATAATGGTTTCCCAACATATCTGCCAAGTTCTTTCAGTACCTAAGCTTATTGTTCTTTTTGGTCAAACTCATCAAAGGCAATTAAGAGCTCTCTTTTATTTCCTTATTTTGGGGCAGCATCAACTATCTCTATGAACTTTTGCTATTGTTGTTGTTGTTATTCATCTTTTGCCCTCCAAAAATTATTTTCTCTGACATAGAAAAAAAAAGTGAAATAAAGAATGATCAGATTTACCTTCTATCCATCATCTGTTATCACCATCCCGAGTCCCTCCAGTGACAGTCCTATGTCTTTCTTCTTCCTCTTCATCAGTATAGCTAAAAATAATTTTTTTTCATTCAGCTTATTCTTCCTTCCAAGCCTCAGCTTATTTTGAGTGCTTTCCTTCCTTACACTATTTTAAAAGGATTATACTTTGTTTTTGTATTGATTCTTTGTTACTTGTTCTTTCTTCCATTTTCTGTATGTGCCTTTTTGAAATTTGGTGAGTTGCCAGTGCATCCACATCAATCTTTTTTGGACAACTCTACCGTTTGATCTTTATTTGAATGATTTTCCTTCATATACTCAGCATTTCATTCTTGAGAACTTTCTATTCTTCTATACTAACCCTGTGATGTTTTGGTTGATGAGTCTGGAGAAGCAGTACTATGAAGAACACAGAGTGCTGAAGTCAAAGACAGAACTTGGATTCAAAGCCCTCTTCTGACATTTCATAGTCATGTGGTCCTAGAAAAGTCAATTAACTTCTTTGAGCCTCAGTTTCCTTGTCTGAAAAATAGGGATAGTGTTACCTGAATGTTCCACCAGGTATGGTTGTTATGATTATCAAGTGGGATTGTATTTGAAAAATGCTTTGCAAAACTAAAAGTGCTATATTATCTATTTTTTTATTAATATACTACTTACCCTTTCAATGAACCTTTAGAAACCTACTTTCCTAAAATTTAGGTTCAATATCAGACTGGATCTCATTTCTTTCTTAATTACAGATTTTAAGATGAAATGTTCATTCTCCAACTTCCTTCAACCAAGATTCTATCATTTCAACACCATCAACCAAATTCTTCGTGTTAATAAGAATCAGATCAATAATAGCAGTTCTCATTGCTTCTTCTGACTTTTGAAGGACAAAATTATTATTAAGGCACATTAGGAAATTATTAAATTGTGAGTGGTTATAATCACCAATTGAGACAGTGTAAAGAGATGCAGTTTTTGATAATCTGAAATTCATTTGAAAACAGTTTGTTAATATCCTTTGGCCATTTATCCACTGGGGAATGGGTCTTGATCTTATATATCTGTGTCAGTTTCCTGTAGCTTTTGGATGTCAGACTTTCTTCAGAGATATATGATGCAAAACTTTTGTTAGATTTGCAAGATGATGAGTTGATTAATTTTTCCTCATCTTTCAAGAGAAGTCATTTAACCCAGTCCCTTAACCAATCAGGAATACCCTCAATAACTTCCTTGAGAGATTATGTTTTATATGATTTCTTTCCAGTTAATGAATAAAGAAAAAGGTCCAATATAAAATATAGTACAATTCTAGGGAGTACTACTCCTGTTGTCTTTCCTCTGAGGCGTCAGTTTTATGGGGGGATCAAAGTCTATCCATGAATACTTTTAGTGACAGTATGGGCATCCTGGTATCATAGTGCTCCATGGTGCAAAGATATGGTTAACATGCTCTGTTTATTAAATAATATCGAATCCCATGATAGATATCACTTTCCATGCCAGAATTTCTAGGATTATGAAAATGGCCACGTGAAGTTGCCAGAAGAGATACATCTCAAGCACCATCATCTCCATTCTTTCTCCCATCTTCCTGGGATTGAGAATTAATTGATGTAGTGATCTCTGGCTGAGATTTTGATAGGACAAAATTTCGATAGAAGGAACACTCCATGTGCCTGCAATGGAAGTAGACAACTGCTCAGTATCATATTTTTACCCACCTTTAATGTAGCAGGTGTTTAATAGCCCATAACAGTATTATGTAACAATTTGGGATGTGGAAGTGAAGAATCCAATTTAAACTCCAGAGATAATTTGGAAACAAAAACCAATTACCTGAGTTAGGATTTGGCCAAATGGAACAACCTGGTTATCATCTGATAATAAGCCTTAGAGGTGATCTGGTGAGTGGAGGAAACAGGTATTTCTCTCTTAATGAACTAATTATCTTGCAGATTATGCAATTATCATCTTCAGATTGATTTTAGAATAAAGAATTGTTTTCCATTTCCTGATCACAAGTTTCCCTGTTCTACCAACAATTTTTGTGATTACTTAGCATAATGGCACTTTTGTGACATTTTAATTCCCAGCTATTTTATTACTCCTTCAACATTCTCTTTTTTTCAATGAAATACCCCAAAACTTCAAGGTGATTTCTTTCTATCAGCAGTGCTTCTTTAAATGGGACTTCTTTAGTTAGAGAAGCAGTATATTTGTAATGGAGAGAGGGCTGGATTTGAAGACAAAACCTGAATTTGAATCTTGCCTCTTCTCTTTCCTACTTGTGTGATGTTAGGCAGAATACTTAGCCTCATGCATCAAATGAAGTGGTTAGGTTAGATGGTCTTTACAGTCCCTTTCACCTCTAAATCTATTCTCCTGTGTCTACACAGTGACCAAAAAAGATGTAATACTGAAGCGATCTACATCAGCAATGTCTTTGACTCTCTAATAATCTATCCTATATCCCAAATCTGTAAATGTCATCAGTGTTGCCAAATGTATCTTAAACTCTGAGAGCAAATGTCCTGACATTTGTGAAAACTGCTTTACATATTTCAAAGGTTCATATAGTACCATCTAACACCATACCTATATGTAGCATGGTAACACCATTCTATATTTACCAACATACAGTATAAGAAGTATTCAAAAGGTTGTTTGAATGAATGAATTTTGCTGCTGGAAAGCCTTTTAGAATTCATGTAACTGAAAGAAATTTATAAAAGTATTGATGGCCCAGTTTCTGGGCCATGGTTAGAAAGGCACTTACATTGTGATTGCAGAGTTGAGTGTCTGGGAAGGAACTAGATATAGAGATCCAAGTTCACCCAATTAGAAACAGAGGCTTAGGGTTTGGGGTAATCTAATTACCTGGATAATTATACACAGCTGAGTGGCATGGCAAACAGAGTGTTAGGCCTAGAATTAGGAAGACCTGCATTCAAATCCACTCTCAGACACTTACCAGCTCTGTGATCTTAGGCAAGTCAGGTCTGCATCAGTTTCCTCAACTGTAAAGTGGTGATAACAATAGTACCCAGAGTTGTTGCAAGGATCAAATAAAATGGTATTTGTAAACCCCTTAGCACAGTGCCTAGCATAAAAATGCTTGTTTTTTCTTTCCTTTTGTTTCTGTGTTTTTGTTCTCCAGTATGGTAAATGCATTCTGGGAAAAAAAATGAAGTATGCCAAGGGCCTAGACAATGATGATTTTGTCTCAAAGTCAGTAGTAACTGTATCTTTATAATACCTTCATATTTATTTCCTGGTGTCTTAGACAGGACTATGTCAGAGGGCATAGGACCTTGGCAGTCAGGGATCACAGTACCCCTAGAAAAAAGTCTAATCTGGGTTGGAAAAATATCAAATCTGAAATTCCTGACTAATTGGAGTTGTGACAGTTAGACTTGGCTGCCAGGACAATAGTAGAGTGCTATACTCAGAACTGGGGAGAAACCTCAGGGATTGTCTTATCTAAACTTCCTATCCCTACCCATGCCCAGCACAATGTTCTGAATGCAATTAATGTTTGCTGAATTTTATTGTGTTGTTCAATAAGAGCAAAATACATTTTGCTCTGAAGAAAAATCAAATAGACTGTTTCCCCACTGGCTAATCTAATTAAACATCAATAGCTGTAAAATTCCATTTCGATGAAGCATTTCAAGCTGTATTATGAAAGGATTGTCTTCTGTCCCTCCATGAGCAAGTTTTCTACAAATCGAGCACCCAGAAGTACCTTTTGTTAAGTGGGGGCACCCCAGAAAAACTAACCAAGATTTAAAGTACTTCTTGGGTCTAGAGCCATTCAAAATCACAGTTATATTATGAGCCACTCAGTCAGAGGATACCATTAGTTCAAAGTAAAAATATTTAATGAAATAAGATAATACCCAAAAAAGTAATAGAACATACAATAAACCCAGAATACACTTTCTTATAGTTACACATATGCTATCAATGATAGGGAGTGTATATTGTGGGATGGGGGAGGTCCCCCCACCCAGGGGACTCTTACTCCCAGGACACACTTTTAGAGGGAAATAAAAAGAAAGAACAGTGGTAAATTTACAAATTTTAAAAGTAAAAATGCCTTTGGAAATTTAATAAAATCAGAGAATTAGAACTTTAAAGCTAGAAGGAAACTCAAAGATCATCTAATCTAATTAATTTTTTTTACTAGTAGGAGTTTTGTTGTTTTTTGGCTTTTGGTTTTTTGTGTAGTTATGTGACTTTAAATATAAACGATGACTGGGTGTGGTATGGGCCAGGTACCTACAGGTAAGCCATGGAAACCTATCTCATATTCACCTCTGATCACCCCTGTACTGAGATTTTGCAACTATTCCATTATACCTAAGGCACCATAGGCTCTCGGCAACAAGGACAGAACTAGGAATATGGTAGGGTCACAGTATATAAAACCAAAAGAGACTTCCCTATTACTTCAAGAATAAAATAGATTTTCCTCTGTTCAGTTTTTAAATCCCATTGTAATATGACTCTAACCTATTTTTCCAGATTAGTTTTCATTACTTCTTCTATGTACTTTACCTGCAAGCAAATTGGATTGCTTGCTGTTCCCTGTATACAATCTTTCCTTGCTATATCCATCTCGCATTTTGCACAAGCTGTCCCCTGGGTCAGGAATACCCTTCCCATTCATCACCTTTTGGAAACCCTAGCTCACTTTAAGATTCAGCTTAAGTACCATCTCTTACCAGGAGTCTTTTCCTGATCCCCACCCCACTCCCCTCCAATTTTGTGTTCTCTCCACCCCTAAAAATTACTTTTTGTTCATTCAATATATTTTGTATTTATTTTCTATGGACATGTTACCCTTTCCCCCAATAACCCCTCCCCTCAGAAAAATAATACCCTTTGAGGTCAGGGACTACTTCATTTTTGTCTTTATAGAACTAGTACTTAGCAAAATTACTTGTACACAGCAGGTACTTAATAAATGTTTCATGAATCTTATCTAGTGTGAAATATAGAGAAAAGAAGCTAACTTTGAAGTCATAGTATCTTGGTTTCTATCTCAAATTTGTTACTACTTGTATAAGTTCTTTAAGACATCTAAATGGTACAGTGGATAAAGAACTGGACCTGGAGTCAAGAAGACCTGAGTTCAAATTGAGCCTGGACATTTACTAATTGTGTGACACTGGGCAAGTCACTTAGCCCTACTTGCCTCAGATTCCTCATCTGTAAAATGAGCTGGAGAAAGAAATGCCAAAGCACCCCAGTATCTTTGCCAAGAAAATTCCAAATGAGGTCATGAAAAATCAGGCATGACTGAACAAAAACTGACTGAAAGGTATCTAATCTCTCTGAGCTTCATTTCCTTCTCTATAAAGTAAGAGGGTTGGACCAGGACAAAACCCTTCATTTCAGAGATTAAAAAAGTTGGCCTAGAGAGTGAAACAATGTACTCAAGATCACATATATAGTAAGAAGAAAAACTATATATCACATATATAGTAAGAAGAAGTCAGGTTCTCTAGTTCCAAAATGTAATTTGCCTGATGCCATGTTATCTCCTTTCTGCTAAATGGAACACAATTCTTGGAATACCAGGAACCAAAGTGGAGGGAATCTCTTGAGAGCCATTGCAAAGCCCAACACACTATAGAGAAATGGACACAACCTGCTTCTCAGTTGAGAATCTCAATGTATCTTACAGATGAACCAATATTCATATCCTCATTTTCCAAAAATTAAATTAAAATCTGAAGAAGTTAAGTGCTTCAAAAATCTCCCAAGCCAAAGGTACAACAATCCCCTCCCCTTCTCCCAGTTGGTTCATCTACACTCTAAATTCAGGAATTCACTGGGTGTGGTGGCTCATACCTGTAATCCCTGCTACCTGAGGAGTTTAGGTTGCCAGATTGCTCGAGATCAGTTCTGAGTTGCAACAGGGCTAAAGCCGATCAAGTATTAATACTAAGTCTAGCATGAATACAGTGAACCCTTGAGAACAAGGTTGCCTAAAGAGGGGCAAACTGATCATATTGAAAATAGCAGTTCCCCAGTTGATAAATAGCCAAAAGATATGAACAGGCAGTTTTCAGATGAAGGAATTAAAGCTATCTGTAGTCATATGAAAAAATGCTATAAATAACTATTGATTAGAGAATTTAAAACTAAAGCAAATCTGTGCTACCATCTCACACCTATCAGATTGGCTAATATGACAGTAAAGGGAAATTATAAATGTTGGAGAAGATGTGGGAAAACTAGAACACTAATTCATTGTTGGTAGAGTTGTAAACTGATCCAACCATTCCGGAGAGCAATTTGGAAATATACCCAAAGGGCTATAAAACTATGCATATCCTTTGATCCAGCAACACCACTACTAGGTTTGTATCCTAAAGAGATCATAAAAAATGGGAAAGGACCTACATATGCAAAAATATTTATAGAAGCTCTTTTTGTGGTGGCAAAGAATTAGAAATTGATGGAATATCCATCAATTGGAGAATGGCTGAACAAGTTGTGGTATATGAATGTAATGGAATACTATTGTTCTATAAGAAATGATGAGCAGGCAGATTTCAAAAATAAATAAATAAATAAACCTGGAAAGACATGAACTGATGCTGAATGAAGTGAGTAGAACCAAGAGAACATTGTACACAATAATAGCAATATTGTGTGATGATCAACTATGATACACTTAGTTCTTCTCACCAATACAATGATCTAAGACAATTCCAAAAGATTCATGATAGGAAATGCTAACCGTATCCAGAGAAAGAACTATGGGATCTTAACGCAGAGCAAAGCATATTATTTTCACTTTTATGTGTTTTTTCCCTTTTGTTCTGATTCTTCTTTCACAACATGACTTATAAGGAAGTATGTTCAACATGGTTGTTCATATATAAACCTATATCAGATTTCTTGCTTTCTTGGGGAAGGGAAAGGGAAGGAAAGGAGGGAGAAAAATTTAGAACTCCGAATCTTATAAAAATGAATGCTGAAAACTATCTATACGTGTAATTGGAAAAAATAAAATACTATTAAGAAAAAAAGACTAAAACATAAAAAAGAAAGGAAAATAGGCCAAAATCCCTGTGTAAATCAGTAATAGCATTGGACCTATTAGACTCTGCAGTTTCACCCTGGATGAGATAGACTTAACTGTAAAATAGCAATAATTTGGGGGTTGTTTGTTTTTTTAATTATGGTCTTCAAGGAGGAAGGTGATACAGGGTAGCAAATAGTAAGGTAGAAAGGTTACTCAGTTTCCTAAACTGTAAATTGTAGACAATATCTGTCATACCTGTTGTGGGAATCCAATAAGTCAACTGTATATAAAGTGCTTTATAAACTTTAAATGCAACATATGCGTCTGTTGCTACTTGCTACTGGCTCTGCTGCTGCTCTAATGACTATCTCAAATCTTGGAGTTCAATACTGATTTAGGGTTTGAATATTACCTCTTTGACTGTGGACCCTCTCTGGCTCTCATTTTCCTACTTTGCTAAATGAAAAAGTTGGATTAGTTGGTACCTGAAGGACCTTCCAACTCTCAATTCCCTCATCTAGGCTTAAAAATTAGTGCCTTTTATCTTTCCTACTCTCCAGTCAATATTGAAGACATAAGTGCCTATTATCTGACTTAAGAGTTTTCAAAACCTTTTAAAAATTCTATTTAAGAACAATCTGCTGATCCCATTTCCTACTTCCTCTCTATGAAGAGTTCATATTTGAATAGATACCATACTTGCAAACTTGTTTACTAAAGCTTAACCCAACAGGGCAATTATGGAAAGATACCTCAATGAACAGATATGTAATGAGCCTGACTCATTCTATACCAACAACAGAAACATCATAGCTACCAGGCACAATGGGCTGCCCTGCTGATTGGTAGGGATATGCTATTATTGGGAAGCAGGAAAATATACTTGAAACAAAACTCTATCATGTCACTCATGGCGGCAGCTTCTCATTTGCAGTCCATGTGCATCCCATATCCCTACTTAAAAAGTAGCTTCTAATTCATCAAAAGTGGTGCTCATTTTAAGACAAACTTTCAATAAGAGTTGATAAATTATCATCCTTACCTCTCAATTCCGTCCCTACAGCTATAGCTGTCCCTTGGTAAAATGAATGAGTAGCAGAGTCTTTTCACTTTAGTTCTCTTCCTCTCCTGTTCTGAATGCCCTTCTCTATTTCAGTGACCCTCCCCTTACCACACTGGATCCTCTGCTTTAATAAAAAAAAATATTTTATATAAACTTAATCATAGACTTCAAAAATGGTTCAATATACAAAGAACACAAAGAGGATTGAATATTAAACTACGAACTTAGAAACTATTTTTTTTAAGTGCATGTAACATTTCATTACAGGTTAGTAACAAAACTGCCCAATTTTCTCATGTCCCCTTATGAACATTTTTCTTTTCTGTTTTTAAAATGTTTTATCTGATTGTCTCTTGTTTTTTGTTTGTTTGTTTTTGCATCTCTATCATCATCCACTAACTTATTACTTCACCTCATGGTAGCTCTCCCTTTGAAAATAAAAATAGTGATAGGAATTGGACCAACGATTCTGTTGGTATAGGGAGCTACCAATGCAGGTCAGTACTTTCTTTACAATATATAGTCTTAGATTCTTAAAGCATTGAGAGTTTAAGTGACTTGTCTAGGGTCACACAGCCAAAATGGGTCAACTCACTGACCATGTCTGAAAATATGTGCCTAATTCCATCCTATCTGTTAAGAGGCAGGAGGTAGGGGTCATGCTCAGACTTCTGAAGTCATGAGTGGTCACTGCAGTTATCAGAGTCCTAGTCTTTCAAAATTATTTTCTTTTACAAGCCTGTTGCTGCTATTTGTCCTTCATTTTCAAGGAAGGCTAGTGACACCACAGGTGATGTCTTTTTTTTATCTTTATTAATTTGTTCCTTTACTTTTAGTTTACAAGATTCAGTTCCACAGTTCTTTGAGTTTCAAATTTTCTTCCCCTCCCTCTCTCACTCCCCATGGAGGCATATTATCAGGTATAGGATCTGCAGACACTTTCACATTAGATATTGGTCAGGTTATAAAGAAGGCTTGTATCAGATGGAATAAACAATGGGAGAGAGGAAACAAAACCAAACAAGAAAAAGGAGAACAGGTAATTTGCTTCAATCTGCATTCAAATTCTGTTCTTTCTAGTTCTTTCTCTGAATGTGGATATCTCTCTCCATCATGAGTCTTTTGGGGTTGACTTATAGCCCTGCATTGCTGAGAAGAGTCCAGCTTTTCAAAATTGGTCATCAAATATATGTTGTGTCTATAATTGTGTACACATTTCTCCTGGTTCTGCTCTTCTCGTTCAGCATCAGTTTGTATAAGCCTCTCCACATAAATATGAAGTCCATCTGCTCCTCCTTTGTTAGGGCAAAATAGTATTCCATTACATTCATATACCATAACTTGTTTAGTCATTTCCCAATTGATGGGCATCCCCTTAATTTCCAATTCTTTGCCACCACAAAAAGAGCTGCTATAAATATTTTTGTACACGTGAGTCTTCCTCCCACTTCTATGATCTCTTTGGGATATAGCCCGAGAAGTGGTATTGCTGGGTCAAAGGATATGAAATTACTTATAGCCCTCTGGGCATAGTTCCAGATTGCTCTCCAGAATGGTTGAATCAGTTCACAACTCCACCAGCAATGCTTTAGTGTTCCAATTTTTCCATATCCTCTCCAGCATTTATCATTTTCCTGTTTTGTCATCTTAGCCAATCTGACTGGTGAGATGTGGTACCTCAGAGTTGTTTTGATTTGCATTTCTCTAATCAATAGTGATTTAGAGCATTTTTTCATATGCTTATAGATATCTTTAATTTCTTCCTCTGAGAACTGCCTGTTCATAGCCTTTGACAATTTATCAATTGAGGAATGACTTGTATTCTTATAGATTTGATTCAATTCTCTGTATATTCTAGAAATGAGGCCTTTATCAGAGACATTGGCTGTAAAATTCTTTCCCAATTTTCCACTTCCCTCTTAATCTTGGTTACATTGGCTTTGTTTGTACAGAAGCTTTTCAATTTCATGTAGTCGAAGTTATCCATTTTGCATTTTATAATGCTCTCTAATTCTTGTTTGGTCATGAAGTCTTCCCCTCTCCATTAATCTGACAGGTAAACTATTCCTTGCTTTCCCAGACTGCTTACAGTATCATCCTTTACACCTAGACCATGCACTAATTTAGACTTGATTTTGGTATACAGTGTTAGATAATGGTGTATGCCCCAGTTTCTGCCATACTATATTCCAGTTTTCCCAGCAGTTTTTGTCAAATAGTGAGTTCTTATCTGAAAAACTGGGGTCTTTGGATTTATCAAAGAATAGATTATAATAGTCATTGACTCCTGAGTCTCGTGTACCCAATCTATTCCATTGATCCACTGCTCTGTTCCTCATCTAATACCATGTAGTTCTGATGACTGCTGCTTTATAATACAGATTAAAATCTGTTATAGTTAGTGCACCTTCCCTACCATTTCTTTTCATTATTTCCCTTGATATTCTGGACCTTTTGTTCTTCCATATGAATTCTGTTACTATTTTTTCTAGTTCTATAAAGTAATTTTTTTGGTAAATTTATTGGTATGGCACTAAATATATAATTTAAATTAAGTAAAATTGTCATTTTTATTATATTAGCTCAACTCAGCCATGAGCGATTGATGTTTCCAATTAGTTAGATCCGATTTTATTTGTGTGAAAAGTGTTTTGTAGTTGTGTTAACAGTTATTTTGGCAGGTAGATTCCCAAATATTTTATAATGTCTACATTAACTTTAAATGGTATTTATCTTTCTATCTCTTGCTATTGGATTTCATTAGAAATATACAGGAATGCCAAGGATTTATATGGGTTTATTTTATATTCTGCAACTTTGCCAAATTTATTTTTTGTCTCCAGTAGTTTTTTACTTGATTCTCTAGGATTCTCTAAGTATATCATCATATCATCCACAAAGAGTGACAACTTGTTCTTTTCTTTGCCTAATGTGATTTCTTTGATTTCTTTTTCTTCTCTAATTGCTACTGTTAACATTTCTAGTACCAGATTGAATAAGAGGGGTGATAATGGACACCCTTGTTTCACCCCTGATCTTATGGGAAATGCTTCTAGCTTATACCCATTACATATAAAACTTGCTGATGGCTTTAAATAAGATGCTACTTATTATTGTAAGGAAAGCTCCATTTATTCCTATACTTTCTAGTGTTTTTAATAGGAATGGATGTTGTACTTTGTCAAAAGCTTTTTCTGCATCTATTGGGAAAATCATGAAGTTTCTGCTATTTTTATTGTTGATATGATCAATTATATTGATGGTTTTCCTAATATTAAACCATCCATGCATTCCTGGAATAAATCCTACCTGATTGAAGTGTATTATTCTTGAGATAAGTTGCTGTAGTCTTTTTGCTAATATTTTATTTAAAATTTTTGCATCTACATTCATGAGCAAAATTGGTCTATAATTTTGTTTATCCATTTTATCTCTTTCTGATTTAGGTTTCAGTACCATGTTTGTGTCATAAAAAGAATTTGGTAGGACTTCTTCACTAATTTTCCCAAATAGTTTGTAGAGTATTGGAATCAATAGTTCTTTAAATGTTTGATAAAATTTGCTAGTAAATTCATCTGGCCCTGGAAATTTTTTCCTAGGTAGTTCACTGATGGCTTGTTCGATTTCTTTTTCTGAGATGGGGTTATTTAAGTAATTAACTTCCTCTTCAGTTAATCTGGGCAACTTATATTTTCGTGAATATTCATCCATTTCATTAATATTGTCAAATTTATGTGCATATAATTTGGCAAAATAATTCCTAATTATTGTTTTAATTTCCTCTTCACTGGAGGTAGATTCATCCTTTTCATTTTTGATACTCATAATTTGGTTTTCTTCTTTCTTTTTTTTATCATATTGACCAAGGGTCTATCAATTTTATTGGTTTTTTTATAAAACCAACTCCTAGTTTTATTTATTAATTCAATAGTTTTCTTAGTTTCAATTATATTAATCTCTCCTTTGGTTTTCATTATTTCTAATTTAGTATTTAATTGCATGTTTTCAATTTGTGCTTTTTCTAGCTTTTTCAATTGCATGCCCAATTCATTGACCTCCCCTTTCTCTAATTTATTCATGTATGCAATCAAGGATATAAAACTTCCCCTAAGAACTGCCTTTGCTGCATCCCACAAATTTTGGTAGATTGTCTCATTATTGTCATTCTCTTGAATGAAGTTATTGATTGTTTTTATAATTTCTTGTTTGACCCACTCATTCTTTAGGAATAAATTGTTTAGTTTCCAATTAGATTTTAATCTATCTTTCCATGGCCCTTTATATCATATGATTTTTATTGCATCATGATCTGAGAATGATGAATTTAATATTTCTGCTTTTCTGTACTGAATTGTAAGGTTTTTATGTCCTAGTGCATGGTCAATTTTTGTATATGTGCCATGTACCACTGAGGAGAAGGTATATTCCTTTTTATCCCCATTCAGTTTTCTCCAGAGATCTATCATACCTACTCTCTCTAAAATTCTAGTCACCTCCTTAACTTTTTCCTGGTTTATTTTGAGGTTGGGTTTATCAAGTTCAGAGAGGGGGAGATTAAGGTCCCCCACTAGTATAGTTTTGCTATCTATTTCTTCCTCTAATTCCCTTAACTTCTCCTCTAGGAATTTGGATGCTATACCACTTGGTGCATATATGTTAAGTAATGATATTGCTTCATTCTTGATGGTGCCTTTTAACAGGATATAGTTTCCTTCCTTTCTCTTTTAATTAGATCAATTTTTACTTTTGCTTTATCTGAAATAAGGATTGCTACCCCTGCTTTTTTTTTTTTACTTCAGCTGAGGCATGATATATTTTACTCCAGCCTTTTACCTTTACCCTTTGTTTATCCCCCTGTTTCAGATGTGTTTCTTGTAAACAGCATATTGTAGGATTATGGGGGGGGGGGGGGATTTTTTTTTTTTTTTGCTTTCTTTTCTTTTTTGCTTTTTGGATGGCAGTTGGGGTTAAGTAACTTGCCCAAGGTTACATGGCTAGATTTTTTGTGTGTGGGTGTTAAATGTCTGAGGCCAGAACCGAACTCAGGTCCTCCTGACTCCAGGGCCAGAGATTTACTCACTGTGCCACCTATCCACCCGAGGATTATGGTTTTTAAACCATTCTGCTGTCTGCCTCTGTTTTATGGGAGAGTTCATCCCATTCATGTTCACAGTTATGATTACTATCTCTTTTACCTTCTTTCTTATTCCTTCCTTTGTTTATGCTTTTATTTTTCCCCTCTTCTCCCTTCCCCTTCTTAAGAGTTTTCCTATTGTTCACCACCTCCTTCAATATTCCCTTCTTATCAGCCTCCCTCCCTTTTCCTCCCCTTCCCCCTTACTTCTTCCCTCCCTTCTAACCTCCCCCTTTTTGTAGCCCTTCCCCCCCTCCTGCTGTCTGTAGGATATGATAGATTTTTAAACTTAGTGTAATATGTTATTTCTTCTTTGAACCAAGATTGACAAGAACAGATCTCATGCAAACCTCCTCTCCCTCCCCTCTTTCCCTCTATTATGATATATTTTGTGCCTCTTCTTGATAGAGTCCTATACTTAACTGGCTGTGTTATTCCCTCCTTGCACCAGAACCAATGAGGGAAAAGCTCATATAATGTTCTTCTCCCTCCCTTCTTTCCCTCTACTATATTGTTTTTATGCCTCTTTGTGTGACATAATTTAACCTCTTCTGCCTCATTTTTCTTCTTCCATTGCAGTCCCTTCATAGTCCTTAATAAGGTTTTTTTTTTCATCATTTGGTGTAATTTATACCCATACCCTCTATTTGTCTATAAACAGTTTGCTCTTATTAAACAACAGTATGTGTGTGTGTGTGTGTTTTCCTTATTTACCTTTCTATATCTCTCTTGTGCCTCATAGTTGTAGGTTGAATTTTCCATTGAGCTCTGGCTTTTTCAACAGGAAGGTCTGGAAATCCCTTGTAGCATTGAATGACCATCTCCTTGCCTGGAAGAATATGTTCAATTCAAATATGTTCAATTTCTCTGGTTGTAGCCTCTGGATCCTTGGTTGTAGCCTGCCCTCTTTTGCCTTGTGAAAAATTATATTCCACTTCCTCTGATCTTTCAGTGTAGAGGCTGCCAGATCCTGTGTGATCCTCACTGTGGTTCCTTGATATTTGAGTTGCTTCTTTCTGGCTGCTTCTAGTATTTTTCTCCTTTAACTGGGAGTTCTGGAGTTTGGCCACAACATTTTGAGAACTCTTCAATTTGGGATCTCTTTCAGGAGGTGACTAGTTGATTCTCTTCATTTCTATTTTACCCTATTGTTCTAGTATCTCAGGGAAGTTTTCCTTGATGAGCTCTTGGAAGATGTTGTCCAGCCTCATTTTTTCATCATGATTTTCTGGCAGGTCTATCAGATTATCTCTCCTGGATCTGTTTTCCAGGTCAGTTATTTTTCCATTGAAATATTTTACCTCTTTTTCTAATTGTTCATGCTTGATGTTTTGTTTAACTGATTCTTGGTTCCTCATAGAATTATTTGCTTCAATTTGGTTGATTCTAGTTTTTAGCAAATTATTTTCCTCGGTTAATTTTTGTAGCTTCTTTTCCATATCACACATTTTTCTTTTTAAGGAGCTGTTTTCTTCATTGTAATGTTTTTCTAATTTTGCAATTTTGATTTTAAAAGAGTTATTCATTTTATCTTCTATCTCTCTGATTTGGTTTTCAAATTCTTTTTGAGCTCATCTAACAATGCTTTCTGTGCTTGAGATGAGGTCCCTGTTGAGACTTCAGCTGTGGGTGTGGAGTCAACACTGTCTCCCTATGAATTTGGTTCCTCCCTCTCATAATAGTAGGATTCCAGAGTCTTTGTCTTTGCAGTCTGCTTTTTACTCATTTTGAGGCTGGGCCCTAGCCACACCCTTCTTCTATGGTTCCCAAGCCTTTACTGTTTAAAGTTTTGCCCTGGAGCAATAATTACTAAGTTTTC
>NW_027187360.1:8842790-8845889 GCF_028583685.1 Petaurus breviceps papuanus | reverse complement strand
TAAAGTTTTGCCCTGGGGCAATAATTACTATGTTTTCAAGGTCAGAGTGGGGGGGGGATTGAGGCAGCTGGGGTTCACTCTGCCATCCTAGTCCCTGGAAGTCCAGATAGGAGCTTTTTAAATTTCTAGGCTGTGGATTGGTAGTCCCAGGGGTAGCTGCTGCCCCTGCCAGAGGCCCTGCATTTGACTCTTACCCTGCTCTGTCCAGTCCTAGCCTTGCAGTGATAGGCCTGGCAGTGGCCCTTGTGATTGGTGGGTCAACTTGCTGCCACATTGATCAGGCCTCTGTGCCGCCCAGGGTCATCTTCTGGGCCTCTGGTCAAATAGAGATCTCATATCTCAAAATATATAAAGAACTTTCTCAAATCTTTAAGAGTCATTGTCCAATTGATAAATGATCAAAGGATATGAACATATTGAAGGGGAAAACAACAAATGTAGGAAGGGATGTAGAAAAATTGGAACACTAATTCATTGTTGGTGGAATTATGAACTAATCCAACTATTTTGGAGAGCAATCTGGAGTTATGCCCCCAAAATTATTAAACTGTCTTTACATTTTGACCCAGCAATACCATTACTTGGTCTAGTTCCAAAGATGATTAGGGGAAAAGGAAAATAACCTATGTGTCCTAAAATATTAATAGCAGCTCTCTTTGTAGTGCCAAAGAACTGGAAATCAAGGGGCTACCCATCAACTGGGGAATGGCTGAACAAGCTGTGTTATATGATCATGATGGGATACTACTGTTCTATAAGAAATGATGAGATAGTCTTGCATGAAATAATGAAGAGTGAAATGAGCAGAACCAAGAGAATATTTTATACCTTAATAGCAATATTATTTTTTTTTTGCCTTTTGGAGGGCAATTGCCCAAGGTTACACAGCTAGTTTTTTTTTTTTTTTTTTATGAGGGTGTTAAGTGTCTGAGGCCAGAACCAAACTCGGGTCCTCCTGACCCTGGGGCCAGTGCTTTACTCACTGAGCCACCTAGCTGCCCAGCAATATTGTTTTAAGAACAGCTTTCAGCAACTATATCTTTTGACTATTATGAACACCAAAATTAATTATAAGGATCTATAAATGAAGATGCTATCTACATTCAGAGAAAGAACTGCTAAATAGATGTAGAGAATGATTTTACATATATGTGTATATGTATGTATATATTTGTGTATACATATATACATATACATACATACATACATATACACATGCATTTGTGTGTGATGGCAGCCATCTCTAGGGCAGGACAAAGGAACAAAAAAGGAAAAAAGAAAGCTATATGGTAACTTTAGTATATATTTAAAAGGAAGAGTAAGTTATACATGATAAATTTTCAGTTTCATGTGCATTCATCTTTTTTTTCTATTCTACTATGTTTTGGAAATACTTGTTTTATTTCTTAAATTCAGAATAAAATAAATTTTTTTAAAGAAAATAAGAAAGAAAGTTGGGCATAGGTCCTGAACAGGGGCTCTGGTGAGTTTGTCATGGCTATTCATGGGGTAGATTTTTGGGGAAAATGAACAAGAATGAGGTGTTTCATGTTTTAAGTGGTATCCATATGATTCATGAAAAGAATTGTTCACTTTATGATACAGTAAGTTAGCAACCCCTCTTCCCAAATCCTGCCCTTAGCATAAGACAAAAGAACTATTAACTCTGGCACTATCCAGCCCCCAAAATGCACAGAATAGAGAAAGGACTGGGACCAAGGTCTCCTGACTCACACTCTAGGACTCTTCCTTACTGAAGAGTGAAAAAATCTGGTTATCTGAATTTCCTTATTATATGGATTTTAAAATAAATAGCAATTTATTGTGTTTTTGATCTTCACATTCTTCAGCATCTATATTTTATATCTATACAACATCTATACAACATCATACTTTCAACAGTATGGTAAAATGCTCTAGGGTCACGGATCATAGCTCTTCTATGACTTGGCAGATGATCTTCCCGTTGATATGACTGATGAAATTAATGCTCCTGAAGTCCACTTAGGATTGTCCTCAGATGTTAGAAATACATATATGGGACAATGCCCAAGGTCTTTCCAGGTTCCTAGTCCTGCTAAGGTATGTATGTGTTCTGTGGGCATAGCCTTTAATAAACTAGGGTCACCGCCATGCCACGATAAGACCTTAATGAAAATATTAGTAAATGTTAGCAAAACTTGAAATAATTTTAGAAAGAATTTGTAGGTGACTTGACAAAGGAGATATCTCAAAAAAGGTGTGGTGCCCTCCCTTTGGGAGGTTGCATTATATAGAGTTCAGACAAGACCATAAAAACATTTAATTGTCTTCCAGTGGGCAGTAAGATAATTTGAGGTGTATATTAGCAAATAAGTATAAACATTCAAATTTGGAGAACCCAAAACACAAGCTTTAGGTAGATTTACAACAATACCTGGGTGGGATCTAAGCACTCCCTGTTGCCATCTGGCTTCCCCTGGAGCATCATCTATGTGACCTCTATGGAAAGTTTTGGGATAGATCATTCTCTAACTACATGAATCTAGTTTCAAACAACCCTAATAAATAATATAATATTTTCCCACAAGGACATCAGTAGATTTTTTATATTTAGGAATGGTAGCATGGCAGAGAGGGAATTAACATCAGATTTAGAGTCAGAGAAACTGAATTCAAGTGTTCTTTGTTACCTTATGACCTTGTCCATGATATTTCATTCCTCAGGTCTTCAGCTTCCTCTTCTACTCTGTCCCCTTACCATCCCCTCCTCTTTTCCCTGGTTTCCTTCAGAACTCAGCTCGCATCCCAACTTGTACTGAATGTCTTCCCTCATTCCTTCTTTACTTGTGCTATCCACTCTGGGAATACTATACACTTCTTTTTTAAATATTATAAATATATAGTTATTTACATACTCTCTCCCTCAGTTGAATGTAAGCTTCTTAAGGGCAGGTACTGTTTTAAGTCTCTTTTTTGTATCCTTAGTGCTTTAGTGCATTCATTGCCTGTGCTAAATACAAATATATAGATGGATGGATAGACAGACAGACAGACAGACAGACAGACAGACAGATAGATAGATAGATAGATAGATAGATAGATAGATAGATAGATAGA
>NW_027187360.1:8841398-8842780 GCF_028583685.1 Petaurus breviceps papuanus | reverse complement strand
AGATAGATAGATAGATAGATAGATAGATAGATAGATAGATAGATAGACAGATAGACATAGACATATAAACAGTAAATATTTGATAAATGCTTTTTGATTAACTGACTAGATCAGGGTGAGAAAGCTACAGCCTTGAGGCCACATGTGCCCCCTCTAAGTCCTTAAGTGTGGCCCTTTCACTGAATCTATACTTCACAGAACAAATCCATTATTAAGGATTAATTATCCTTATTATTAAATCCTTTATTATTTGTTCTGTGAAATTTGAATTCAGTGAAGGAGCCACACTTAAGGACCTATAGCACCACATGTGGCCTCAAGGCTACAGCTTCCCTACCCCTGGACTAGAAGATCTTTAAGATTTTTTCCAGAACAAAATCCTATATTGTAAGTAAATGAACATGCTTCTAATAAATAACTGATAGTATTCTGAGAGAATGGAAACTCCCTGAGGATAGAACTATACTGATTATGTCTTTATATCCCCAGCACCGGGAGTAATTCTTGGCAAGCAGAAGACTTTTGGTAAATATTTGTTGATTCTTCAAAACAGAAAATAACTACAAATAGATAGATAGATAGATAGATAGATAGATAGATAGATAGATAGATAGATAGATAGATAGATAGATAGATGATAGATAGATAGATAGATAGATGATAGATAGATAGATGATAGATAGATAGATAGATAGATAGATAGATAGATAGATAGATAGATAGATAGATAGATGATAGATAGATAGATAGATGGATAGATAGATAAAGCAGCATCTGAATTTGTTTCCCTTTATTTGAGACCACTGCAGCAAAAGGCAAAACGATTGGCTTTAGAACGTTCAGATTGATGGCCAGGACATTAGTATGAGCTGTAATGAGCATTACTTTATCTCCTGCAAGCAGCAGGAGGAGGAAAGCATTCTTACTTCCTACATTGGCAACAATTTGAATTCCTGATTCAGGGGGTTGCTCAGCAGGATTTTTTGGCAGCTCCACACAATACTTAAACAGCTATGCCTAAGGTGCTTAGGGAAAAAATGTGTTGGGGAATTTACAAAATAGTATCTTCAGAGAAAATATAAAGTTGCACCTACCTGCATGCTTTTCTGAGCCATCACTTATCATTTTCATCCTTTTCCCCTTGTTTGAAGGGCCCAGGATGTCTTGCTAGAGGATAGAATAAAAAGGGCTGAGTCCACAAAGCCTGTTCATTCAACTAGCTGTTGGCTTTTCAACATCCCATCATCAAATGCAAAACAACACTATGGTATTGCTCCTGGGAGTGAAATCAGAGCCGTGTTGTTTATCTGAGGAGACCACACACCTACTGTAATGATGTTTGGTTTATCAAATGCTCTTTCACACTCCCTCCTAGAATGACC
>NW_027187360.1:8793772-8841388 GCF_028583685.1 Petaurus breviceps papuanus | reverse complement strand
AAAATTCAGCCTCCCTCTCTTTCCCATAGAGACTGATATTGGGGGGTTGGCATCATATCCCTGTAAGACAATAACCCTAGTGGTTACCAAACATTATAATTTACATTACAATGCACAAATATTCATATAATGTCCCAGAACTGAACAGGAGAGAGTGATTGTATTTGGGAAATTGTACCTCACTTTAAATGACCCCAAAGCAACCCTCCCTGAAACAGAATCCCATTATTTTAATAACAATATTCTTCCAGTGATGTTACATGGCTGTGAATCATGAAATAATGCAATTGCTAAAGAATCAAAATTGAGGGTCACCCAAAGGGCAGTGGAGAGATGCATGGTGAGAGTAAAGTGGCTGTAGCATATTACCAGTGATGAATTACATGCATGAAATCAAATGGTAAAGCCCAGAATTAGCTAAAGATGGTGATAAAGGCCAAAGGCAATAAAAAGAGTTGTGTTTTGTTTCCTAAATCTTTGTTTTAAATGATGTTGGGGACAAAAAGAATATCCAACAAGGAATAAGACCTTCTGTTCAAGCTAGATGGGTGAGAATAATGGACATTGGCGGTAAGGCTGAACAATTCTACTTTTTTTTTGCCTTTTTGGAGGGCAATTGAAGTTAAGTAACTTGCCCAAGGTTACATGGCTAGTTTTGTTTTGTGTGGGGGGGGTGTTAAGTGTCTGAGGCTGGAATTGAACTCGGGTCCTCCAGACTCTGGGGCTAGCACTTTACACACTGCTCCACCTAGCCACCCCAACAATTCTACTTCTAATCTTGTTTTCTCTTCTAAAGAGAACTGGGAAGAAAAGCTCAAAAATATTATGGAAGTATAGAAAATCAAAATAGAGATATAAAAGCAGCATCTAGGTGACTTCCATGAGTTTTACTTATCTAGTATAGACAATTGACATCCTAGAGTGCTGAGAGATTTGATTATTGAGTCACTATTAGTAACCCCTGAAAGATCTTGGAGAATGGGAAAGTTATAGGACCAAAGAATGTTGTTCCCACTTAAAAAAAAAAAAAAAGAAGAATTAAAAATCTGCTAATTATAGGTCAATTGAGCTTGGCTTCTCAAAACCTATGTAATGAGAAAGCAACTGAAGAGATTGAACCCTAGCGAATTTGCCAAAAAGTGAGGGGAGAAAAGCCCAGAATGTTCTGCAGAAACCATAAAAAATACATGAAACTTATAGTGGCTACTTTGAATACTATGGATTTCAAATAAATTCAGAATTTCTTATGGATGTACCATCTTCATAATAATCAGAGGTTTTTTTAACTCTTAAAAATAATTTTTAGTAAACATAATCATTTGATTCACCTAAGATGTAGCTTCTGATGATTTATTATATTTTGCCTGTGGAATTTTCATTTCTCATCATATTGTGGTGTGCTCTATCAAGTCTTTTCATCTAGCAGCTAAAAAATTTCTTCTTTATTTTTTGGATAATGAGATCATGCATAAGATCATTCAATTCTTCTATTAAATTATCCTAAATGAGGGTTAGAATTGAGGGGTTATTTGAAATAGATCACCATCTTGGTTTTCTCCTACCTCATAATGCAGAACCTCATTATTACAATCTGAATCAAGTTCACTTTTCCCACCTAAATTCCAAATTGATTGTGATCTCAGTACAATTTTTTTCTTCACTGTTTAAACTAGTGTTATATGATATTAGATTTTAAAATTGTGCTATATGTTCAGACTTGGAGATAATCCTTGCTATATTTGTTAAGTAACAATAAGAATATGTCAAATGGTCTTTTCATTCTCTCTAAATCAGATGAACCATAAACATTAATGTAGCAATTCATATATCTTGTCAGTTAATAGTCTAACTCAAGGGATATAACACAAATGAGTGGCTGAAGTTTTATCCCAATCACCTATCTTATCACCAAAATAGAATTCATAACCTTTCTTTAAAAAAAGTTGTATCAGTATCTTTTGCTTTTTATGTCACCACAATTTCCCCTAGTATCCTTCCCCTTCCCAGGGACCCATCTCACATAACAAATAATATTTTTAAAGATAAAAAGGAGAAAATAAGTATAACATCAATACATCAAAAAATGTCTGAAAATGTGTGTAACATACAAAATACTTACAGACCTTCTACCTCTTCAAAGGTATAGAATAGGGATATTTTGTCAAATCTCTTATGGAATGCTTGAGAGTTCATATTCTTTCATAGCTAAAGTAGTAAAATTTAATCTCTGATGTTTAAAAATGAGCTCATCATATGCATAAAAATTATTTTGATCACTGGAAAACTTACGAGATTTAGTGGGAATTTAAGCAATATACATTAACATCTACCCCAAAAATGAAGTAATTGGGGAAAAAAAGATGACAAATACTAATGATGTTTACCAAAAGAAACCCAGAAATTAACTGATGGAATAATCTGCCACACAGATTTACAAAATGGGACATGTAAACATTTCTCAGTCTATTTCAACACATAATACATAAACCGCAACTTCATATAGCATGTAAGAACAAGATAACTTGTAACTTTCTATTATTCCCTTATTTCACCACCACCCCAGCCAAATGATGCTTTTCTACTACTTCATATTTAAAAACAATTCATAGAATATTAATGCATCATTTAGTAATGGTGAGGGATAAATGTTATATGAATTTTGGTAATTATATATATGTTATGTATATATATGTATGCATGCATCAACAAAAAATGTAAATGGGATAAAGTTTGTGCTGAACAGCTAAACATTTGTAAAGGGAAAGTTTATCTGCACTTAGAAAACAAAGATCATTAAAAGTAACTTGGCTTCACTAAGAATAGGTCAATCTAGTCTAATTTCATTTTTAAAAATCAGATTGTGTTCATTAAACACAGATCAAAGAGATATTATAGATATATAATATTTTAATTTCAGTAAACTATCAAATTCCTTAGTTGAGGACCAGATAGCAAGAAGTAGGCTTGGTAATAATCATTAAGCAGATTTGGAACAAGTCAAAGGAACAGACCTCAAAAGAAATCCTTAATGGGTCAATGTCAGTTTAGAAGGAAGTCACTAGGGGAGTGTGATAGGGATCTGTCATTGACCCTTATCTATCAACAACTAACTGGAATGAAGCCATAGAAGATAAGCTTGTTGAATTTGCAGATGACACAAATTTAGGGGCATGAAGAGTGAAGAGATAACATGTTGAATTATTTATTTAGTGTCCAAAAATCATCTTGATAGGCTACATTGGGCTATATCTAATAAGATAATATTTTATGGAAATGAAGGTTATATTTTAAAAGGAGGGTAAGGGTAATAAACAAGGTCTGAAGAATCAAATTTACAAGTACAGAATAGGAGAGGCAGAGCTAGGTGGCAGATTTAGGTTTAAAAGAAAATAATTGACCAAAGAGCAACCAAACTGCGCATACTCTTTGATCCAGCAATACCACTACTAGGTCTGTATCCCAAAGAGATCATGAAAAAAGGGAAAGGACCTATATGTACAAAAATGTTTATAGCAGCTCTTTTTGTGGTGGCAAATTTTTGGAATTTGAGGAGATGCCCATCAGTTGGGGGATGGCTGAACAAGTTATGATATATGAATGTAATGGAATACTATTGTGTTATAGGAAATGATGAGCAGGTGGACTTCAGAAAAAAAAAACCTGAAAAGAATTACATGAATAGATGCTGAATGAAGTAAGCAAAAGCAGGAGAACATTGTACACAGCAACAGCAACACTGTGTGAAGATCAACTATGATACATTTAACTTCTCAGCAATACAATGATCCAAGCCAATTACAAAGGACCCATGATGAAAAATACTATCCACATCCAGAGAAAGAACTATGGGGTGGAAGCACACTATTTTCACTTTTTTTTGCTTTTTTTGTTTTTCATGACTTTTTTCTTTTCTTCTGTTTCTCCTTTCACAGCATGGCTAATGTGGAAATATATCTAACAAGATTTTACATATATAACCTGTATTAGATTTTTTGTTATTTGGGGGAGGGCAAATGGAAGAGAAGGAGGGAGGGAGAAAAAATTAGAACTCAAAATCTTATTTAAAAAATGAATGCTGAAATTATCTTCACATGTAATTGGAAAAAATAAAATGCTATTTACAAGAGAAAAAACATATAAGAAATAAATTAATAAAGAGACTTAAGAAAGGGTTCATTGGGAAGGGGCCATTATATAGGTATTAAGTACTCAGGCTCTTTTATAGTAAAAGTTTTATAGGCCAGTAAAAATGTGTCATGTGTCCATGTAGGTGGTTGGGAAACACTGATATAGATGGAGACCAGAAATAGGGTCAAGCTTGGTGTGCTAAAGCCAATTTGAATCAGTTCATCAAGAGCTTATGGTTAAGTTATCAGAGTGAACTCTTATACCTCGTAAATTAGCAAACCCTGTAAAATCAGTGTTTGATTGTTTGGCTCACTGTCTAACCTTAATAAAATAATGGAGAAAATGTTAAGAATGCAGATTAAACTTTTTTAAAAATTAATTGGCATTTTTGTAGACTATAAATCCAATAGCACAAAAATGAGTGTTCATTATAGGGGTAGAAGATCCATAAGTGGGGAGATTATAATCCCACTGCATTCTGTTTAGATAAGTCCATATCTGGAATATTGTTGATAGTTTGGGGTAGCATCTTAAAGGAAGGAAATAGACAAGCTGGAACATAGCCACAGGAAGACAGGAGAACATACCATATCAGAATGGGTTAAAGGAATTACAAATATTTAGCCTGAAGAAGGGAAGATTTGGATAAATATTATATCAGTCATTAAGTATTTGAGAGGTTGTTACATGGAAGAGGAATTAGTCTTGTTTTTTCTTTACCTCAGAAGGCAAATTTAGGAAGAATAGGTAGAAATTGGTGAGAAGTAGATTTAGCCTTGATTGGGTGTGGGGGGAAGGGCAGGGGGAATAATTCTTAACAATCAGAGCTATTCAAAAGTGAAATGAGTTTCCTTGGAACACAAGGACCTTCATCAGAAAGTTTTACTAGGAGACCATTTTGAGGATAAATTTATAAATATTTTAAATCCAAACATAGGAGCTATTTGAAATGTTTAATGAGAGTTGGATTGTTAATGAAGGAATCCTTGACATATGGACACTAGACAAACCAGAAATTCTTTCCAGAGAAACTAATTTCTCTGTCAACTGGAAATACTGATTCTCACACCATTACTAGAAATAGTAGACTGATTCATAACTATGCTCTGAAGGCTTTTAAAAGCCTTCCACAGATCAATAGAGAACAGGCTGAGCAAGGCAAAATTGGAGGTAAGAGCTATAAACCTAACCCCCTGGAGATTTTGAGAATCACCTTGGCACTGGAGCATCTTGAACCATACATAGTGCATACCATTTTGCATGGTAATGCTTTTAAGTTCAAACAGCACACAATCAGCAATAGCTTTATTAAAGCCAACTTGTTTCCATAAACTTTACTCAAGTACTGTGATATGATGACCCTGACTTAGTTAAGCAAATTGAACACAAACTCCAGCAAATCCTATCAGCTAGAAAAGCTTCAGGAATGGGCTGCTAGACAAGGTGACAGCTATTCTCTGATGGGGAAAAGAGATCATCGCTACCTACAATTATTAATTATACACTATAAGGTCAGACTCTAAAAAAGCCATTGGAACTCTCTCCTGATGCTGGTAATAGGTGTAGGTGTGGTTGGAAACCAGACCCAGTGCTTTTTCAATTTCAGCAATCATTTAATGAGTTTCTTACTATGTGCCAGGCATTGTGCTAGGAGACAAAAACAAAAACAAACAGCATTTAACCACTAGGAGCTTACATACTAAAGGGGGAGACAACAGGCACAAACACACATGATATATGTCATATGAATATGCATAATGCATGCCCATAATAGAGTAGATGATGTTCAATATCTATCTCTATAGACGTGTGTATGCATAATGCAAAATAATTTCAAGAAAATTCATTAAAAACACAAGAAATCAGGAAAGACCTCTTTTGAGAGGGAGTGCTTGAGTTGAGCTTTGAAGGAGCCTTTTGGATTTATGACTACATGCACTTTGAAGTTCCAGTGTGGAAAACAGAGTATTTGGCTTAAGTGACTATGAGAAAAAAAGATAAAAACTGAAAAGGAATCTGTGTGTGTGAGAGTTAATTATCTTTTCAAGAGCAGATAACTGGGAAATCTGAAGGTACATTTTGTGTTTTCAGGTACAGGTCCCCAGAGGTGTCAGCTTGATCTTTTGGTCAAATCTTTGGGAATGTGTGTGGTGAGGGTGAGTTGGAAAGTAACTGAAAATGAAGAAGCACGTATAAACCAGTATTCCTTGTCTGCATCCAATGGGCAAGACCAAGGCACACTAAGTCCTAGTATAACTCCTCATGAAGTATAATAAGTATTTGGGGGATTGCAATTTGTATATATCTGATTGGCAAAGTGCCAAGTCCCTAGTAGTCTCTACATAGGAAAAGAAAGTACCCAAGTCATGACAATATACACAGACCTAAGCACAGGAGTATGTGTGCTTGGGGAGGGGTATGTGTTTGAGGGAAGGAGGGGTTGAGAAGGAGAAATGTAGTGTTTGTCATGGGCCTAACAAATGACCATATTTCTCATCCAAGGGCCAGCTTAGCCAAGGATGAAGAGATTGGCACCCAGAAGGTTGACCAAAAGTGATAAATTTATTTCTTTATTTTGGTTTATTTTTTACCATAGCAGTGGATGAACATAAGCAATAAAGGTATGGAGAGATTTTGATCTGCATCAATAGAAAGAGTTCTCACAGAGATGAAGTCACAGTTCTTTTTAAGTATTAAAATAAATATATTTACCCTTATTTGTGTTATGGACTCCCTGTGACAATCAGGTGACCTTCATGGACTCTTCAGGAGAGTGTTTGGTGCTGACATTAATAATTGAAGGAAATTATAAATTTTAGTTAGATAGTGAAAATAAAGATTTTTTTTTCCTTATTCAAGTTCACAGATCTCTTGAAATCTATCCATGGATACCTTAGGGGTCCATGGAGCCCAGATTAAGAACTTCCATATTAAATATCTTTAGAACCTAAATGTTCAGATGCATGTCAGGAAAAGCATAAATAAATCAATAGGTTTTGTTGATAGTACTCAGAATCATACAATTATGGAATGAATTATAAACCAGAAAAGAACCTAGAGATCATCTAATTTTTTTTTTATTTTACAGGCAAAGAAACTGAAACCTGGAGAAGGAAAGTGACTTGCCTGAGTTAAAAGAAGAGGAACTAGATCCCAGAACTTTTGAACTCCACTCCAATATTCTTTGCTAAAATCAAAGTATCCATAATGGATTAAAAACAACATAAACAAGGCAGTCATGGTTTTGTCCTTCAAAAAGAAAACAGTCCTAAACTTTACAATGACACTAAAGAACATTGATGTGGGAGTCAGAAGACCTTGGATTTAGCACCTTTAAAAAGTTCCTATGTTGTTCTCTTGGAAGGATTGGGACATGGCTATCATTTCAATGTTGCTTTGAATCACTTATGCTTCCTGTTGATTTGGCTTTAAAAACAAATGGAAATGGACACCAACAGAGGCTTGTAGCTCCAAGGCAACTTTCTGCTGATAAGCAAACAAAGTACAGATAAATAAGAAATATCTCTCTTTGTTTCAGTCCCCAGTGGAGGCACAGCAGGAATTCTTCATGGTTAAGACCTGTGTACTTTATAGTTCCAAGAGCGTTTGATTACAAGAAGCATATGGAAGGACTGGTTTAACACCAGGAATATTTTATGGTGTGATAAACATGATGATCATCTTATTTCAGACATGATATATCAAAATATAGCTTGGAAGACGGGTATCAGCTTATATGTTGAACATGATCTACTGTTTTATGGACGTGCATTGTGCAAATTCATATGATGTATATTATATTTTAATATATTAAACTCTATTAGGTTTCATCTTTCAATATGTCAAGGTTCCATTATTCTAATGCTTTGGGCACTCCATCCACCAAGGGCAGGTTATCACAGTCTATGATTTAATAGGAAGTCTTTCAACATTACTGTGGCTTAAAAATTCATCACCCTGAGGCCAACTTAGTGATGACCCTTTTTGCACTCATCTATGCTGATCCTCAAATGAAGGGTGCACAGTCTATTACCAGATTTGCACTTGGCCCCTTTCCAGCTCAGTAGGATCTATTGGGACTTATGCTCTGCTGGTTTAGCTTTTGAAACTCCTAAGTCAAATCCACACCATAATGAAACACCAGAGAAAGACTTCATTGGAGATCTATTGTGTGTGTACTAAACAAAAACAGCTCTTTAATCCTATGTACTTGGTGGACTAAATGTCAGTTTAATAATTGCAGAGAAGTATTGATTGGGATAGAAATAGAGGTTTCTTGCAGCCTATTCTTATCAAAAAATTTCCTCTAAAATGAATGAATGAGTGACATTCATAACATTATAGGATGACAGGGTTACAAATTTTATAGCTGGAAAGGACATTAAAGACCCAACCCCTTCATTTTACAAAGGAGGAAAGTGAGGCACAGAAGGGAATATACCAGTATTACAAAATCATAGATCTGGATTTAGAAAGGACCTTGGAGATCTTCTACTCCATTCCCTTCATTTTAAAGATGAAGAACTTAAAGCATTGAGGGTTTGAGTTTCTTGCCCAGGATCACATAAATAGTAAATGTCTAAGCCTGGATTTGAACCCAAGTATTCCTGTCTTCAAGTATGGCACACCATCCAAACATGATTCAAATGATTAAATAATTAATGATTTTTATTGAAAAGACTTATTTGAATCTAACAGAGTTTAGTCATTTTAAAAAATGTTTTTAAAATCCTATTCTGATAACTCATCATGCTATATAGAAAACTCAACTAGAAACCGACCATACATAAATATCCCTGCAGGTCATACATTGACTCAGAAAACCATGTGTTAACATCATCTATGTTCTATTGTATTTCTATTGGTCTCACAAAACATTTCCCAATTACATTTTCATCTGGTTTGGGCCTCAGTAGGGAGTATTGCCTTAATGTAATATTAACCTGTTAATAATAAAAATGGGAAATGAAAAAAATAGAAAAACAGCCACCATTTCTTATAGAAGTTTAGCCAACATAGAGTCACATCCACAGGAAGGCCAAAAGGGTCTAGAAACCACTTCAGCAAGTGGATCACATATCATTTGTGATATATGACATGATAATCAAGGGCAAAACCCTCTCAGAATATAAATCCATTTGCAAAGTGTTATGGGAAGAATGTTTAAAGATTATGATAGTTCCTTATAAAGCATCAAGAACAATAGAGGGGATACTGATTCATAAGATTTGTGTGAAAACCAACTAAGTCAGATCATCCCAAGAAGAATGATAAATAAAAGAAAGAAGAAGATAAAGAGAAAAAATGAGATGCTTTTTAGAAAAAAAATAATCTGGCAACTTTTTTGCATTATCTATGACAGTAGTCACATTTGAACTTTAACAACTCAGTGTCCAATGTACTATATAGATAAAAGCTGAAATGGCTCTCAAAGACAAAAAAAAACATCTGGAACAGTAGCAGCATTTTAGATTAAGTATATGAAGTAACATTTTTCTTCTTCTTTACAAACTTGGGAAGTGAATTTGTTGTCATTTCTTGTTCAGCCCTTTGTTGTCAAAAAGGACCAATGGCTCCAGGGAGTGTCTTGACTTGCAAGTGAATTGGATTTAAGTGAAGCCTCATCATCAGCCTCACTCTCTCCTCCAGAGTCATAGGAGTCCAATGACAAGACAAAGGTTAAGATGACTGGTGATGACCCCAAATGCAGTGGGAGACCTTGACCTTCTTCCCAGATCTCAGTTTGTCTGAGGCAGAGCCCATTCAGTAATTAAAGGGTAGGCAACAAATGAGGCAAAAGATGGTCTAGTTTGCCTTCATAAAAGAATCAGTCTAGAATGGAAGATCCTCACTTTCTGACCAGAATAGATACAAGATATTTGAAAGAAGGGAAGATAATGAATAACTTTGCAAAACCTTACATAATATTACTACCCAAATCAAAGCAACCTAAATATCATTGATAACTTTTGATTTATAAGCCTATGTTCTCATTTCTATAAATCTTTATGACGATAATCTACATATTTATCAAGGTAATCCTTGAGAAAAATATGAGAAGGGAAAGGATGCTTTTTTGCAAATTATTGTTTATGACAGACTGCTCTTCAACCCTACAACTGGACTGAAAGGTGTAAAAGATAGGAGACATCCTGCTCTGTTTATTTTTTTTCTTTATAAAGAATATTTGGTATCATGGAAGAATGAAATTCATCTGTTCCCAGGAGAATATTTTGTACAAACTCCAAGATAGATTTCCCATAGACAGTTGATCACACCCTGTTTGTAAATGGCATTGAACTTATTATTTCAAATTTAAGAATGTTTAAGGCATTCCTCAACAAACTTCCCAACCACTCAAAAGAGATTAACCTAATAATTTAAGTGAAACAAACAGATGAAGAATACCAGTTGCTCTGACTATGGCATGCAGCTGGATCATTAATTCATTTAATCAGTATATTAAGGTGCATATTTTGGACAGATAGGGCAGATGGATAATGAACTTGTCCCAGAATAAAATAGGAAGAAAAAATATTTTCAATGGAACTGAGAAATCATTCTAGGGTCTTCTGTTTCTAAGACCAGGGCTGTGCTTTCAGTGATCACCAGACACTCAACATAAAACACCACAATGATGCTATGTGGTTGCAATTATAGAATAGTAGGACTTCTGAAGAATCAAAACTGCAAGTAACCCAAGGGCAATAGAAAGAAATACATTAGGTATAGAGAGTCTGAAGCACATTATTAATGAAGACTTTTACATAAACAATGATATAAAATTTACCATCCAGGAAAGTTTCAAACATAGAAGTGGGACTGCTATGTAGCAAGAGTGAGGGATTATAGATGGGCAGGCATAGTTTTGGACTGGTATCCTGGGATGTAAAAATAGATTAGACTGTAAACTCCTTGAGGGCAGAAATTATTTTTTGCTTTGTTTTGTATTCTCAGAATTTAGCACAGCAACTGGTACATTAGTATTTAATAAACACAGAACATACACAAATAAAGCTTAATAAATGTGTATCCTTTACATGGGAATATGAGAGGCAATTGGAAATATAATCACCCAGGATGAGAGGGTATGGTTGTGATCTACATTTTTGGGATGAGTACTCCCAACAGGGAGTTCACAGATCCACTCACACAAGTACTCACAGCCCCTCCTCTTCCTCTCTACAATGCCTTCCAAGTGAACTTGATCCCACATGCATCTTTCTTTTCCTGTCTTCCTTAGAGTAATAGATTTTGCCATATTTCATTTTTTTATTTTATTTTATATACTGAAGTGTTTTAATGGTTTCAAGTATGAAAATCATATCCCCTCAATAACAAATGAGTTACCATAATGGAAGAAGCCCTAGACTAATAATCAGAAGAACTAGGTTCTAATCCTGGATTTAACTCATTAGTTGAATGACCTTGGGGTAGTCAATTCTTTCAGGGCCTCAGTTTCATTCTCTGTAAAATGGGAGTTTGTACAAGATAACCTCAAGATGCCTTTCAGTTCTGATATTCTCCCTTACAGTGCCAAATAATGGCATCCTTTATTTCCACTGTATCCCCTGCCTTTATAGCACCAAGCACAATGTGAGCATGCCACATGAGCTCAGTAAATGCTTGCTTTTCATATTCTCCCCCACATAAATGTCTTATATACTATAATTGTGCCTGTTTTTCACCTAAAGTTTTGCTATATGATTAGTTAATTATATAGTATAAAAGCCTTGTACATATAATCTGGAGGCAAGAATTCCACTGTGCCCACATGCCCAAATGGAAAAGGCTTTTGAGTATAAGGATTTGAAGGGTAAATGTGTGATGTGTAAAATAGTTTTTACTTAGTGGTTTTATTAAAAGCAATTCTCAAAGAATTTGAAAAAAAGGAGACCCAGAGATATGGGCCTGTAAGATATTGTGTTTAATTATTTCTGAGTATTACTGAAGTCAAAATTAGATAATTAATTGAGATTTATTAAAAGAGAAAACATCTTGTTGTGGAGGGAGGAACTTCCTTCCTAACAATCACATGTGGCTTGGGGATTAGCCCTCATACTTGGAGTGAAAATGAATAATTCAGTTTTAAGAAATAGTGATAGTGAAGCAAATGTCTATACTATGGAGGATCAACTGGAGAAGAAGACAGGTAATGTGATCCCTGGGCAAGGAAGATGAAGGACCTGAAGTTACTTTGCATTTGCTTTGTATTTTTTCTGTATTTAACTACCATTGCACATATTATAGCTATACTGCATACATGGTACTTTTCCTTTCAGGTTTAAGCCATCTATAAAGCTAATGAGCAATCTACCTCTGTCTACCCAATTTTTTTTTTTTATAAAAGGAATTCTTCCAAGTTTATATTGAACCACTAATGACTACAATTTGAGAACAGCCGTTCAAAAAGTTTAGGGCATGCCTAATTCTATTAGAGTGTAAACTCCTTGAGAGCAGAGATTATTTTTTGCTTTGTTTGTATTCTCAGCACTTAGCACAGCAGCTGGTACATTAGTATTTAATAAACACAGAACACATGCAAATAAAGCTTAATAAATATGTATCCTTTACATGGGAATATGAGAGTCCCCATTGTCTTCTATTTTGGGGGAGGCCATAATTGGGGTTAAGTGACTGGTTTAGGGTCACACAGCTAGAAAGTGACTGAGGCCAGATTTAACCTCTAGTCCTCCTTTCTTTCCAGAATTTGTCAACAAAAAACCTTTGCTAAACTATAGGTAATACCATATGCATTGCATTCTCCAGTGTACCAATGAAGTAATACTAGCAAGAAAGGAAATGTGTTTAGTCTGGTGTCACTCCTGATAAATCCCTGGTATTTTTTGTGATAATTGCTTCCTTTTCTAGATGTCCTTTTATTATTATCTTGAATAATGCATTTTAGAATATTTCCAGGAATTGGTCGAGCCTAACACCCTATAGTTTACAAAGGTCATTTCCCTTCTATGTAAAAATGGAGATATTTGCCCATCTCTGATCCAATGATGCTTTTTCTGTTTATCACAGTCTTTCACAGATCATTAAAAGTAGTTCAATAATCATATTTTCTAGAACTTTAAGTACTCAGAGACAGAATTCATTAGGTCCTGGTAATTCAAAATCATTAACTGATGCTAGATGCTCTTTTATTATTTATTTATTTTTCATATCACTTTTCTATTCACCCTTTTTAGGTTTTCCCTTCTAGCCTAACAATCATCTCCCTTGGTCAAGAAAACAGAAACAAAGGACGAAAATGAAATCTCTTTTCTGTCATCAGTTATCACATAAATGATGTCATCTACTCTACTCAATAGAAGAAGTAACCCTTCTGCTCTAACCAGGAGTTATATGAATGAATGAATGAATGACTAAAATATATATAAAGAAATTATCTTTTCTCTGATACTTTAGTACCTTGTTAGGCCTGTGATTTTACTGATATGGGTATTCCCTCCAATAATTCTGATAGCAATCCAAACAAGTATCAGGTAAAACCCTTGTCTATATCCTTGATGCAAATCCTTAATGAGAAGAAATTTAACCAACATCCCAAAGACTTATCTCTATATTCCTTAATATATAATTGATAAAAATGAAGTATATGGACTGTCTTTCTTTCAGTTGTTCCTCATTCTCACTATGTGACTGAATTATCTTCTTCTGATTATTCATTCCTCTGATAAAATCCTTTACTCCTGTCTTCTGGATAACTTTGGTTGCTCATATTTTGTAGCCTCCTCAGACACATTATGTACCTCTCCAATGCCTTGTTAGTGATATGGAACTTTGTTTTTATAGTATTACATCCATGGACATTAAATATTAGAATATTGAAATTAAAAAGATAGCTCTATGAGGTATAAGGGTAGCTGGGTGGTAAAGTGCATAGAGTGCCAAGCCTAAAGTCAATAAAACTCATCTTCACAATTTCAAATCTGGCTTCAGAAATTTCCCAGCTGTAGGACCCTGGACAAGTCCTTAACCCTGCTTGCCTCACTTTTCTCATCTATAAAATGAGATGGAGAAGGAAATGAGAAACTACTCCAGTATCTTAGCCAAGAAAACACCAAATGGGGTCACGCTCCATTTCGGGGCTGAAATGACTGAACAACCACAATGAGGTAAATGCTTGGTGTTAATGTTCTCCTCCTTTTATTCAATTCAGGGTCCATTTCATTATTCATCTGGACAATGTGTCCAGAATGTATGTGCTGAAAGAACACTTCTATGGACTGTCCATACACCTGCATATTATGATAATAGCTAATAATAATTCATAATAATAGCATCTATATAGTGCTTTAAGGTTTATAAAGCCTGTTATATATGCTCTCATTTGATATCATAGTCTGAATAATAGGAATTCTCTCCCCATTTGGTTTTCCCTCTATGGATAATGTTTTTTGGCAATATCACATTGAAAAAATAGCAATAAATAATGCAAAGGAAAACACATGCATAGAAAACTTGACAGGAGGACCAGGTTGGACAAATTATCACAAGAACATTTAAGAATGAAAATGGAAGGAAAATAATAAACTGGGGGTGGGGGGTGGGAGGAGAGGAAACAATCTGTCATGATTTCTATTTTAAAAAGCCCTTCTCTATCAGTGATAGTGGAGTTACAACAGTTGGGATCTAACATCACAGTCCCAATGTGCTGTTTAAGGAAAAGAAATGGCAAAAGGAAAACACACATTGTAAGAACAGCTGACCTAGATCAAATATATATAGGGAAAAATCTGTGCTGAAGATGGGAGGCACAATCTTGCAGATTTGAGGGATCAATTCTTAAGATATCTGAAAGAAAGAAGGATAAAATATGCTCAGAAAAAAAATTATGAACTATATTTTTATAAAAAAGTTGAACACTAATATGTCAATACTACGGGCCCACAGAAGCCTACAAAATCTTTATGAGAAAAATCTAAATGTGTCAATCACACTCTTGATAAATGCATAAGCAGAAAATACCACTTTCATAGACAATATACAATAGGAGACCACATCTATACAGTCACATAATTGACAGGAATTAGAGAATTCAAGTTGCTATTGTGTTTATTCATTGTTGGCTATCAAAAAAGATGAACTGGTAGGACAAAATCTTGCCTCTACAGTGAGGTCCCAGTAAAGTGTCTCCCATGCATTTGATAAGCATAGTACCAGCATTTAGGACAGTGTATGGTATGTGGTAAGCATTGAATAAATATATCCATTGACTTGGACAATTTGTGGGAAAACATAACAACAAAGAAAATTTTGTTCAATAGACCTGTGATCATTAATACTAAGCAAAGCTTTAAATGGGGAGCCACATGTGTGACCTCTGTCAAAAATATTCAGGGAAGAGTTCAAATTCAAGAGAGATTCCTATAGCTGGTGAGGTCTTCTGGATCTTCCTGTACTGTGGTAATTGCATCAATTCATTACAACCAATTCTCCTAAACTCCATTCATAATCGCTTATAAAAAAGAGTTTTATTGTCCTTTGTTTTCCACACTTCAGCTTGTTCTGAAGTTTAGCGCTTATAAGTACTGAACATCTAAGTACTGATGCCATTCTTATAGCACCATGCCATACTTTTGTTTTTCATCTTCAATTATATGCTTTTTATCCAATTCTGGAACCATTTAATTATCTATCTGCATAATATGTCCAAAAGGTATGTACTGAAAGAATAGTACATGTCTTAAAAATCCAGATTGCTCAGTGAGTTCCCTGTGTAGCCACATCAGAATTTTTGAACAACTCTTCCTTTTCCTTTTTCATTACAATTGTTTCTCTTTCTGCATTTAAGCTTTTATTCTTCAGTATTTCCCATTAGTATTGAGTTATCTTCCTCTATCAGATTTTAACCTTTCATTGAACCTTTTAAAAGCTTTCTCAAAACACAGGGTATATGTCAAACTACATCTCATCTTTCTCTCTGTGTTGTTCATCCTTCATTCTTGAAGAGAACCAAAGATATCAGGAGGGTGATGTCTTGACTTCCAAGTGAATTGGATTTAAGTGAGGTAGAGCTGTGCAAAGTCATCACTCACTCTCTCCACTGGAGTCATCAGAGTCCAGTGGCAAGACATAGATCAGGATGACTGGTAATGGTTCCACTTTTCTCTCTCTATCATAAATTTGAATATTAATGGGGAATTACAACTTTATATTTCACTTTTCTTAGCAGTATATTGCTATTGTTAGCAATTGTTATGAAACCTCATAGATCAGTGTAACCTTAAATGAGTTATGCTTATAGAGTTATGTGGTTGGCTTTGGCCAGGTCTTACTATAACCCCCACTAAGTATTAATTATTGTTCACATATTTGAAATGAGGAAATGTCTCCAAGGGCAGTAGGCATAGTAAGAATTCAACTAGGTTTAAGTTTAAAAACATGATTAAAAGGGGGAAAATCCAAAAAAAAACAAGGATTTGGAGTACAGGGACACTAGCCCCTCCCCCCCCAAAAAAAAACACATAAATTTTATTTTGACAATTTCCTAGGGAAAAAATTGGTTATTGGTTTTAAACTGCAAGAAGTCACTAGCTGAGCAACCACAATTCCAAATGACAAAGCATGCTACCTATTTCCTGAAAGGTGACAGACTCATGGTACAGAATGAGACATACATTTTTGATGTGGCCATTATAGGAATTTGTTGTGTCAGACTATACATGTTTTATACAAGGGTTTTAGTTCTCTATACTTTACTTTGGGGGTGGAGGGTTGTGTGGAGGGAATTAGGAAATAGACATGAAAAAAGAAAAAGCAAGAAAAGAGGGTCATTTACACATTTTAAAATGCATAAAAGAACAGAATAAAGGTCATAGGAAACAGACATACATGACAGCTTTGATAATAATATGCTGACTTTATTACATACTCAGAAAAGGAAACTGTTCATTATACAGATTCTCAGCCTCATGTATAATCCTATTTACTTTGAATATGGAAATGTACTTCTTATTTATATTGTTTAAGTTCAGAATTAAAAAGAGGTCACTGGTAGCTCCTTGAGAGGGCAGTTTTAGTAGAGATATAGGGTCAGTCAGGAATTAGATTGCAAAATATTGAGGTGTGAATGGATTGTGAGGAAGTTGAAAGCACTAACTGCATAGATTACTGTTCTCTAGCATTTTAGGAATGAAAGGGAAGATCAATGATGCTTCCACTCAATTCAACAAGCAAAATTATTATGAATCTATTGCATATGGAGTATTATTCTAGGTTTTAGGGTTATAAAACATACAAATAAAACCAGTCCCTACCCTCAAGGAGTTTGTATCCTACTGGAATGTACAGCATGTACACAGACAAGTGAATAAAAAGCAATTTAAGGAAAGAGCACTAAGAACCTAGGAAACTAAGAGAAATCTGAATAAGAAGGGACACCTGAGTTGAACCCTAATGGGAGGAATCCAAGTAGACATAGCTATGAGAAAGAGCAGCATTTCAGGCAGTTTGTGCAAAAACAAAGAAACAGAGATAGAAGGTCCCATATGAAGAACAGCAAATATAGCCATTAGATAGCAAGATAGGATGTATGAGGGTGATGGTTGCAAAGTGAAGAGAAGAGGACAGATAAGAGACCCTGTGGAGGTAGAACTGATAAAAGGGGACAACTCCTTGGATAAAGAAATTAAAGGGAGAAAGAGAGTGATAAGTCAAGGATAACACCAAGTCTGAGAGAATGAGAAGCTAGAAGGATGGTAGTTCCCTCTATACATATTGGGAAGTTAAGAGGAGGTATGGGCTTGGGGGAGAAGATGGTGAGTATTGCCTTGGACATGTTGAGTTTGATATAGACCCAAAAGGGCATCTAGGTATAGATGTCCATCAGAACCCATGGAGATGATTGCAATCAACAGGAGATAAGGCAATAAGCATTTATATAGCACTTACTATTTGCCAGACACTGTGCTAAGCACTTTTTATAAATATTATTTCATTTGTTCTTCACCATATCTCCTGTGAGGTAGGTAATATCATTATCCCCATTTTATAGATCAGAAAACTGAGAAATATAGTGGTCAAGTGATTTGCTCAAGGTCACACAACTAGTAAGTGAGTGAGACTAGATATGAAGTCAGGTCTTCTTACTCCAAGCTGAGAGCTGTATTCACTGAGCCACCAATTACCTGAGTGTATGTAGAGAGTGAAGAAAAGAACTCAGGACAGTCATGGATAATCCCCGCTCTTGGAAGGAAGGGTAGGGTGTGCAGATATGATCCACCAAAGGATACTAAGAGTGATCAGACATGTTGCAAAGAGTAGAATCAAAAGAGAGAAACACCATGAATACCCAGGAAGTAAAGCATATCCAAGAAGAATGGGTGGTCAAAAATCTCCAAAGCTACAGAGATCTCAAAAAGTATGGGAACTGGAAAAAAATACCATTGGATCTAGCAATGAAAATATTGCTGTTGTCCTTGGAGAAAACAGATTTTTGTTATTAAGTGATGCAATTGGAAGTCAGATTTCAAAGAGTTGGGAATTGAGTAGGAGATGAGGAGGTAGAGGTAAGCAGTGTAGGTAATTTTTCAAAAGTCGTTTTACTATGAAAGGGACAAGAGAGATAGGACGATAGCTTGAGAGGGTGATAGGATCAGAGGAAAGTTTTTGTTTTTCTCTATGGTTGTGCAAAATCCAAGCATTTTTGTTGTCAGCAGGGAAGGAACAAAAAGGAAAAGATTGGAGATAAAAGAGACAAAGGATCACTTGGGGGACAAGTTCCTACAATAGACACAAGAGATAGGATCAAGGGCACAGTTAGAGGGACTGGCCTCCTGGAGAAGAAAAGGCCCCTCTTTTTCAGACACAGGAGCAAAGGAGAAGAAAATAAGCAATCATGTTCAGAGAACTGGAAATATGGAATTGGGGAGAAGAGGGAGTTTCTCCTTTGTTAGTGAAGTATAAAGTGAGGACCTTTGCTGAGAGAAAGGGAGTTGGAATGGTGTAGATGATTGGAAGAAAGAAGAGAAGATTTGGAACAGTCACGGTGGGAGATAGAGAACTAATCAGGAAAGAGTAAAACCAGTGTCAGGAAGAGTTCATTCAGGATAAGATAATACACGTCAGTAGTGAGCACAATCATTCAAGTTGTAAGAATTACTTCTAGGTTCCAATTAGTGTAAATAATGCCTTTGAAATTATTTCATTTATTTGAATTCAGGCTATTCAAAAACAAAATATGTTATATATAAATGTCATTGGTTCTGGTCCAATGGAAATAAGCAGTGTGAATTCAAATAATACATCCATTTCAGTGGCCTGATTACTTGTTCTAATCAGGACCTAGCTGTACTATAGTAGCATTTAGTAAAATGGAAGTAGAAGTAAAAATGATGATGTTTAGGAAAATATAAAGGTGTTTTGTTTTTGCAGGATGGGAGGAGATAAGAATATTTGTGTGTCAGAGGTATGAATCCAGTAGAGAGAGGCCAATGAAGATGAAAAAGGGCAAAAATTAAGGATGTTAGAGACAGTAAGAGAAGGACATCAAGGACATGTACAGATTTCAAAAAGAAGTTAGTAAGACAACAAAGGATATTGGAGCTAAAAGGGCCTTAGAATATAGAGCTTAGAAGTTCAGAGTTGAAAAGCTTCTGGGGTAAAGATTCTTAGCTATTGGAGGTTCCAAGTCCAAATTTGAAAATTATCTATATGATCTTGAGAAAATCACTTCATGTTTCTGAACTTCAGTCTCCTTATATGTGAAATGAAGAGGGTTAATCTAGAATTCATAGATTCCCAAAGTGGGTAATACCACCCCTGATGAGGGAGGGAAGCCCCTGGAATGATGCAAGTGGCAGGGGATGGTAATAGCTTCATGTATAATTGAGGAATTTTGAATAAAAATAAGGGAGTGGTGGAAGCAAAAGGAAAAAAGAGAAGAAAATTTTGAAAAACCATTAGTAAATGTTTCATCTGTTGTGTAACAGAGTTAATATCATAGCAATTAGGTTATTTACCAAATAAACACACAAAATGCAAGTTGTATCTAATCAGTGGTCAAGTCCATGGATAGGTCTTAACAAGCAAGTGTTGGTAGGCCAGCATGCTGCACATTGTGAGGAAATCCAGTATGCATCAGCAGGAATATGTGCATGTAATGACTTGTTTACAATGCAATATTATATGGTTAATGCAATATCGCCTCATCAACATCTCAGTGCAGGAAAAAAACAAACATAATAAATTATTAAATTTAAGATGCATAATTTTTGAAAAAAAATTTCATGTTTTTTTTTGAAATGATGCAAATTTAAAAAAAAAACATCAAAAGGTTAAAGAAAGTAGATTTCCTGGGAAGAGGGAGAACTGAGTATTTTTTTTAACGGGGAGGTACACCACATAAGTTTGGGAACCTCTGGTCTAGATCAGAGATTTTCAACTGTTTTTTGTCATGTCATCCTTTTGACAATTCAATGAAACCCATGGACCCCTTCTCAGAATAATGTAGGGAAAAAAGCACTAGATTAGGAAGCAGGTGTACCAGATTTGAATCCCAGTTTCTACTATCTACTAGTGGGGTGCTATATTTGAAAAGTAAGGTAAATTGAGAGATGATGATCTGAGCACAATCAATTTATTAGTTAGGCTAGCAAGAACTAATAAATTGGGTCAATAACCTCTCTCAATGACCAAAGACCCTGAGGAAGGGCTCACCAGTCTTAACATAGTTTTGGGGAGCACAGAGCTGGGTAAGTGGGGAAGACAATGTGATTGGTTACAGGGTAGATAGCATAATGGAGATGAAAACAACATGACTGGTTATTTTAAAGAAAGTGGGCTAGCATGCCAACATGGGGCTAGTGACCACCCCTCTCTGACAATTAAGAAATGCTAATCGTTTTATGGGACCCATCAGTATTCTGCAGAACTTGTTAGTAGACCCAAGGTAGCAGACTCCCTAGCACCTAGAAGGGTTTGTTAGGGACATAAGACCCTCCTTAATTTATTTTATTTTTAATTTATAGAACAAAACAAGCATTTACACACTATAATTTTAAAAAAGATGATTGCACATGAAACTGCAAATCTATTATGTACAACTTGCTATTCTTTTAAAATATATAATAAAGTTAACATGTAAACTTCTTTTTTTCCTTTTGTTTTCTTCCCTCCTCCCACTGCCCTATAGAGGGCTACCATTAGGTAAAAATTTGCATATATGTAAAATCATTCTACACATACTTCTACTTATCAGTTCTTTCTCTGGATACAGATAGCATGTGTCCTTTATAGTTCATTTGGATGTTTATAATAGTCAAAATGACTTAGTCACTCAAAATAATTCTTAAAACAATATTGATATGGCTGTATATGACATTCTCTAGGTTCTGCTCATTTCACTGCTCATCATTTTGTGCAAGTCCATCCATGTTTTTCTAAGATCATTGAGCCCATCAATTCTTATAACACAGTAGTATCGCATCATGATCATGTACCACAACTTGTTCAGCCATTCCCCAGTAGACAGACATCCCAGTTTCTAGTTCTTTGCCACCACAAAGAGAACTGCTATAAATAGTTCAGAACATATAGATTCTTTTCCTTTTTCCCTAATCATCTTTGAAAATAGACCCAGTAGTGGTATTTCTGGGTAAAAGGGTATAGACAGTTTAATAGCTCTTTGGGTATAATTCCAGACTGCTCTCCAAAATGGTTGGATCAGTTCATAATTCCACCAATAATGAATGAGTCCCATTTATTTTTACATTTCCCCAAACATTTGTCATTTTCCCTTCCTTAACTGTACAAGGACAGGCAAGGATAGACAATATACCTTTGGGGGATGATAACAAGTTAACTTGTAACTTTAAACTAATTCAGAGGAAAAGCTGATTGAATTATAAAATTAATTACAGCATAAAATCAGTTAAACTCATACAATCAAAACTAGAGGTAATATTCATTTTGATATTTTCAGCAGTGACCTCCATAAAGTCACTTCAACTTTATGCTTCCCTTTTCCTATCTGTAAAATACAGAAAATTATACCTGTCCCTATTATGGGACTGTTGTAAAAGTCAAATAAGAATATCACAAAAGGGACTTTAAACCACTGAATGTCAGGACTGAAATGATGCATAGACATCACCTATCCCATACTCTCATTTGACATATGGTGAAACACAGACTTATAAGAGGAAATGTGACATGACCATGATCCACATGGTGGTAGAGCCAGGCCCCAAATTCAATTCACCTAACTCTTTGTTAGTGTTATTTTCACTATGGAGTGAAATGGCCATAGGATCTGTGATGTCATTGGTAAGAGAACTCACAGGTTAGGAAATTTGCACCTACTTTGCAATTTAGAGAGTCTTATAGAGTTGCTTATAGGTGTGGTATCAAAATCTGATAGAAATGGGGGCCACTAAATAAAATGTTAGAATCCCTCCGGGCCACATATTAGCTTAGATAAAACATAAATTATATCTACGGTTCTATTGTATTTTAACTTATTTTGTTAAACATTTCCCAATTACATTTTAATCTAGTCAGTGACACTGGGGAGGGTTAGAAAAGATTGCCAATATTTGGGAGAGAAGAGGGGAGTGGAGGGGAAGAGAGAAAAAGAGAGGGGAGCAAAAGGAAGAAGAGTGAAGGAGGAAGGGGAATTGGGGGTGGGCAGAAGTTTTTGGACATAGTCTTTGGCAAGACTAATACTTAGAGGGAAGGAGAATTAACTTGCACCACACAGACTTTTCTTTCCTCTATACCAAGGTACAAATATTCCATCTCTTGTTTTGTGTGGCCTATTTGTCACTGGCTTCTAAGGCAATGTTCTTTAGGTCAGGTTTTGAATATGATGGTGTTTGTATTTAACTAAGAATCAGAGATGACACAAAGCCCCTGATTCATTGAAAATGCATTATGGATCAAGCCTTTCTCTCCCCCTAAGCACATTCATTATTTGGTATTGAAAGAAGGGGGGAGCAGTTACAAAAATGGATGATGCATCACAGAACAATTTCACTCAGAGAGCGAATTTTACCAGAGAGCTATAAAAATGGTGCTATTAGGGCAAGCTGTCAGTGGATGACTAATGCTTCTAAGGGGCTATCATTTCTTCTCGTCTTCAGGCTTGAGTGGGCCATTCATCTGAAATCCATTCAGCCTGCGTCACTTGCTTTTTCTGTTTGTCCACAGGGATCAAGATGTCTTCTTCAGAGAAAAACCAATCTGGATGAAGCTTTAAGCTTAAAGTTCACCCAATTAGGGGAGAGTTGTTTGTTTTAAATTTACAGAATGAATGTCAAGGTATGTGTATGTGTGTGTTTCTGCTTATGAATATATTTGGGAAATGAACTTGAAGATCCTTTTTAATGACTTGATGAAGCAATGTGCTAGTTCAGCTATGTGTTAAATGATTTATCATTATTCCAATAGACCTGAGTTTTTAAAATGCTCATTAGAAGTGAGCCCTAAGAGTTATGCCTTTACTTTGGGACATGTATTCTGAATAAAAAAAAATGTTGTATAATGTTATCCAAGTGTTAACCAAAAACTGCAATAGATAGAGTACTAGTTTTAAAATCAAAGGACCTAAGTTCAAATGTTACCTCTGATCCTTACTAACCTGTGTGACCTTTATCAAGTCATAACTTTGAAGTGCCTCAGTTTGTTTGTTTGTTTTTGCTTCTTTTTGGAGGGGAGAAGGCAGGGCAATCGGGGTTAAGTGACTTGCCCAAGGTCACACAGCTAGTAAATGTTAAGTGTCTGAGGCCTGATTTGAGCTCAGGTCCTCCTGACTCCAGGGCTGGTGCACCACCTAGCCACCCCAAGTGCCTCAGTTTTTACATCTGTAAAATAATTAGATTATTTATTATAATTATCATAAGTAGAAAGGATTAAATAACCTCTAAGTTCCCTTCCAGCTCTAAATATATGACCTTATGATCTGAATTTTCATTACAAATGTTATTTGAACAGATGTATATTCAAAACTAAGTTATATCTGAAGATACTAATAGGATTAACAAAGTTAACAAATTCTTCCCACTCCTTCCCTCATTTTTCACTTTCCTCTCATTTGATGTTTTGATTAGGATTATTAAACAATATGCTATCATAATTATCATCATCATCACATCATCACTGAGTGTTGTGATAATGGTTCATAATTTATATGTGCTTGGCAATTTACAAAGCACAATCCTTAAAACAGCACTATGAGAAAGAAAATGAAAGTGTTATCCCTATTTTACAAAAGAGAAAGAAAAGAAAGGAAATAAGCATTTATGTGGCTCCTCCTTTGTGCCAAGCACTGTACTAAGTGCTTCATAAATATTACCTTTTTTGATCCTCACAATAACCCTGAGAGATTGATGCTATTATTATTCCTATTTTACAAGTAAGGGGAAAAGAGGTGAAGTGACTTGTCCAGGGTCATACAATTAGTAAGATGAAGAAACAGACACAGAGATGTTGAGTGAATAGTATCCTGATCCTAGTCAGTCCAATGACTTCCCACTATACTACACTATATTTCTAAATGATATAAAACAGAATCACTGATATATGATAGAATAGGGGATAACAGGATTTAACTCTTCTCATACTACCAAAAATAAATTGAGAAAGATCTCCAAAATACAGGAAAATCAATAGCTAGAGGAAGAAAATTAAAAGAGAATATGTGAGCACAAACAAGGTGGGATTTGTATTGGTTTTTTTCTTCTTGTTGGAGTTCAGTTTTCCGGGATCAGGCTAAAATGTAAACATCTGAAGGACTGATCACCTTTGAATCCTGATAATTCACAGCTGTGCTATGTCAAGTAGCTTCATGTCTTTTGGCTCTGAGTCAATCAGGAGTTAAGTCTTTCTTATATATTCTGAGAGGCTGGCATTTTCTTCTCAGGGTTTGCTTATGAGAAGGATCTTTTGATTCCCTGGACAGGACTCTGAGTAGCTGTTTGTTAACAGTCCCCCAACTACTCAGATGTTTGTAATCCTCCAATCTAGTGGTGCATGTAGGTGGTTGTATTACTTTGTTCAGGCAGTTGGAGTGTGTCTGTTGAATCTCTGTGCTAATTTCTGCTTGTATTTTCTTCATGTCCAGGGTGCTGACCTTTCCCCTGAACTGGTGAATGTAATTAAAAGAAGATTGTTGACCCCTTTAAAAGTTGTATTTCCTTTAGCAAAGCAGTTCAAAGAACCTGTGCTAGCAGGACATCCTAGGGATGCTAGGGTGCTTGCTAATACAGCCTGTCACAATGTAATTCTCAGGGAAAAAAATAACTGAAGACCAGCATACCGCACTGTCAGTCTTGGCATTTCTCTCCCTTTCTTATTGCCCTCTATCACAAGTACACTTGTATATAGTGACCCAACAACTTTGGGCACAAACTTTTGTAGTTAATCCTTTGATAGTGTAGGGTGAGGAAAGGAAGAACTCACAATTCTAAGATGGGTTGAGATCTAGGACAAGATTATAGAGTTGGGAGGGGTCCAGGAAAGTACTTAGCTGATTATAATTATTTAGTATTGCACAGGAAGAAATAAACAACCAAAACAAGAAGAAAGGGAAAGGTAGAGAGAGAGATAGTTTCAAAGGCTTCTCAGACACACACAGCCCAATCCCTCCCTTTCATCAATTTCCCTGAGGATCCTAACCCTACTCTGCTTCCTTCAAAAATCATCTCAAATCTCACCTTAAGCAAGAAGTCTCTTCTAGAGCCCCTACCCCTACTGCCTTCACTCTGAGATTATCTCCAATTTACTCAGTGTATATCTTGTCCATATATGGTTGTTTGCATATTGCCACAAGGAATTTGAAGTTAAGAAAGATAATAGGAGAGAGAAAGACAGGAAAGGTGAATGATGGGAAGGACACAGATCCAATCAGATCAAGAAAAGCAAGAATATGAGCCAAATTAAAAGATGAAGAAAAATATATATCTATCCATATTTGTGGATATGTGAAAATATTATAGACACACATAAATATAATAATACATAAATATGTTTGTATTTAATGGAAGATAAAACAAATTTGACAACTGCAATCCTAATAGTGATATGATTAAATTTCCTAATCGAAAAGAAAGGGAATGGATAAGAAAACAAAGCCTAATATTTCATTGCACATAAGATACATTTAAAACATAGACACATACAATTGAAAAACAAGATGGACCAAAATCTACTATTCTAATAACTTTAAAATATCAATAATTGCCATCATAATCTCTGATAAGACAAAGAAAAAATGATAATGTCAAAGCAACAAAATGAAATTTCATTATGTTTGAAGATAACCATAGACAAAAGAAAATGATAGAGAAGCTAAGTTTTTATAGGAAAATCTACTTTCACAATTCTTATTTCTCTTTTGAATCATTCAGGAACATCCCACTGTGGTTCCATCTTTTTGTGAGATTCCATAGGGCCCTCTATCTCCTCAAGTATTGATTCATTTTCCTTTGTCTTACAAAATTTGCTCATAAATGTCTGTACTCATTTAAATGATCTGGAAGTCATATTCCCTTCTGTTATTAATTTTTTCCCTTTTGGTTTATTTGATTGTGCTCCAGTTCTTTAACTGAGTTTTTATTCTCCTGAGATATTTGGTAATATTAGTCTTTTTCCATTTTTCTCCCCTGTGGTTCACTTCCTGACTCTCTCCCATTTGATGGTAGTTCCCACAGAGGCAAGACCTCAAAGATACATCAACCAACTCCACTGCTAGGGAATTCACTTTTCACTGGCTTCAGTCTCTACCTCAAGGTGCTCATTACTTCTCACCTAGAATACTGTAGTACTTTCCTAATCAGTCTCCCTAGCTCGAGTGTCTCTCCTTTCCTACTCATCCTTCAAATGTTGCAAAACTATCATATAATATAACAATGTATTCCAGCTACATCTTGTGCCTTCCACAGGGCTATAATCATGTGTAGAAATATATGTCTCTCTTTTCATTTTAAGTTCAAACACCTCCCTATCTGGAGGTGAGTAGCATGTTTCATCTTCACTTTTTGAACTTACAGTTTTTATTGTATTGAACAAAACTCTAAAGTCTTTCAAAGTTATTTTTCTCTACAATATTGTTCTCCTTGTATAAACTGTTTCCCTAGGTCTGTTCATTTCAGTTTGCATCAGTTCATAACAGTATTCCTACTTACATCTGACTTGTCCATTTCACTATTTACTAATGCATAACATTCTATTACATTCACTTACTAGAATTTGTTTGGTCATTCTTCAACAGGAGAAAAGCCATTTAGTTTACAGTTTTTCACTATGTGACTATTCACTGTAAAATTGCACAAATAGATCCTTTTTTTCTTTGTTTTCTTTGATTATACAAACATAGTAGTGGTATAGTTTGGGTAAAGGAAATGCACAGTTTAGTAACTTCCTGGGCATAGTTCCAAATTGTTTTCTAGTATAGCTGTCATCCAAGCAGATTCTCATATTAATAACTCACTTCTATATCAAGAATGAAAGTAAATGTACTCTAAGTAACTGGAATTATTTGAAACATTAAATAATTGTTTTAGCATCAAATTGTCTTCAGCACTCATTGAGAAGAAAGACAAAACTTTTTTGAATGCAGTTCCTCTCCCATCTCCTTATAAGTACCAATTTAGAGGATTCTGGGGGAAAAAAGAGGGGAAAACAGTTTATGAGAATCACAAGATATTAGAACTCAACTCAGTTAAAGAACTGGAGCACAATCAAATATTAGGACAATATGTGTGTATGTAATTTATTCATTTTTTAGTTTTCAACATTCGTTTCCACAAGGTTTTGAGTTACAAATTTCCTCCCCATCTCTTCCCTACCCCCTACCCCAAGATGGCAATTATACTGAATACCCCTTCCCCCAATCTGTCCTTTCTTATATCCCCCATCCTCTCTTACTTTCGTGTAGAGCAAAATGGATTTCTATACCCCAGTGCCTGTATATCTTATTTCCTGGTTGCATGTAAAAAGAATTAAAATTTGTTTTTAAAATTTGAGTTCCAGATTATCTCCCTTCTTCCCTCCTCACTTGCCCCCACTGGGAACACAAACAATTCAATATAGGTTATATATGTGCAGTTATGCAAAAGATTTCCACAGTGGTCATGTTGTGAAAGACTAACTATTCCCTCCATCCTATCCTGCTCATCATTTATTTTATTTTCTACTTTTACCCTGGTCCTTTTCAAAAGTGTTTGCTTCTAACTACCCTCTCCCCCAATCTGCCCTCCCTTCTATCATCCCCCTCTTATCCCCTTCCCTCCTACTTTCCTGTAGGGTAAGATACCAAATTGAGTATATATGATATTCCCTCCTTAAGCCAAATCCAATGAGAGTAAAGTTCACTCATTTCCTTTCACCTTCCTCCTCTTCCCCTCCATTGTAACAGCTTTCTTTTGCCTCTTTTATGTGAGATAATTTACCCTATTCTATATCTTCCTTTTTCCTTCTCCCAATATATTCCTCTCTCACCTCTCAATTTTATTTATTAGATATCATCCCTTCATATTCAACTAATCCTGTGCCCTCTATGTGTACATAAACACATATATATATACATAGATACACACATACACCCACCTATATATACATACATGTATACATACATATACATACACACACATATATTCCCTTTGACTATCCTCATACTGAGGATAGTCTCATGAGCTACAAATATTGCCTTTCCATGTAGGAATGTAAGTAGTTCAACTTTAATAAATTCCTCATGATTTCTTTTTCCTGTTTACCTTCTCATGCTTCTCTTGCTTCTTGTATTTGAAAGTCAAATTTTCTGTTCAGTTCTGGTCTTTTCATCAAGACTGCTTGAAATTTAGGGGCAGCTAGGTGGTGCAGTGAATAGGGCACTGGCCCTGGAGTCAGGAGAACCTGAGTTCAAATCCAGCCTCAGACACTTGACACACTTACTAGCCATGTGACTTTGGGCAAGTCATTAACCCCATTTGCCTTCCAAAAAAAAAAGAATGCTTGAAAGTTCTCTATTTCATTAAATATTAATATTTTCCCCTGAAGTATTATACTCAGTTTTCCTGGGCAAGTGATTGTTGGTTTTAATCCTAGCTCTCTGACTTCTGGAATATCATATTCCAAGTGCTTCAATCCCTTAATGTAGAAGTTGTTAGATCTTGTCTTATCCTGATTGTGTTTCCACAATACTCAAATTGTTCTTCCTGACTGCTTGTAATATTTTCTCCTTGACCTGGGAACTCTGGAATTTGGCTATAATATTCCTAGGAGTTTTCTTTTGGGGATCTTTTCAAAGAGGTGATTGGTAAATTCTTTCAATTTCTATTTTTCCCTCTGGTTCTAGAACATCAGGGCAGTTTTCCTTGATAATTTCTTGAAATATGATGTCTAGGTTCTTTTTTTAATCATGGCTTTCAGGTAGTCCAATAAGTTTTAAATTTTCTCTCCTGGATCTATTTTCAGGTCAGTGTTTTTTTTTTTTCCAATGAGATATTTCATATTGCCTTCTATTTTTTTCATTTGTTTGGATCTGTTTTATAGTATCTTGATTTCTCATTAAGTCATTAACTTCCAATTGCTCCAATCTAATTTTGAAGGTGTGATTTTCTTCAGTGAGTTTTTGAAATTTCTTTTCTATCTCACCAATTCTTCTTTGTAAATCATTCTTTTCCTCGTTGGCTTTTTGGCCCTCTTTTGTCATTTGAACTAGTCTATTTTTAAAGTGTTATTTTCTTCAGTGTCTTTTTTTGGGCGGGGATCTCCTTTTAGGAGACTGTTGACACTCTTTTCATGATTTTCTTGCAACACTCTCATTTCTCTTCCCAATTTTTGCTCTATTTCTCTTACTAGATTTTCAAAATCCTTCTTGAGCTGCCCCATGGCCTGTGATCAATTCATATTTTTTTCTGGAGGCTTTTGATACAGGAGTTTTGACTTTGCTGTTTTCTTGTGGTTCAATGTTTTGATTGTCTTTGTCACCAGAAAAAAACAGTTCTATAGTTTGATTTCATTTCCTCTGTTTGCTCATCTTACCAGTCAATTACTTGACTTTTGAGCTTTTTGCCACAGAAGAACTCTGCTTCCAGAGTGGACAGTGGTGTGTCCCAAATTTCTGGGGTTTTGTGCAGCTGTTGTCAGAGCTTATTCTAGGCACCTGCCTCAGAACTGTGAGGATGACTGCCTTTCCACTGCTTCAAAAAGCTCTGCCACACTAGTACTCCTCACCCCAGGACTGCCACCCAATAATGCAACCCAGACCCAAGCAGGACAAAACAAGAGAATCCTGCCTCAGTGCCAGCAAAGAGATTCCAGCTATTGCCCTCTGGTTGGCTACTTGATCCCCCCACAATTTGTGGTCCAGGAGCTCTGGAGGCAGTCACTGCAGCAGCAGCTGCAACCGCTGCCACCTCTACCACCCCAGGAGCAGGATCATGCTCTTCTCTCACCCAGTTCCAGCAGAGTTCCCCCACTGAATTTTTATTTTCTTTTTGGCATTTATGGGTTGAAAAGTATAGAAACTGCCACAGCTGCCAGTGAATCAGTCCCCTGAAGTCTACACTGGCCTTTCTGTGCCACGGTTCTGTGCTGGCATGACCCATGTGGAACTATGCTTTGCTTACATTTCAGTGCAACAGAACCTTCCTGTCAATCTTCCAGGCTGCCTTCAGTGGGAGATTTGTTTCTCTCTGTCACTTTGTGGGTTCTGTAGCTCTAAAATGTGTTTAGAGTCATTTTTATAGGTATTGGAGGTGATTGGTGCAGGAACTCAGACAAGCTCCTGCTTTTACTCCTCCATCTTGGCTCCACCCCCTAAAACATTTTTCTAAGACAGTTCTGATCTGATAAGGCACAAATGGAAATTTTGTTGAAGTAGGATTTGAGGTGAAGCTTGAAGGAAGTCAGGGAAACTAAGATATGGAGGTGAGAGTACATTAAATTCCAGTTATGAACCATAGCTAGGGAAAAGTCATGGGTTTGGGAGATAAGAATTTGTATTTGAGAAATTGTAAGTAAGCCAGTGTTAAATGAATTTTACGTCTCATAAAATGTGTGGAAGGGAGTAAAGTATAAGGAGAGTGGGAAGGAGCAAGAAACCAGGTTATGAAGAGCTTAAAATGACAAAAAGGGCACTTTGTATTTGATGCTGGAAACAATTAATGAACCACTAGAGCCCATAGAGCAGGGGGTTTTATATAATCAAACTTAAGTTTTGGGAAAATCATAAATGTCTTGAGATTAGTATAACCAACAAAGGAATATGATTTCAAAATGACTGCTTTAAAATCTTCCATGATAGGCCTGAATACCCAGCTTCTGACATTGATCTAAAATGTGGAAATTTCCTTTACTAGAAATGCTATTACTGTACAGTTAACTCAAGAACATGATTTCTTACTAGTTTGTTACTTGGATACCAGTCCCACATGCCTTTTTAACTTGAGTTCATCCTTTTAAATCATGGAATAAAATTTTCTCCCATCTCTCCTTCCCTCTCCCACACTCCAGAGTCCACCCAATCATCCCTGGCTTCTCTCTAGCCTTTGGGTGTTTGCATGATGTCAGAAGGAAATTGCTAATTAGAATATGTTACTGATTTGTGACATTCCTGGTGACTCTGGGAGCTTCTCAGTTTTGGAAGATTTTACTTTAAGAGCTCTTATTTCTAAGGAAATTATTCTACTTTCTACATTCCTATGGAAAATATCATATCTTCCCAAAGAGAATCAGAAAGTGGTTGGGGAGAGATAAGAGTTCTAAGTCAACCTGGTATGCAGGTGTTCAAGCAGTGTGGTACAGTGGTAAGAGTACTGAACTAGGAGTCAGAATAACTTGATTAGAATCCTCCTGACTCTTTCTAATCATATTACCATTGGCAAGCCACTCTCCCTTCTCTGAATCTCAATTTCTTCACCCGATAGAGGGGAATGATAATAATTGCATTATCTACCTCTCTTGTACCATCACTGTGAATGTATCTCTTCATAAACTCTAAAGAAAGGGTTCTTGACTTCCTTCTGAGTCAAGAACCCCTCTGACATTTTAATGAAGCCTAAGGACCCCTTCTCAGAACAATGTTTTTAAATGCATGAAATAAAATGCATATGATTACAAAGAAAACTAAGTATATCGAAATAAAGATGTAATTTTCCCCATTTAGTTTCAGGGATCTCCTGAAATTTATGCACAAACCCTTGAGGATCCATGGACCCCAAGGTAAGACACCTTACCCTAAAGTGAGTGAATAAATGAATGAATTAAAAAAGTATTGATTAAATAGCAATAGTATCTATTAAATGATTGCTATTCCTACTATAGGAATGAGCGTGATTATTGTTACTCCAGTTGGGATGCATATGGGACTAGAGGATATGGTCTTCTAGTGTTCTCATTCAATTGAAACATTCCCCATTGATTCAGGGATTACTATTAGCTTCTAGGATTGCCATAAAATCTTGGGTTGGGTATATGAAGTTTTATGCCCACTTGGAACCAGGGAGACAGGGATCTAGATTTCAAGAGAGGAGACAAAGCCAGAGAATGCCAGTATAACCACTGGAAAATCCTTGACCAAAGTTCTTTCAATAAAACCACAGAGGCTATTTGGGCCAACTCCGTGAGCAGTTCCAGTATATGTAATGGAGGCAGTAGCTATCACTTAGGGTCAATAGCCATCCAGAGGAGTAATACTACCCCACAACCACCACCTTCATGTATACATTCCACCTATTTACTTTCAAGTTCTGTTGTATAGAGGGACAATGTATTATTGTGAATCAATTCAAATGCAGGTGACTTTAGCTATAACCCTGAATCAGCCACTTATTAGCTATTTGACACAGGTCAAAATTGGAGAATCTAAAGCTAGAAGGCACCTTAGAGATGAATAACCCTTTATTAAACATTTACTATGTGCCAGGCACTACACTGAGTATTCACAAATATTTTCTTATTAGGTCCTCATAACAACCCTGGCATGTAGGTGCTATTATGATCCCCATGTTACACTTGAGGAAACTGAGGTAAACAGATTAAATTACATGCCCAGGATCACACAGCTAGAACATATTTGAAAATGTATTTGAACTCATCTTCATAATTCCAGGCCCAGTGCTCTATCCATTGGGTCATAGTATTATATTAGATCATGTAGTATAATACTTCCATTTTACAAATGAGGAAACTCAGGTTCTTATGGGGAAGGGATTCACCTAAGATAATATAATTAGGAAGGGAGCTGGTATGTGGCAGTGGCCAATGAGAACAAGTTTTGGAATTAGAGGACCTGGGACCCAGCTCTGCTATTTATTACCTGTATTACCTTGGATAAGTTATTTCAACTGTCTAGGTCTCACATTCCTCATCTATAAAATGAGGAGGCTAAATTCAACATCCTTTACAGACCTAATCTCTGATCCCAAGGAATAGAATGCAGATCTCATGCCATTCTCTGGCTCCAACTTCCGTACTTTCCCCCCCAATACACTGTACTTCGTTTCCTTATTTATAGAATGGACAACAAACATGCTCACATGACTTCAGAAACATCACCCCCTGTCCTGGGCAATAAACTTCTCAGTATAGCCCAAGATCATTTTTTGGATTGCCATATCACACTGATGACACATACTGACCTTTTAGTTCATTAAAAACCTGGAGGTCTCTTTTATATGATGTGCCAGCTAGTCTTATGTTCACCATTTGGTAGTCATGAAGGAAAGCTTTGAGCCCATATGTAAACCTTTAGACTTATCTCTATTAAATTTAATCTCATTTGATAATTAATAATTTACTCATTAAATTTCTTTTATTTTTCTTTCTATTCTACCCTGGAATATCCCTCAGCAATGAAAACTACCTTCTCCCATTGGTAAGTTCCTTTTGGGACCTCCATTTTTGTGGGAGCCCAAGGCAGTCATTGTGTATTCCCCTTCTGGCTATGCTTTTAACCCTCTAGACTTCATCATGACCCCTTGTGGATGTCTTCTCTTCCACCATCCTTTTTAGTCATGTTTTATGTTTTATGTTCCTCCTTTAGAGCATAAACTCCTTGAGGGCAGAGACCACCTTTCTTTTTGCTTCCATTTGCATCACCAGTGATTAGCATAGTACTTGGGTACATAGTAAGTGCTAAATAATGCTTGCTACCTACCTACCATTTGATTTTACTCAACTGCCTAGAATTACAAGATATTTTTGAATCTCAACTCTATCAATCAATGTCTTAAATTTCTATCCCAACTTCATCTCATCTGGGAATTTGAGCAGCATGCTATCGATTCCTTTGTCCACTTTAAAGATAAAAATCTCAAACAGTAAAGGAGTAAGGTCAGTTCCTTGAATCACTGCACTAAAAGATACCTGTCCATGCTTTTTTTGAATCTAATACTTCAATTAATTCTGAAATCACCTTATTGTATCATCTAATCTGCTTCTTTTCATCTTGTCCACAAGGATAACATGAGATCCTCTATGGGAATCTTTACCTTCCCCATGAAAGTATGTAGGTAGCAGAATATATAGAGCTCCTACAATCAGAAAGCCTTGAGTTCAAATCAAGTCTCAGATACTTACCAGCTGTGTGACCTTGGCAAGTCACTTAACTTCCATTTGCTTCAGTTTCCTCAACTGTAAAATGAGGACAATAATCATACCTAGCTCCCAGGATTGCTATGAAGATTGAATAAAAAAATATTTGTAATGTGCTTACTACAGTGCTTAATAAATGGTTCCCGCCTTCCTCCCTCCATGGCACTAAGCATATGACTATTTACATATTTTGGTACTTAAAACAATAATACACTTAAGTGGATTTGAAATGAACACATTGGATGACAGTGTTTACTAGTTCAGCCTGAGATTTCAAGAAACAGAGTCTCATACTCAAATTATTCTTTTGGGAGTTTAGTTTGTAGAATACAAATGAATTTGATGTGCCAAGGATACTGAGGATGCATACATGTCCCTTGACTGTTGCCTGCTCCTCTGGGTCCTAATTGTTCAGAGGGGTGATGATAAAAGTCTAGGAGAAACCAATCATACTTAGAACTTCAGGCCAGGTCTGAGCAGGTCATGGTGGTTAGGCTGAACTGGTGGTTTTATATGCAGGAGACAAAAGGAGCCGGGATCTTTTATAAATGCGCCAATCTTGGAGCAGCAGAACCGCGGCACTTTTCAATATGCCCATCAGTGGTAGGCTGGATAAGGATATACACAGGTGTCAAGAGGATTCTCTGGAGCCCAGGGCAGCTCTTATTGGCTCATCAGTCATTCTGGCTATTTCTTTCTTCAGGCCCTGCCTCCTTCCTCTAAGCAGCCTGCAACAGAGAGTCAGGATCCAAGAAAATTGTGACAGGCAAGTTCATGGAGCCAAATTTAACGAGATAAAATATCCAAAAAATAAAGTCTCTACCTAGTCCACAAGGATAGGAGAGACTTTGTCTCTCTGAAAGCACCAGGTATAGTAGGTAGTATGTATTTACTAAATATATATCAACTGAATTTAATTGGAATGTTCCCTTTAAGTCTCCTTGTATACTTTATCTCTTGAACTTCCATAGTCACAGATACAATAACTTCAGGAATGGTTCTGTAGTAATTAAAAGCAATAAGCAATGTTGAAGTTCTACTCACCCTTTGCCTGTGATTGTTATACAAAAGCTCATATTTTCATAACATTTTATAGTTGAAGTCAGTAGCATCTATTTACATATTTACATTCTCTACACAAATATACTCTCCCTCATTTTACAGATAAGGAGATCAAGGCACAGGGAAGTAGTTAAATAACTCACTCAAAGTCATACATTTAGTGAGCAGTAGAGCTATGGTTGGAGGCAGCTAGGAGGTTCAGTGGACAGAACACTGGGTCTGGAGTCAGGAAAACCTGAGTTCAAATTTGACCTTAGAAACTTACTAGCTGTGTGACCTTTGGGCAAATCGCTTAACCAGTTAACTTCTGTTTGTCTTAATCCACTGGAAAAGGAAAGGGCAAACCACTCCGGTGTCTTTGCCAAGAAAACCCCACGGACCATATTGGCATGTGATGGTCCACAGGATCATGGAGAGTCAGATATGACTGAACAGCAATAAGAGCTGTGGTTGGACATTACCCTTTCTTTCCACAAAACAACAGAACATCTGCAAACCTAGGTCACATATAAAATATTCACATAGCAACCATCATTGTGAAAGCTGTAATACAAACTCAGGAAAAGATACATGATGCAATGGAAAAGACATGGGACTTACAATCAGAAGACCTATTTTCAAATTTACTAGCTCTCTGTGTGGCCTTAGGCAAGTCTCTCTCTGGGCCTCAGTGTCATTCACCATCAGTAAAAATGAGATTCTGAATTCTCAGTGAATAAAGAACTGAGTTAGAAATATCTGGGTTCAAATGCTGCCTCAGACATTAGTTATGTGACCCTGGACAAATCATTTAATCCCCTTCAGCCTCAGTTTCTTCATCTGTAAAATGATGGGGCTGGACTCTGCCTCCAAGTACCCTTCCAGCTCTAAATTTGTGATCCTGTGATCTTTTAGGTTCCTCCCACCTCTGACATTCTGTGAAACACACAGTCTTTCCAGACTCCTCTGCTTATTCCTTCTGACATTTATTTATAGTTAGTTTCTAAGACAGGCTTCTCTACACAAACACAATGAATTATTGAGAAAAGACATGGGTGCAGAATCCCGTTACATCACTGCCTTCTTAAAATTTGCTTTATTGACTTTTCCCTACCCAGAGCTTCATGGAGCCATGAAGCCACCAAGAAACAAAAATCAAAAGTTCATGGAAACATGTCAGAAAAACATCTCCCTGGAGAAATTTTGGTTATACAAGAAGTATTCCCTTTCTTTACAGTACTTCTACCATACAGGGCCACTAAGAAATATAATTCCCCTTCAGGGTACAAATATTTATAATACATTATCTAGAAAATGGGGAAATTATTAAAAATATAACAACTTTTTTCAAACACTTCTTACTTTTCTTGTGAGGGCAATTAGGACTTCAAAAACCACCTGAGCCCTGAATTTATGAGTGTTTAAATTGATTTCATGCAAACGATCCTTCATAGACAGATTCATCTCTCATGCTTTGTAAACACTGGAGTCCTTTGAAAGCAATTGCTGGCTAAATAATTTTTTAATGCCAGTTTCTTATTGCCACAGTGGAAAGTCAGAAGATCACAGTCAACTAATGAGTTTTAGCTCTAAACTAACAACCTTATTTGGAATTTTAAGACCTATCACATTAAAAGTGGAGGATTCAGCTCATAGATTCTGACATTCAAACAGTTTCATGCTTAAAGAAAGACAAAAGTAATTAGTCACAAATATAGTGTAGCAATAGCAAATGCATGAATCCCAGTCTTACATTCAGATTTGAATTCCCATTGTAAAACACAAGGCAAAGCCAATTTACCAAGCATTGAGTTAATTGCTAGGATGCACCAAGGCATCTATCCACCACTTTACTGGTAATATGTTTGGGTTTTATTTATTGCTCATGCATCCAAAGCATTAAGTCTTGTTTCTCTTTATGATAATTAACCAAAGACAGACACTAAATCTAGAAACTGGAAAAACAGACAACATGTCCTAGCCCTTTTTCATTTGTTTACAAAATGATATGTCTTCCATTACAAAACGCTTGCTGAGCTAGAAAGGGAGAGGAAAGGAAAATGTTTCATTTATAGGTCTGTACTTCAGAATCAAATTTCCTCAATGAGATAGTCTCCTAGAAAAAGGACAATTTGGATTTTATTCAGTAGCTATTTTTCCTTTTCACCTTGTTGCTAGAGAAAATTAACTATGCATTTTCAATGTATATAATGCCTTTAAGAAAATGTCCATGCATTCACTTTGTAGGACACTAGTTCACATTACATACTACTTGGTTTGGGATTCTTGGTCATTTCTTTGGGATACCTCTTGATCTTGTTATATTGATTTATTCTGAAGCATTATTACTCCCCCCTCCCTATATAAGCAGAATGTAGACTGCTTGAAGGCAAATATTGTTTCATTTCTGTTTTTGTATTCCCATCTTCTAACACATGTAGGAAGCACTTAATAAGTGTATTTGGAATTATACAAATTGAATGATGGGCCCATGATCTGATTGATGTATTTCCTCCAAAGATACAAATGACATTTCCATGTCTGCCCATCTTATGTGACTCTTGTCCACATCTTCCCCAAAATCTGCCAATGAAGTTCCTTTCAGCATGCCAACAGCCTTCTTCTTACAGGATTACTTCCTTATCTGCTGAAAAGTAAACACTGCTATGCCTATTTCAAACATAGAACCCCAATTCTCTGAAAGTACATTGAAGGTTTTCTTCTACTTATTCCTTTCTTTAAAGTGTGTGTGTGATACTTAGCACTTATATAGAACTTCAAAATTTACAAAGTCTTTTATATAGTTTATCTCATATATTATAAACCTGTGAGGTATGTGATATTATTATTTCCACTTTGCAGATGAGTAAACTGAGGTTGAAAGAATTTAAATGACTTATCCAGGGTCATTCAAGTATCTAAAACACTAAATGTCTGGAAAAGGATTTGAATTCACATTTTCCTGAGTCTGAGTTCTGAGTTCTATCAGCCTATATATCCCCATATACATAGAAATACACACACACATTCTTTTCAAAGTTGTACAACTTTTCGGAGTCACGGCTGAGATGATATGATCATAAACTTAGAGATTGAGAGTTTGAAGAGGTCTTCTAAGTACTCAACCAGTCCCTTTACTATGTATATGAGGAAAGCAAGGCCAAAGATGCACAGGCTCTAAGGGAGACTTGGACATAATGTCCTCTTGTCTCCAGATCCAGCAGCCTTCCCATTGCAATAGCTACAGCTCATCTCCATTCAAACAATGGAAGAAAGCTCTTCCATTTTACCTTCCTCTCTCTCTCTCTCTCTTTTTTTTTTTTTGTTTTTGGAGGGGGGGGGGCGGGCAATTGGGGTTAAGTGACTTGCCCAAGGTCACATGGCTAGTTTTGTGTTAAGTGTCTGAGGCCTAATTTGAACTCAGGTCCTCCTAACTCCAGGGCCCGAGCTCTATTCATTGTGCCACCTAGCCGCCCCCTTACTTTTGTCTCTTAAAATAAAAATGGACAAATTGCCTAAGGAATTACTCTCTACTGAGAAATGGGCTCTCTAGTATGATCTTTTAGGCCTTCACAATCTAATATTAATCCATCTTTATGATCTTACAGAATATTATTTCACTCTAAACCCTAATTTCCAGTAAAATTGGATTTTTCTCTGATTTCTAGACATGAACTACACTCCCATGCCTCCTTTTTCACCTTATTCCTTATGCTAAAAATACCATCCTTCCTTTGCTTCATCTGCTGAATTTTTATAAATCCTTTAGAATCCCAGGTCATAGGATTAAAGGTTCACAAAACTATCATCTGATCTGACAACTCACTTTATACATGAGAAAACTATACCCTATAGAAAACCAGTCTGAGATCATATAGTTAATCAATAGAAGCCAGGATTGAACTGAGCTACTCTGACACTAGTTGCAGTGTTTTGTTTTATTTTTCTTCTATTCTATGTCAGTATATTCAGAGAGGACTGCCACCTCTGGTGGAAGTGTTGCTGAGCCCATTTCAGGGCTGCTCATCCACATTGACGTCCACCTTCATCAAACTCTCACTTGTGGTTCCAAGAAGCTGTAGCATGCACAGTGGCCACACCCCAATCAGCCATCTTGGCAGATAGGCTAAAGCAGGTTTGAAGGTAACTGACAGGCCTCAAACCTGTTTGTGAGTTAATGAGGTGTCTATCCCAAGCATATGAAGACTTCCCCTGGTAGAATGGGTGTATGAGAACAGTTTGTGCCAATGACCATGAAAGTGACTGATATAGGCATTGTAGAGAGCTGAGAGCTTGGTCAGACATGGAAGATGATAAAGCCACGCACTGCATCGTAGGTCATTGCCAGTTGTCCTGACTTTTGTCTTGCTACTGGATTTTGATGACTCTGGAACAGAGAGTGAGGCTGATGACTGTGCAATTCTGCCTTACTTAAAACCAATTTATGTATGAGTCAGGACATCATCCCATGATGTCATTGATCCTCTTCAAAAACAGCAACCTCTCTCCAAGAAGTCTTCTCTGATTCCCTCACATTGGAAAAGGTCTTGCCCGTCCCACCTTTTATATCACTTGGTTATTCCTTTCTAATAGGAAGGAGGATGGGGAGGTACAATGTATAAATAACTAGGAACATGTTAGATATATACAGAGTAGATGAAGGGTAATCTCAGAGGGATGGCAGTGGGTGGGGGTGGGATAAAGGTGGGAAGGGCATCCTATAGGAAATAAGATTTGGCTGGAATTTTGAAGGCAGTTGGGAAGCTAAGAGGCAGTGGTAAGGGGGCAAAATATTCTAGACATGGGGGATGATCAGTGCAAAAACATGAAGTGTATCGATGGAGTGTCATGTCAAAAACATCAAATCAGGCAACAAAACTGGGTGATAGAGTGTGAGGAGGGGAGTAACAGCTTTAAATATTGAAAACATAGGAAGGGAGTAAGTTGTGAAGGGCCAAATTGAAGTTTATATTTAATAGTAATAATAATACTAAAAATAACAATGTAGCTAGCATTTATACAGTGCTCTAAGGCTTGCAAAACACTATGATATAAACTCATTTTATCCTCTGGGCACTCATGTGCAATTATGATCCCCATTTTACAGATGAGAAAACTGAAGTAGACAGAGGTTGGATGTCTTGCCCAGGATCACAGACCTGGTGTCTGAGGTCAGATTTAAGCTGAGGATTTCCTGACTCCAGCACTCTATCCACTAAACCATCTAGCTGTCTCTTTTATCCTAAAGGTAATAGGAAACCAGTTGAGCTTATTGAGAAGCTGGGTGATTATGGTCAAATCTACACTTCTGCAAAAATCACCTTGGCAGCTGAATGGAGAATGACTTAGAGTGAGGTGAGACTTGAAATAGGAACACTAAGGCTATTGCAACAGCCAGGGAGTAAGTGATGATAAAGGTCGCAGTAGGTGGTAGCTATCAGAGTAGAAAGAAGGGGATGTATATAAGACACATTGAGTGTTAGCTAAGTTCTCTTCCTCAGCGCTTTACAAATAGTAGATTTTAAATAAACTCTTGTTGAATTTGTTATTATTCATAAATATTCTGACTCATAATGATAAGTATTCTCTCTCCTTCATAGAGTCATATATTTAGAACTAGGGAATGACATTTAATGTTTTCCAACCAAAAGTAATTATTCTATAGTTCCAAAACAATCAGGATAGCTCCAAGTAAAACAAGATATAACTTTTTCTTTTCCAACAACCAGAGCCTTAACTAGAATGGGACAAGTAGGGCTTTGCCCCAAATGAGAATCTTTAGAGGATGTTGACAATGCTAGAAATCTTTCATTTAGCACGGAAACAATAGAGTTAGGTTCTACATCACTAATGCAAATAAAAACAACTCTGAGGTACCAAATGCTAAAGAGGATATAGAAAAAAAAATTAATGCATTGTTGGTTAATTTGTGAATTGATCCAACCATTTTGGAGAGCAGTTTGGAACTATACCCAAAGTGTATTGCACTGTACTTACACTTTAACCCAGCAATATCACTCCCAAGTCTGTATCAAGAGAGATTTTTTTAAGGGGATGGGGGAAGACACACACACACACACACAAAATATCTAAGCAGCTTTTAAATGGCAGCAAAAAAATGGAAATTGAACAAATTAAAGTATATGATTATGATAGAATATCAATTTTGCTGTAAGACATGATAAAGAGAATGTTTTCAGAAAAGCCTGGGAAGACTTACATAAGCTGGTGCAAAGAAAAGTGAGCAGAAGCAGAACATTGTACACAGTAAAAGCAATATTGTAATGATAATCATCTGTGAAAGATTTAGCTATACTGATCAGTACTGTGATCCATGATATTTTCAAAAGACTCATGATGAAAAATTATATTCACCTCTAGAGAAAAAAAAAACTGATGAACTCAAATTTTGATGAGTTCAAAATGAGTACAAATTGAAGCATTTTTTTTCACTTTATTTTTCTTGTATTTTTGGAGGGGCAACATAGCTAATGTGGAAAAAATGTTTGCATAACTTCAAATGTAAAATGGATAACATATTTCTTGCTTTTTCAATGGGGAGGGGAGGGAAAAGGGAGAGAGAATTTAGAATTGAAAATTTAAAAAATAAAAGAATTGTCATTACATTTTGTAAAAGAAACAGAGCTCAATAACTAGTAGCCAAGAGTAATTAGCAAAAAAGCAAGCTACTACAGAAGCTTCTACTCTACCCCAGATTTAAAATTCCAGTATTACTCCACATGCTTCTCCCCTTACTTCCTATGAGCTTTGGGGCAAGTCACAATTCTCTGGTCCTGAGTTTTCTCAACTATAAGATCAGTTAGATAAGACAAACTGTACATCTAAATCTAAGATCCTATGATTCCCAGGCCCCTCTCACTCACCTGAGGACATCCTTCATGCCACTTCTCCCAAGAATAGTTTGGGATACTTACTCCAAGCACAAAATCTTCTAGTTATGTCTCTACCTACAACTCTATCATTAAATGAACCTATTTTCAAGCCTATAGATTATCTGGGGGAGGTTATGCAACTTATTCTAGGATGAAGCCTGGCCCTCTAGCTATTTCAGGCTTTTACAAGTGCATTTGACAAGAAAATTCTCATTTGAAACTTCACAAAACTGAAGAATATAAAGCATTTAGCATTCATCAAGGAGAAGGAATATTGCCAAGATGAAAAAGAGTTATGAAGTGTTCTTTCTTCCTTCCTCTCTTTCTTTCTTCCTTTTTCTTATTTTTTTGCCTATGTCCAACTGACATCATTTGGTTGCCATAGTGAATATCCAGTCTTGGGAAGTCAGCAAGTTATAGAATAGTATCGTTTATAAAGAAAAGAATCCCTCATTTTCAAATTTAAATGTAAAAAATAAGTATATATGTTGAGGTTTAGGGGTGCTCAAGACCCCAAAATACCAACATGCTGGGTCTTGCCTGAATGAATTCAACCCAAGCCTTCTTTCAGTCAAAAAAAAAAAAAAAAAAAAGTTTATTAAAGATCTGCCATATTGCGTAGACTCTAAGGAATCTAATCATTTGAAGGATTGTATTGACAAGCAGGCCAGATGGAATCTGAGTTAGATTGAATCTGAGTATTTTCATAGAGGCAAGATGGATCTTATATACAGAAAGACTGTGGGAGGGATCTAGGGGTGGTCAAGTAGTCTAGGGTGACTAGAGGAGGGGTTTAAGGAGGGTTTTGATGAGAGTGGCCACTAGCTGAGGTAACTAGAGGTCAGACACCAGGAACCAAGAAAGTGGGATTAAGGGTGGGAAGTAGCTGAAGGCTAGCTGGAAATAATAGACAGTGGGGGGCTAGGCTAGGTTAAGAATAACAGAGATAATGGAAGGCTTATGGCCTCAAGCATATGCCTTGATCAAATGGGAAGATTCACCAAGAGTTCAAGGGGGTTCCCAGAGCCTAAACCCCATCATATATACCTTTGGGCCTAGGGAAACCAGGATTTAAAAAAAAAACTATAAAATAAAGGATACCAATACCAGTTAGTTGCTTTGCTATGATAAAAAGAATTAAAACAACTCAATTCTTTGAAAATTGAACTATAATAATAGTGTAGACTACTATTTTTACGTATCAGCTGCAAAGAACTTCTATTCATAGAAATTATATTTCATTTCAGAATTTTCTAGCATACAGAAGATACCATAGCTCACAGTGAAGAAGGAAGCCACATGGACAATTTATAAGACCTTGGAAGACAAATTTTATTCTGTGAGTTTTGCTAATGAATAATTTACATACTAATGTAAATTAGATAAATTAATAATTTCTCATGTTACATTAGTATTACTAAAATAGTTTGTCCTTGCAGATACTGGTCTATTTCTTCCTAGCTACTGACATCAGTCTATTCAAAATGCCATATATTAATACCTTTTGTTTCTTATCTAGATCAACTTCCCATTTTTAAATTTTCTGCATACATTTTTCTTCCACCCATTTGCATATAAATTAGAGAATGCTTTTAGTTGTGGAAGCTTTTTTTTTCCCTTCTTTTTCCTCTAGTTTACCTCCCTACTAATAGGCTTTCACATAATTTGTTTTCCTATTCACAGCTGAATTCATATTTTTTTAAAAATATGAATATATTATTTGACTATAGATAGATATGTAGTTTGGGAAATTATTTGAAATTGTTAAGAATCACTTATTTTGACATCTGCAAGCACCTGAGCCTATTTTAGAGCAACCTGTGTTTTTCATAAAAATTCAAACGTTAAGTCAAAAATATAACTATGGATAGGCAAAGGCATCCATTTAAAGTGAATTTTTTAGTATTCCTTGAGAAATAATGTCTCCGTCATTTGTATTCTTTATGGCTTAATAAGGCTAGCATGAAAAGTGTTACCTTCTTAATGCTCATCAGACAATCAATTACTTAACTAATAAACACCTAATTAAGCTCTTACTGCATGCAATGTTTTGGGCTAGGATCAGGGATGTTACAAACTGGAGGAAGACAAAGTACCAGCCCTCAAACACTTTATTTACATTTAGAAAATGTGGGAAATCAGACAAGTTCCTCTGCTAAGTACAGTGAGAAAAACACAAAGTGCTCTAGGGGGTAGGGTAGGGCATATAATGTAGGAGCCTGGGGGAAGGGGAGGTGAAGGAGAAGAAAACTATAAAATGGTTTCTCTAGGAAATTTGGAAATACAATATGCCAGCAATTCACTTTTTCACAGAGTTTTCTGACACACATACCCTTGTCTGTGTGTGTCCAAATTCAGGAACTCACCACCTCTTGCCTGAAATGTTACTGTGTAGTCTTTTCATTGACTTTTCTGTTTTCAGGCTTCCCCTATCCAATCCAACCTTTATAATTTGGCCAAAATAATGTGACCCTGTGTATCACCAAGGCAATATTCACAGCACCTATGTTTACTATGAATATTGCTGGCATAGTTCTGAATTGCAAAATATAACAGATTCTCCATGGAGAAGATAGAAGCAAAACATTTATTCAGACACCAGAAAGTCAGATCCCAGCACCAGAAAACCAAATCTATCATAGCAAAAAAGAAGTTAATATACAAGAAATCTATACACAATAACACTGCAGAGGGTACCACCATCTCCAAGCCTTCCCGTTGCTCAGTCCTTCCCACAAACAAACACTTACAATCCTAGCTGTCTGCTTACCTCTGTGTTCTCTGTCCCTCTACTCTAACTGCTTTGACTCATTTCCTGCTCCACCCCTTCCTGTTCCACCTGTTCAGCAAACTTCTCCCACCACAGGCTCCATGCAATTACACTCAGCCTATTAAGGGACAGGGAAGATCTTCAAATCCCCATTACCATTACCTTTGGCCCCAAGATTTTTCATGTCCCCTACATTGGTCAAATATAATTACAATATAATTTCCTCTCAGCAGAGAACCTTACCTTGTACCTTATCAAGAAAACTGGGGAGGGGGGAGCAGAGCCAAGATGGGGCAGTAGAAACAGGACTTCGACGTGGTTCCCACTTCCACCTCCTCCAAAAGAATCCACCAATCACCTCTTGAAAAAGATCCCAAAAAGAAAACTCCTAGGAATATTATAGCCAGGTACCAGAGTTCCCAGATCAAGGAGAAAATATTGCAGGCAGCCAGGAAGAAACAATTTGAATATTGTGGAAACACAATCAGGATAACAGAAGATCTGGCAGCTTCTACACTGAGGGATCGAAGGACTTGGAATATGATATTCCAGAGGTCAAAGGAGGTGGGATTAAAACCAAGAATCACCTACCCAACAAAACTGAGTATCATGTTTCAGGGGATGATATGGTCATTCAATGGAATAGAGGACTTTCAAAAATTCTTGATGAAAAAAACAGAATTGAATAGAAAATTTGACATTCAGATAAAAGAAGCAAGAGTAGCATGAGAAGGTAAACAGGGAAAAGAAATCATAAGGAACTTATCAAAATTGAACTACTTACATTCCTACATGGAAAAATGATAATTGTAACTTATGAAACTTTTCTCAGTATGAGAATAGTTGAAGGGAATAGAAATGTGTATATGCATATATATATGAATGAATATATATGTCGATATAGGAGGGTATATGGGCATATAAATACATATGTGAGCATGTGTATATATGTGTATAGGTATGCATAGGCATAGGGTACACGACCAGTTGAATAGGAAGGGATGATACTTAAAAGGTGAAATTAAGAGGTGAGAGAGGAATATAATGAGAGGAGATGGGGAGAGATAGAATAGGGTAAAATATCTCATATAGAAAAGGCAAGGGAAAACTGCTACAATGGAGAGGAAGAACAGGAAAGCAAAAGGGAATGAGCCAACCTTATTCTCAATGAATTTGGCTTAGGGAGGTTTTTAAATCAAATGTTTACATAACTGGGAAATAAGATATACAGGCCTGAGATATACAGGGCATAGAGATCCACCACGCCCTACTGGAAAGTTGTAGGGGGAATGGGGGAATATATGGGAGAGAGCAGATTGGGGTAGGGGATATTCAGTGGGATCGCTGTTTTGGGGTGGTGGATAGGGGAAAAATGGGGAGAAAATTTGTAACTCAAAATCTTGTGGAAATGAATGATGTAAACTAAAAGTAAACATAAAATTTAATTCCAAAAAAAAAAGAAAAAGAAAACTGGGGCTAGCAATCATGGGCTCCATCTTCCCCCTAATTCCCCCTCAAATCTCTTCAGCATCATCTTTCATTCTCTTTTACTTGTTCCAGTCTCTATGGAAGAGGTAGACCTTTTCCTTGCCAAAGCCTACCCATCTACTTGTGCCCTGGATCCTATACCCTTCTTTCTCCTCTGGGAGCTTGCTTATTTATTTTTCTCATTTTTCTTTCAATCTCTCTTTATGCACTTACCTTTCTTAGCTGTCTATGAGCTCCAAAATCACCCCCATCCTCTAAACAAATAAAAACATCTCTTTTATTTGATCCTGATATTCTTTTAGTCTATCATCCTATATCTCTATTCCCTATAACAGCTAAATTCCTAGAAAAAGCTGTCCTCAACTTGTCTCTATTTTCTCTCAATAGACTCCCCTCTCATTCCTAGCTATTTGGATTCCAACCCCAGTACTCAACAAAAACCACCCTTTCCAAAGCTGCCAATGACCTCTGAACTACTAAATCCAATAGCCTTTTCTTAGCCCTCATCTTATTTTTTTTTTTAACTCTCTTCACCTTTTGACACTGTTGACCACCTGGTTATTATATCTTATCTGGTTTTGTGCATCAGTGTTTAATCACCTCATATCTGTGTGACAACTCTCTCTCAGTCTCCTTTACTGAGATTGCTACTTTGCTCATTCATCTCCCAAATCCAATGTATGTGCATATCCCAGGGCTCTTTCCTGGGCTCTCTCTCTCTCTCTCTCTCTCTCTCTCTCTCTCTCT
>NW_027187360.1:8786009-8793672 GCF_028583685.1 Petaurus breviceps papuanus | reverse complement strand
TCTCTCTCTCTCTCTCTCTCTCTCTCTCTCTCTCTCTCTCTCTCTGTATGTGTGTGTGTGTCTTTCTCTGTCTCTGTATGTCTCTGCTTCTCTTCCCTCTCTCTGTGTCTCTGTCTCTCTGCATCTGTCTCTGTCTCTCTGTCTCTCCTGTCTGTGTCTCTCTATAGCTCTGTCTCTATCTTTCTCTCTGTCTCTCTCTCCCTCTCTCTCTTCAGGAATTCTAGTTTGTATGCATTCAATTATCATACCTATGCAGATGACCCCCAAGTCTATAAATCCAGACATCTATTTCGTGAGTTCTAGTCCTACATCAGCAACTTCCTATTGAATATTTCCCACTGGATTTCTAGTAGGCATATCAAACAACCTGTCATTACCTTCTCCCTCAATCTCTTACTAAATATTCTATCCAGGACACTACCATCTTTCTAGTCACTAAGATATACAGCCTCAGAATCATCCTCAACTCTTCACACTCCTTCATCCTCTAGATCCAATCAGTTGTCAAATTCTAGATTGCAACTTCACAATATTTCCCCATTTCTCCACTCAAATGACAACCATCCTAGTTTAGGCTATTATCATCTCTCACTTGGACTATTGCAAGAGTCTCCTAGTGTTCTCCCACCTTCTTTCTTCTCTTCTTTACAATCTATCCTGCTGCCAAACTTATATTCCTAAAGAATAGGATTTAACATGTCAATTCTCTACTTAAGAAGCTCCAATGGTTCCCTATATTATTAAAATATACTATTCTATGACATTTAACATCCTTCACAGTCTAGATCCAACCTATCTTTCTAAACTGACTTCACATCACTCACCGTCATGGACCCTGCCTTCCAACCCAAGGTGACATCTTGCTGCTTATCATATATGACACTTTGACTCTTACCTCCATGCCTTGACATAGGCCATCCCATATGCCCAAAGTATTCTACCTTCTTGCCTCTGCCATTTGAATCCCTGCCTTCTTTAAGAATCAGTTCAAATGCTACCTCCTACCTAAGGCCTTCTTGATTTCCATACTGCTTGATGCTTTCTCCTCATTCCCCCAATTTCTTTTAATCAACTTCACAAACATTTTATATTTACTTATCTACACAAAGGTTGTTTCTTCCCAACAGAACATACACAATTTATGAGCAGGGTAACTCATGTCTTTGCATCCTCAGCACATACCACAGCACCTAGTGCATAGTAAATATTTTTAAATGTTTATTGAATGAAACTGAATTGAATGTAAGCACCTCTTGCTGGGCCATCTATCCATCAGATCAATATATCTCAGAAATCAAAGGTAACATCCTTGCAAAAAGCAACATGGTGCAACAAAAGAGCTGTAGTCTTGAATTTGAAAGTCCTAAATTCAAATGCTATTCTTATATTTGCTGATTACTTAGCTCTGTAATCATATGATACTTTCTTAATCTCTCTGAACCTTAGTTTCCTCATTGTATAATGGGAGCAATAATTCTTGTTCCTGTCTGAGTCTTGGGGCATTTATGAGAAAATTATTTAGTAAATTTCAAAGCACTATGGAAATATAAGTTGTCATTTTGTAAGCAGCTGGTCAACCCATTCCCACTATCTCCTGCTCTTGCTGGAAAAGTCTGGACAACTTTCTTTTTACCAAGAGGCTGAACAACTTGAAATTCTTTGAACAGTTTTGATGGGAGAAGCAACTTGAGAACAATGCATTTTATAATTCAATTTCTTAAAACCTGATAGAGGAAACCCACAGGCAGGCAAGCACTCCTATCTCTGCTGATGGCAGACATCCAAACTCAAAGAAATCCATATGTCAATGTTGCATTAGGATTTGTCACAAATGCCCTTAAGCAAAAGAATATTTAGACTGGTGGCATTTTGCTACATAATCTTTAGAGCATGCAATTTCATTTTTTTTAAATGATTCATTCTCAGTAAATGGAAAGTTAGCAAATAATTGTACAGACAGTGTTGCTGCTTCCAGAAAAATATAAGCATTCTCATTGCTTTGGAATATATTTGTATATTTAAGATTCTTTTGCATTACTAGAATGATTTTTGTCAGATTCAAAATTACAAAAGGAAGAAAAACAACGTCTGAAAGTTTGACTTGGGCACTGTAGGTTTCTCCAAGGCGGTCATCATACCTTCATGACTCAAACACTATCTTCTTGACAAGGGACCAGAATTTTCATTGGATTTAATTAAACTTGTGATATAGCTCTCTATCTTGGCTACATCTCATTAATCTATTATCCATGCTTCCACATTGGACAAGTCACTTACTGTCCCTGAACCTCAGTTTTCCCACCTGTAAAATAATGGGGTTAGACTTGATAGCTTCTGAGGTCCCTTTCAGATCTACATCTATGATAGAATCATTCTTGGAAGATTGAAGGTGAAATGCTTGAAAAATCTCTTGGGGTATAAAAAAGTTACTAAGACTTAACTTTAATGTATACTTTATGTATTCTAGAAAAATAATTGGCAAGGCTGAGTGAATGTCATGTTTCTAAATGTATTTTATCCTTGACTTGAATTCTGACTATGATAAGAATTTGTTCCCTTGACAAGCTAACATCTATATTGGGGGATCTTAAACCTCAGTGTCCATGAACCTTGAAGGACGTGTGGATATATGTCAATGGGTTCACAAACTTAGATAGTAAAAAAAAAAAAATTACATTTCTGTTTTCATCAATCTCTAACTGAAAGCTGATTGTTAAATTTTCAGTTTGAGAAATTTCAGCTAAAAATCAGCAATTGCTGCAAATTAGAACTTGATTTATCTATTTTCTTGATTGTCTAGACTTAAGAAAGTATAAATAATGCAGATTAAGCTTAAACTCATGTATGTATAGTTTTTTTCCTCCTCTGAGACCCCAGTTGTAAGCATTTACCAATACATTGCTGAATTGTTCTATTAACAATGGTTGAACTCAACAGGTGTGCAGTAAAAGTCTCAATGAATGAAGTCACACATAACCAGAATGGAGGCCTGGTAACTGTAGGCAAGTAGCAGCAGCAGAAATAATAGTAGTAGTAGCAATTAGTGATATAATTGTGGTGGTGTAAATAGTAGGAGTAATAGTGGTGGTGGTGGTGGTGGTGGTGGTGGTGGTGGTGGTGGTGGTGGTGGTGGTGATGGGAGTAGTAGAGCAGTAGTAACAGTAGTGATAATAATAGTGGTGGTGGTTGTGGGAGGAGAAGGAGAAAGAAAAGAAGGAGGAGAAGGAGGAGGAGGAGGAGGAGAACTTCAATGAATTGATCAAGATCACCTTGGTAAGGTTTCCAGGATTTGAACCCAAGCCTCTAAAACCAGCACCCTCTATCTATCTCTTGTATGAAATTCCAGAAAAACATTTTGCAGTCTTGAGAAACTAATTATTTCACAAAATGGTAATTTTCTGATCCGGTGCCTTTGGATATTGATCAGGGGTTGACAGAGAGACTCTGCACCAGTGGGGGGTGAGAGATTTGGCCATTAGTTTCCATTCACATGTCATTTTTTATAAGGCTAAGAAAAAGCATTAAAGGCATTGTCCCATCAATTTTAAAGCAAGCAGTGTCTAATCCAATGCTATGCAATTAACTATAATTAGGAGAAACTAGATTCACAGCCATTCCTGTGGTTACAATGTCAAACTCATCAAAAGCCAGAATATTTGTCAGGGTAATTACACATTGTAGATTGTTTCTGGTCTATTTCTAAAACACTCACACATACACATATACACATATGTGTGCACACACATGCACTTATACATGCACATACATGCATTCATTCAACATTCTTCCCTTAAACTCATATACTGTCTGAATTATCTTACCCTTTATCAAGAACAGTTCTATTAATGACAGAAAAGAAGTTGCAGTAACATGCGTATGATGTAATCAGGAGCAGCTAGGTAGAGCAGTGGATTGAGTACCAGGCCTAGAGCAAGAACACTAATCTTCTTGAGTTCAGATCTAGTGTCAAACTCTTCCTAGCTGTGTACCAGAGGCAAATCACTTTTAACACTGTTTGCCTCAGTTTCTTCATCTGCAAAATGAGCTGGAGAAGGAAATGGCAAACCACTGTAGTATCTTTGCCAAAAAAAAAACCCAAAGGCATCACAAAAAGTTGGACACAACTGAAAAGCAACAATACAGAGTCTAGGAGGGACTCATGATGAACTATCTCCTGCTTGTTAGTTCTTGATGAAAACCACTGACACTTTCTTCTCTCTCCAAGGACAGTCTTCTCAGTATCATCCATGCCATTTTGATTACTCAGTTTGATATCACTGTATAATTTGCTGCATAAACTAGAGGCCTGAGTGGCCATCAGAAAGACTTCCTAGGTCTACAAAAAGCCAAAAACCTCTTTTGAAGTCATCAAGAGCTGAAATAGAATGAAAAGTCCATGCATAATGCGGATCTCTAAGTGTGAGCTTTAGTTTTGCCGAGGATTGGCTTTGCAGTATCTTTCTCACTTAGTCAGTACACAAAAGCCTAGTTTAAAAAATTCTCAAGTGGCAAATTTGTGTGTATGTCTTATCTCCCCTAAAAGATTGTAAGTTCCTTGAGAGCTTGAATGGACTAATGTATCTTGAATATCCAGAGTTTAGCATGGTGACTGGCACATAGTTAGCACTTAGTGAATACTGATTAATCAATTATTTCATATTTCTGCCCCCATTACATTCCACTTAATTGCTGCTTTCTATACATTTACTGAATTGACTACCTTCTTGAGGCAGTTGCTTCCTCCAATTCCAAGCTTCCACATGGGGCCATTCTAATATCATAAGTGCTTAGGTCATAAACTTATAGAATCTTAAAGCTAGAAGGAATCTTCAAGGTCATTTGAGGAGTCAAATTCACAACTCAGTAGCATTATGCAATGAAAGTCCTCAGTGTAGCCCAAAACAGATTAAAATATAATTAGGAAATATTTAACAAAATATTAAAATACCATAAAATATAGAAAATATTAATTTGTGGCTTTCTAATCAGTATGAGGACCACAGGGATCCATTTGTATTTAAGTTTACACCACTGATTTAACCTACTTCCATGATTTTACAAATGATGCAACTGAGTCACAAGTGTTAAGTGGCTTACCCCAAGGCTACATGGCTAGAATTGGACAGAATTAGGTCTAGAACACAACTGCCAACTTCCAGCCGAGTACTTTCTCCACTCTGTCATCCTGCCTCCCAACCTCTCTTCAAACATAACAGAAACAAGTATGTTACTATATCTTTGTAGTCATCTGGAACCTGTAGTTGAATCCTCTATTACAAAAGTCCAAGACTGATTTTGTAAATGTTGCACTGGCTGTTTCCTTGTCAGGTTCAACTCCTCCACTTGTGTTCTTCATCTCATCCTCTCCCATTTCCTTTAGAAGTTCATCCCAATAACCATTCCCTCCCTCCCTCTCATTTTCAGTCTCTCTCTTTCTACTGGTTACTTTCTGTCTAAAAACATGCCCAGTTATTGTGATTCTTTAAAAATTGAATACTAGTTAGATGATAAATAGAGGGATAGAGAGATATATAACACCTTGCCCCTACAATCCCCTCAATCCTGTCTCCTCCCTTTCATTGACAACTGACAGAATCAGTTCCTTTTCAATCAATCAGTCCACATTTCTTAAGCATCTACGATGTGTCAAGCACTATGCTAAATGCCAATCATACAGAAACAGGCAAAAAACAATCCCTGCTCTCCAGAAGTTAACAATCTAATGGGGGGACACAACATGCAAACAAATATATACAAAACAAGCTGTTTACAAGATAAACAGGAAATAGCAAAAGGAAAGGAATGGAATTGGTTGGGAAATGCTTCCTGCAGAAAGTCAGATTTTAGTTGGTATTTCAGGAGGTCAGTCGGAGGAGCAACGGAGAGAGAACATTCCTGGCATGTGGCCCAGCCAGAGAAAGTGGCCGGAGGTGAGAGAATGAGTGTATAGTTCCTGGAACAGCCAGAAGGCCAGCATCACTGGATCAAAGAGTACATGCTAAGGAGTGAGGTAAAAAAAAAAGACTGGAAAAGGAGGAGGGGGCTAGGTTATGAAGGGCTTGAATGCCAAACACAGCATTTTGTATTTCCTCCTGGACATAACAGGAATTTATTGAGTAATCCTGCAGGACATGATCAGTCCTGAACTTTAGGAAATTCATTTTTAGTAACTGAATGGAGCATAGATTGGAGTGGGGAGAGATTTGAGGGAGGTTGACCCTCCCCACCCCCAAGAGGCTATTGCAGTCAAGGTGTGAGGTGATAAGGGCCTGTACCAGAGTAGTGGCAGTGTCAGAAGAGAGAAAGGGGTGTATGGGAGACATAGTTCAAAGATGAAATTGACGAGCCTTGGCAACAGCTTGGATATGGGGGTGAGAGCAAGGAGTCCAGGATGATTCCCAGAAAGCAAGACTGAGAGGTTGGGAGGATAGTGTTGCCTTCTCCATTAATAAGGAAGGTAGGAGATGGAGAGGATTTAAGGGGAAAGATAATGAGTTCTATTTTGGACATATTGAATTAAAGCTATCTATGTATATCCAGTTCGAGATGCCTGAAAGGCAGTTGAAGAGGTGAGATTAGAGGCTGGCAGAGAGTTTGAAACAGGATAAGTAGATTTGAGAATCATCAGCATAGAGACAGTAATTAAATCCATGAGAGCTCATGAGATCACCAAATGAAGCTGTGTAGAGGGAGAAAAAAATAGCCAGGATAGAACCTTGAGAGACACTTAGAGTTAGAGAGTATGATCTGGAAGAGGTGTGGTTTTATTTTCAAACTCTTCATAGATGGTTGTGTACGAGATATTGTAGCCTTACAAAACACCAATATTAAAATTGAATCTTTGCTTCTAGGAGAATCTAGGAGTCATTATAGCAGATTTGCAAAGCAATCCAGCCTACTGTCCTCTTACCATTTCATTCTGAGCCAAACTCATTTTCTATTTGTATTTTCTGTCCTAGACATGCATACCTTTTCCAATTGCAATACATTATCTTCATCCTGTAATGTAATGCCAAGGAAAGGCAACTTCCCAAGGTTCAGAATACCAGCATAGGTGCTCTCCATTTTATTCAGTGACCAACCAAGAACAGAGAAGATCAAAACATGACATCATTCCAAATACAGCATTTACTAAATGTGATTAAATAATCTCCAAGGACTACCCCACCCCAGGACCTTCCAATCATTCAATCAATTACAAAGTCTCTGTTCTAAATACTTCTCCACCCCTAGGCTATACCTTAATTAAGTCCACCACAAAGCCCCTCTTCTCAAATGGAGATTAGTTTCCAAACATAAGGTCAAAAGTTCCCCACCCCTGGATCACAATTGAATCTACCCCAGAGTTACATCAAGTTTAAACACAGCACTTAATACCCAAATGGAGGTCTTTTCTTCATCTTGACACAAGGCAAGTTCTCAGCAATCTTAGTTCCTGGGGAGACAAGGCTTAGCAAAGCCACAAGATACATTGCCAGTCCCTTCATGAATTTATCCTCTGTCTGTAGAACAGTCCTAGAACCCCTGAACCCATTAGCAAAGCCCTCTCCCAGGATTTCTGTAAACATACAACAAGAAAATCCTTCTTCAGGGCTTCTGAACCAACAGAAAGGCTCCCAGACCCCTGCAACAACAGCACTGTCCTTCACCAGTGGACAGTATT
>NW_027187360.1:8754845-8785999 GCF_028583685.1 Petaurus breviceps papuanus | reverse complement strand
AGACCCCTGCAACAACAGCACTGTCCTTCACCAGTGGACAGTATTCACTCTCTGTCTGCAGGACAGTCTCAGGGCTTCTTAGTGAACAGCCAGGTTCCAGGACTTCTTCAACAAAAGGACTGTCTTTCACCAGTGGACAAATCTGGCAAAAGAACATCAAAACAGACAGACAAAGTACCAGCAAAACAGCCATGTCTCCTCAGTCCTTGGCAGCTCAGGGGGCAGGTCTCAAAAGTCCAGGGCAATTCAAAGCGGCCACCAGCAATTCTTAGTCTCTCTCTCTTCACGAGGTGCTGCTCTCAAAAAAAAAAAAAAAGGTCTTCTGCCTCTCTCTTGTGTCTCTCCAAATCTACGTCACCAGCTCCTCCCAGTTAAGGACTTTCTTTTCACATCAAAAAGTCCATCCCACAGGTGGGATTAACAAGCTCTGGGTTTTAACACAATCAATTTGAAAACCAAGCCAATACAGGGGAATCTTTAATTGCCATTACTATCACACATCCACTTGACCTTTCCTGTGTGAATGGTGAGCCTAAGCAAATATGAATTTGCTTGACTAAAGAGTTCTTTATAACAAAGAAATCAGAAATCCAATCCCTATTCCAATGCCCATCACTAACTCTATGGATTTCTCCCAGAGGCTCTGCAAAGTTACAGGCCTTGATACAACCAGAAGAATGTCATCAATGAGCAAGAATCTCACCATCCTTCAGGGAATTTCCCTTCAGCTTATACTGTGTATTGTTTTTCCTCCATCACAGTGATAAATACCTTGGGAAACATTTGTGTTCCTTTTAAGCCTCAAGTGCTGTTTATGATCAGAGGATCATTGAACAAAGTTATTTCTATTGTTATATTTTTCAAGGAATCTTGATGTAAAGATGGTAGTCATATTTATTGTAAGAGAGTATTTAAGGTTATGTATTTCTATATCAAATAAAATTTTATTGTCCTAATCAACAAATTTGAATGCCTAATTCTCTGTATCTTTCAGTTAATTGTGTGATGGCAACAGCATGGTCCATTGTAGAATATGCCTTGCAAAATATTGCCTGTTCCCTACTAACCCCTTCATCAAGGACTTCTCAATGTCTGTATAGATGAATCTCATAAAGTTTTTGAAGATAAAGATATAGGCATGTATATTGGTAACTATTGATGTTTTCTAAGTCATCTTTCTGGGAAATGGTAATAAAATCCTCCAAGATTTTCTCTTAACATTACCTCTAGAATAAATTACAAACTGACATTTAAGATCCTCTACAATTTAACTACTTAACTTTATATCCTATCTCACATTACCCCTCAAAACACTTGGGACAAACATTGTGTAGTTTGAAAAGGTGATGATGGATTGAAATCTGACTGGAGGAAATACATCAAGGAGGTCTTTTTAAAGATCTGCTGATTTAAAAAAATAATAATTAATATTTATGATTGCTTAAGATCACATAGGGTTATAGGTCTAGACTTGGAGGTTATCCCACGGATCCAAAGGCACTCCAAAAATATCCATTAACCCATTTGATCATCAACATATTTATATGTTTTATAAGCCTTAAAGTTCTTGTAATGGTAAGGGAATTTGAAGATCTTTCCTGCCCTTTAATGGCCCTCACTTAGAGCCCAACAAGAGAAGCTTGGAGGCTTGTTTTTCAGGAAGGCCCACACATTTTGTTACTTTGTAATTAGGCAGTGGGTCATGAAGGTTGTGATGTCCTCTGAATCTGAAGAAGGGTGTGTATATATACATACATATTATGTATATATACATACACACACGTATACTCTTGAGGTGAGGTTTTGCTTTGGGACTCACTTATGGGAAGAGTTGTGTGATTTGGCCAGATAAGACTCTGGGTAACGGTTGAGAGCCCCCCGTCTTTGAAAACCCAGATGTCGGTGTTTCTCTCTCTGGTATGTATGTAATGGTCAGACAGCTAGAAGCCCTGTCTGTTGATATGTTGAACTGTGTTATTTTATCTGTCTATATTTTTTGTCTGCTTGTAATTTCTGTTTGTATTCTCTGAAGTTCAGGGTGCTGACTTTTTCCCCTGAACTAAATGAATTATATATATATATATATATACATATATGTGTGTGTGTGTGTGTGTGTGTTTGATTAAAGTAAGATTAACCCTTTTTGAGTTTCTTTCCTTTAGAAAAGCAGATCAAAGAACCTGTTCTAGCAGACATCCTGGGTATGCTAAAGTTCTTGCTGTTACAGTTCTATACAAATAAAAGTTGTTAGAATCATTTATTTTTAACAACAATCATTTTAGGTAGGATAAGGATTATTCTCAACACTTCACTGATGAGGAAACAAAAGCTCAGGACAATTAACTAACTTGACCAAAGTCACATAGCTTATAAATGGCAGAGCTAGAGTCAGAACTAAAAATAATGCCTTAAATGTTTACAATGCATTATAGTTTACAAGGCATAATTAACCATGTTTGTCTTCTGTATGAATAAAAAAAAGATGCAAATTAAAAACAAAAATAATCTTTCATAGAAATATTATAATTACTGATTATTCAGGCTTTCCATGAGATTTCCAATTGTATAAAACTGTGACTGTTATGTCTCCATTAAAAGTACAGGACTTTTTTTATTGAGTATTTCATATGGCACTATGATTAAAATTTATTTGCCCTGACTACTGGGGTAGGGGTGGAGTTATTATTTGGCATCACAAAATAACTAATGAAGTTGGCATGCTTCAGCTTGCCCTGGGTTTTGCTGTGGATTTGTTTGTTAGACCCTTAATGCCTCATGAACAGCTTAATTCATCCATGATGGAACAATCTTATATCACAAGTCTTTAGTTGCCCATTGTTTAAGTAATCTCTACTTAGAAACTTCTACCAGTAATTACATAGGTTGTATCCAATTGGTTCAGCTTTAATTTGGCACAAGCAGTTGTGGCAGACAGTTGCCATGAACACACTGATAATACAATTTCTAGCCATGACAAACCTCAGCCCAGCTACAATGTGGATGCAAATATAATGTGCATTAATTAAGCTAGAAGAAAATCTTGAGCAATTCAGTCATAGGCTGGATGGGCCAGCTGAGGTAAATGCCACCAAGGTCAAATTTCCTCTTGGAACACAAGAACAAGCCATGGAGAGACAGCTTGTGCTTCCACCCCAATCATGCTGTGCCATTCCAAACCCCCCAATCTAACTTTGGATGGAGATATCACATTTTTAATTAGTGTTTTATGCAACAAACTTTTTTATGTGAAATCTACTCTGGTGCAAAAGTCTGAAACAAACTAGGACATTTCAAATACAGAAAATTGGATCTCATTCTTCTGGAGGCAAAATTCCTTTGACGTCAATGGGAGTTAGGGAACAAAGGATTAAACTGTGTACAGCACATTTGAAGTAATTACCTAGCCAATCTCACAGGATGAGATTGACCGAGTCATGCTGCTTGGCATACAGATGATTAAATGAGCTTTAATTTGACCATCAAGCGGTAATACTGTCAAAGAATAAGGAACAGAAATGTAGAGACAATCAGCTGTCAGAGTCCTCTGGGCAACTAGTTAATGGATTGTTGTCACATAAAAGGAAATTTGGGGAGATTTTCCAAAAATGTCTTTTTCGGACATCTTCAAACCAGTTAAGAGACATTGAATGGATGAAAGTACACAAATTGTGCTCTAAGCCAACATTCTAGAAAAAAAAATACTCACTTTCATATTTACTATTGGAAAGACTCAAATGTCTTTTTATGATATTTGCTTCCATTTGTAGACTGAACATAAGTGTGAGCAGTGGGGAGTCAGTTCAATTCTCCCTTATAGGTTGAGACTCATTTTGGAAAATCTAGCTTTCAAAGGAGATTAAATTAAATCTACTATGGCTGTTCTGTACAAACTGGATTCACTGCCTTAGGTCACATTGGTTCATGGCCAGTAAATAAATGAACTAAAACAATCTGTTCCCAGCCACTCTCCATTCAATTCAATTTGCTTCCATGCATGAACATTTATTAAGTACCTACTATGTGTTGCGAATATAAAAATGACTTCTCTGGGTTAATATGCTATCTCTCTACTAGACTCTAAGTTTTGTGAGAGGATTTAAGTCATAACTTGCCCAAATATTGCATATCCTCTGCCACATAGCAATGTGTTCTGCAAAAGGTAGGGGATAAATAAATAGATGAGGGATATACAGATGACCAATACAGGCTCTACTCTCAAGAAAATTATACCTTAATCCAGGCCTGCACAACCTGTGGTCCACCAAAGGATTTCAGGCAGCCCACAAAAAAAGTAGGTTGTGCAGGTCTACCCTAATCAGTATAATAAGATGAATATGCAAATAATGATAATGCCAGAGAGAATGTGGTAAATGCAAAGGAAATGTCCAAAGCATGTTGAGAAATTTGAAGACAGAGAGATAACATCTGCTGAGGAAATAAAGTAAATCTTTATGAACAAGGAAGCATCTCAGGTGAGGTGAATAGAGGTGAATGGAGAGGAGTCGCTCCAGGCTTCGGCAAAGAATAGGGCAGTGTATTTGGGTAAAGCCAAAATTTTATGAAGAGGATTAGCTTAAAATAAAACTGGAAATATCACAGGATTATAAATTTAGATTTGAATGACCCAACTAGTCCAAACACCTCATTTTACAAACTAGAAACTGAGGCCTAGACAGGCTAAATGACTAAGATCACGCAGGTAGTAAGTAGTATAGCAGAGGCTGAAACCCAGATCTTCTGACTCCAAATCCAATGCTCTTTCCACATTATATTATTAATTAATAAATGTAGATTGAAGCCAGATTATAGAGGGTTTTAAATGCCAAGATTAGGAATTTATGCTCTTTTGGCTAGAGAATTATTAGTCATAAAAGGCTTTTAAATAAAGGAGTGATGTGATCAGAGGAGTACAGAAATTATATACATTAGAAAAACTATGGAGGAAGTGGTGTGCAGGATATATTGGAGAATGGACAAGTTAGAGGTAGGAAGATCAGTTCAGGAAACTTATAATAGTAAAGGCTAGAAACAAGGTGAGCACTGACCAATGTATACCAGGTACAAAGTAAGTCATGGGTGTAAAATTGATAGGATTTGGCAATTAGGTGTATGTGGGGAATGAGGAAGAGGAAAGAGTCAAAGCTTAGTTCCATGTTTTCAAGTCTGAGCGACTGGACAGATGATGACCTCAATAAAAGCAGAAGTTGGGAATAGATTCTGTTTCAGAGGATGGTGAACTAAATTTTGAAACATTAAATTTTAAGTATCATTAAAGATACAAGGGTTCAACTTTTGCTTTTGATATGTACTAATTGCATTACGCTGGAGAAGTCACTTAATCTCACCATGCCACAGTTTCCTCATCTCTAAAATCAGATGATGCTTCACTACCTACCTCACAGGGTTATTGTGAAGAAAAAAAAAAACTTTGCAAAATATAAAATACTATGTAACAGGAGGGGGACAATTATCATCATGTGCCAAATATCCCATCCCTGAAGGTGAGGGTGATATCTGGATAAACACATGTTTAGCGAGTGAGGTTGGAGAAGGGAATCCAGCAAGAGGGTTATATTTACTTCAAACATTAGGAAGTAGCTCCATGATTGCTCATTAAACTGTTTTTACTACTTTTAACCATTTTTTACTTTTGTATAGGTGTATATTTTTCATAAGAACTTAGTCTTACTAGCATTGAAATCCTGAACCTCCTAATAAATTTACTAACTATGGTTAGCAAATTACTTAAAATTTTGTCAATGTTGAAATGTAACTTTAGAGTCCCAATTCCAGGAAGGAAACAGTCAATACCAATTTAGAGAAGAAGAGAAATTTCCATTCAGGTAGTGATGGTGGTGGTGATGATGGTTCTCTCCTCCTCCTCCTCTTCCTGCTGCTGCTTCTCTTCCTCCTCCTTCTCTTCTTCCTCTTCTCTTTCTTATCTTCCACTTTATCATGACACTATCTCTCCTCCTTAACTTTCTCCTCCCATACTTCAAAACAAATGTGATCTCTTTGATAGAGGTTCTCTTTCTTTTTTTTTTTTAAAGCAATTGGGGTTAAGTAACTTGCTCAAGGTTACACCTACATGGCCAGGTGTTTCTGGGTGGGTGCTAAGTGTCTGAGCCTGGACTCGATCCCAGGTCATCCCCACTCTGGGGCCGGTGCTCTTACTTGCTGTGCTACCTGGCTGCCCCTGAAAGGTTCTCTTTCTAATAGAGATCTCAACCATCTTAGTAGAATGTATCCATGAGTTGAAAAAAAATTCATCCCCAGCCTTCTGGTGATGAGTTTCTCTAAGCTTCTGCTCCTCTGGCATGGCCTTTAAAAACCTAGGGTCATTTTCATGCCATGATGAGGCTTTTACATAAAAGACAGGTTAAAAACAACACAAATTAGCAGACATTAGATAATGGCCAATAATGTCACCCTGCCTCCAACAAAACATCTCTAGAAATGCTTTTCCATTTTATTATCTTGAATACTCACCCATTTCATGACCTCGCCATCTGTTTCCATCTGTTGAATATTTCAAAATAAAAAAAAAAATAAATAACATCAAAATCACCTTAAAGAGTTCTTTTATTAGTGATAAACTTTTACAATTCAATTTAAAAAGTTTATTGTCCTGAACATCACAGTGCTGCTATTTTCCATCCCATCATGCTGTCTCTTTATCATGGAGGTCTAACAGCAGTTGTGACCTTTTCTAGTATCTTTAGTAAGAAAGGAAAATTTGATAAATAGATAATAAATGGCCAAGTTTTTATTGGTATTATAATGAGAAATCATTAAAATAGTCTATGGTTATAAGACTAGGTGAAATGATTATATAATTATCTGTTCCCTGTATGTCTACTTCCTTTACTGACAAAACATTTTTATGAGTTTTAAACTTCCCGAGCTAGTAAAGCTGTAAAAGAGCAGGCTGGATAGCATTCTGCCTGATACATCATCATCAAAATTGTCAGCTAAATTCAAATTATAGAACCTTAAGTGCTGCTGATAATATCAGAGGCAGACAGAACACAGCTGGATTTTTCAGCTCCTGGGGTACATCCGTAGCATTGGCTCTTAGAAAGAAATCAGCCTTTCATTTGCCAGTGAGACTAATTTTCAGTTGAAGGTCATGTAGTGAGGCACAGTACTATTCTACTCCTTTGCCCCTTTGAGTATGGCTGGCATGCGTATCTATCTTCTTTGTCCTTGTGTCAGGAATAGGGATGGATGTGAGTAAGTCAGAGATAAGTCTCTGCATTTCCTCCAATCCCTACCCAATGCATGGACATGGTTCTGTTGTTTTGCAATGTTGGGACTAAGGCATAGTCAGAGTAATGGCCTCATAGTCAGTGTAGGGATCTACATAGTCTGTAGGAGAATTCAAAAGGTTCTCCAAAGTCTGAAAACCCACAAATATATCTTTAATATTCAGGTCACAGGTTATAGAATTATTGTATTACCTTTTCCTTTGAGAAAAGCATTGAAGGGTGGGTGGGCTCTGGTCTTGGATCTATAACTAACTAGCTGTGAGACCCTGAACAAGTCTTTTCCCTTTTCCTGAGCCTCAGTTTCCTCATCTATGCAGTCAGCAGGCTTGATTGAGTGAATTCTAACGTCTCCACTTCTAATAGTTTATGATTCTATCAAGAAGAAATGAAACTCAGGAGATTAAGTTCTGCTGAAAGAAGAGCTGTTAGCAAAAATTTGGAGAATGGAAAAGTACGGGGATGCATATTGCTATATGTTTATTAAATCTTCCCTTTTGTCAAAGATACCTGAAACGTTCATAGCTTCAGTAATAAATAGGGTAATAATTTGGAAAATCTCAGCATTAGCAATAGTAAGAACCATATTTTTAAGTTAAGGAGCATTTGGCACCTTTTAGGAAAGAAGAGGGTATTACTAAAAATAATAATGAGAATGAGAATTCTGTTGTTGAGTTGGCTATCTCTGATAAAGGGGACAGTCTTCAACCTTTTTCTGAGCTTACAAACGTGCAGAAGATAGAAACTGTTTTCTGAGTTACTGTAGCCAAGAAGTAAAACTGGCTAGAAAGCTAAAGTGAGCAGTGAAGACTGGGGCAAATAATGAGCTCAGGTACAAAGATTACAAAATCCAATAAAAACCTGATAACTCAACAAAAGTTGAGAAGATTCTTCTTCCACTAAACCCTTGTTTATGTGCTAATGTGCTAACATTCCAGGGACTGGTGAAAGTTTAGCTGAAACTCATCCAAGCTAGTTTGGTGAAGGGTTAGTGAAGAAGCCTGGGAAAAGTAGGAGATGATGGTGGTGGTAAACTATACAGCTCCTGCTAAGACATGAAGGGAAGTTAGGATCCAGAAGGAGAGAAATAGTCATCTTAAGGCTTCCTGTTCATGCATGAGCATGAAAACTGGTTGACTGACGGACTGACTAGTAGAGGGGGGTGTTCCTGCATTATGATAGACATACAAACAGGAGGGTTCTCAGTGTTCAATAGGAGAGTGTATATGGGAAAGGACTGCATAAGATGATTTGCAGAATCTCAGAATTAGAATGGATCTCAGACATCATCTAGTCCAGCAGTGAGAAACTCAGATAGAAACAGGGCCACTAAGCTATACATAAGGATCTCTGTGGGCTGCTTATTGAAAACTGCATGTTAACGCTCTCCATGTTCTCTCTTTTATTTATTTATTTATTTTTAAAGCAATTGGGGTTAAGTAACTTGCTCAAGGTTACACAGCCAGTTATTTCTGGGTGTGGTGCTAAGTATCTGAGCCCGGATTCAATCCATCCCAGGTCATCCCGACACTGGGGCCAGTGCTCTTACTCGCTGAGCCACCTGGCCGCCCCTCCATGTTCTCTTATATATTTATTTACTTTGTTTAATATTTCCCAATTACATTTTAATCTATTTCAGCAGTGTTGATGTTTGACATCTGTGATCTAGTCTGTCCCAGACCTGACCAGAAATGTTCTCTACAACATTCACAGGTAGCTAGATTAAGAGTGCTAAACTTGGAGTTAGAAAGATCTGAGTTGAACTCATTCCTCAGATACTACCTGTATGAGCCTGGGAAAGTTCTTTAAATTCTTCCAACCTCAGTTTCTTTCTCTCTCAATGGGGATAATAATGGCACCTACCTCACAGTATTTTTATGACGATTAAGTCACACATAACTTAGATCACATGTAAATTAGATCATGAGTAAAGTATTCAGCAAATTTTGAAGTGCTAAATCAAGACCAGCTATAATTGTTCACAGCAAGTGGCCATCTGAGCTTGGTTTGAAGAGCCTACATGGGCAGGGACCCACTTCTTCATGAAGCTGTCTCTTCTACTTTTAAACAGTACTAATCATAGGACATTTCTCTTATATCAAGCTGAAATCTATCTCTCTGTAATTCTACATGCCTCCTAGTTTTTCCCTCTGAATTCAAGCAGAATGAGTCTAATAATACCTCTTCTGCATGGCAACCCTTCAATGCTTGAAGACAACTATCATGTCCCTGCTAAGTGTTCTCTTCTACAGGTCAAACATCCCCCAGTTCATTCAATCAGCTTCCATTTGTTATACTCTCTAGTCCTCTCACTAACCTGGTCATTCTCCTCTAGATGCTCTTCATCCTATCAATATTCTTCCTAAAATATGACCAGAAAAACTGAATATAATACTCCAGATAGAATCAAAACATGATGGAGTTAGTGGAACTATTGTTACTTCATTCATTCTAGATACCACAGTCCTCTCCTTGTAGTCTAAGATCACATAAGCCTTGTTGATTGGCATATAACACTAGTAAGCCATATTTAGCACCTAGTCCACTAAATCCAGGATCTTTTTCATGTGAACTATTATCTAGTCATGTCTCTCCCATCTTTTATTCTTTTTTTTTAAAGCAATTGGGGTTAAGTAACTTGCTAAAGGTTACACAGCCAGTTGTTTTGTGTGGGTATTAAGTATCTGAGACCAGAACTGAACCCAGGTCTCCCGACTCTGGGGCCGGTGCTCTTACTCACTGCACCACCTGCCCCCCCCCCCATCTTTTATTCTTGAAACCAATTTTTTTAACCCAAATGAAAGATTTTATATTTATCCCTATTAAGTTTCATCTTATTAGATTTAGCCCATCATCTTAGCCTGTATAAATCTTTTTGGATCTCACATCCACAATCCAAATTGTTAGCGAAGTTTACCAGTTTTTTAATCATCTGATAGTTGGATAAAGATGCCATCTATGTAACTAGTGTTGGAGTGGACAGAACTCTTGACTTGAAATCAGAAATACCTAACTTCATATATGCCTAAGTTATTTGATGCAGGCCAAGTCATTTGACCTCTGTTTGCCTCAGTTTCCTCAACTGTAAAATAAGAATAATAATATCAGTTGTTTCTTGGTGTTATTGTAAGGATCAAATGAGCTAGTATTTGTAAAAGAGATGAGTGTAGTGTCTGGCACATAGTACATACAATATAAGTGTTTATTTTCTCTCCTTCTCATCTATGTCTTCATCTAAGTCATTGATAAAAATTATAAAACAATTCATGACCAGCATAATCCAATTGGGCATTCTGCTAGAGACATCCTCCAAGTTGACAACCATCCATAAGCACTAAGTATATAAATACAAAAGCGAAGATTGTCTCTCTAGGAGGTTATATTCTAATAGGGAAGATAATACACACACGCACATGCACATGCACACACACACACACACACACACACACACACACACACAAAGACCAGTGTCGAAGAAAAGGCACTTTTCATTACTGCTATGATGACTGAACCTTTGGGTAGTAGATTGACACACCCTATCCAGGGACAAGGTAAAAGTAGACTTAACCATGATTGCTGATTCCAAACTGGGGAGAGGTACAGAGGTGGTAAGAGTCAGGAGTGAAATGAAGCATGATTAAATGTTTTCTTGAAATAATGGTCCAGGTAAGGTAGAATCATTGCCAGTATCACACAGGCTCATTAAATTCAGACTATCTTGTTTATGTCTTTATATGTCCATGACCTAGCAAAGTGCAGTGCATATGTTAGGTACTTAATAAATGTTTTTTGAACAGAATTGAATTTGACTGGCATGACTCATTCTTCATCATATCATTCTAGTTTCTAATGATCACTACTTCTCCTTCTAACCATTCACAAAGCATTCTTGTGTACATCGTACTAAAAGAGGAACTATGATCTTGGGGCCCTACTTTTTTGCTTTTCAGTTCCTTCAGTGGGATAGCCACCATACTGGAGTCCCCTGGTTATGGCTATAGTTAGCATGGCCTAGTCTATAAAGTTCTAAATTCACTACCTGAGTCTGGTTGTCTCACTTTTGAATCAGAAGACTCAATGTTTTATTCATATCCTAGGTGAAATTTATGTTCCTATATTGTCAAGGCCACATCGAACCCTACAAACTTATTACTGACCACTAATATTTTTAGATTCACAAGACATTGATGAAAATTAGAATTGAAAATACTAAGAAAATTCTGAATCCTCAGTTGCCCATTAAGAACAGAAGAAATAAAGATGGAGCTTCCTTAGTTCCATATAAGCCAGGGAACATTTAAACATGCCTGTTCTCAGAGATCCATGACAGCCTGAAGCTGAGGAAGAAAGGAGAAAATTGCATCCAACTTGGTGAATGAGATGAATCTGTCAACCAACAATTTTTCTAGATGTGCGATATAGGCTATCCTTGTGTGACCTTCTCTGTCTCATGCCGTTTCCTCTATCAAAGAAGACAGCCCAAGCTGTTCCCTGTCTCACTTTGCTCATTACAAAGAATAAGAAAAAGAAGTTGTAGTTGAGTGAAAATAATAGTTTACAGATAAAGAAATCTATTTTATTTTTACTGGAAAAGTAAAAATAAGGTAAGGATTTTTGTACATCCTCCCTCTCAAATATATATTATAAAAATAAATATAGGGGGAGCTAGGTGGCCCAGTGGATAGAACACCAGCCATGGAGTCAGGGGACCTGAGTTCCAATCTGGCCTCAGATGCAACACTTACTAGCTATGTAACCCTGGGCAAGTCACTTAACCCCAATTTCCCTGTCAAAAATTAAATTTAAAACATATGTGGCATACATGTGCATATATATGCATGTATATATACATACACACACATATATACATACATGCATGCACATATACACACTAGGTCTTTAAAACAGCAACAGTTTTAGACAGAACCAAAAGGAGATATTTGGAGTGGAGGTCTTCCTTACACACTTAAAATCACAATTTGTAAGGAACTACCTACTTTGGCTATACAGTTCTTGTAAAGAAAGGTATAACATAGTCTATAGCAGAGTATAGAATAGCACAGGATAAGTGACAAATGGTATAATATAGCATATTTTGTGTATAGTATGTGGAATAGCATGGTATATCCTGCACTGTATAAAATATGCTATTTATGTATATATTTACTATATTGTACTATGTGCTATAATAAGCTATAATATGTACTTTGCTTTAGTATATTGTTTATAATAGTAAACAAGGTTCACTATATATTATATACTATATATAGGTATACTATATACAATATATATGATGTAGTAAAGCATAGAATATACTATCACATAGTAAAGCATAGCATAGTACGGCAATGCCTAGCATAGCAGAATATAACATAATGTAGCATAATATACTATAGCAATATATAGTATAATGTAGTATAGCATGGATTATAGTATATATCTATAATATAGGATAGTATGGTCTAATAGAGCATAGAACAGGATAGTAGGACAGGATAGGATAGAGTGATTAGTATAAAGTAGTATTGTTCTTTTATCCCTGCATTGGTCCTTCTTTTTCAAAGAGGGCCAATGGCATCACAAGGTCATGTCTTGATGCTCATGAACTGAATTTAAGTGAGGCAGAGTTTCACAAAGTCATTAGCCTCACTTTTTCTTCCAGAGTCATTAAAGTCTAGTGACAAAGCAAAAGTCAGGATAACAGGCCATGGCCTGGGATGCGGCAGAGGATCTTGGCATCTTTCAATATCTGACCAAGTTCTAAGGGCTCCATACCCACCTCCTTGAACACTGTAATGGATTGTCTTCATCCACCTGTTCCACTGGGGGAAGTCTTCCCATGCTTGGGGTAGACAACCCGCTGACTCAGCGATGAGTTTGAGGACTATCAGTTACCCTCAAGCTGATTTAGCCTGTCTGCTAAGACAGCTTGTCTGAGGTGTGGTTGCTGTCCATGCTTCAATTCCTTGGAGTCACGGGTGAGAGTTGGGTGAAAAGTAGACATCAAAGGTGGATGAGCAGTCCTGAAAAGGGCTCAGCAAGCCCTCACACCAGAAAGCTCCATATACCCTATAATATAGTATAGTAGAATGTATGTGCATCTGTGTATAATAGTGCAGTGCAGTGTAGTGTAGCATAGCTACTATAGCACAATATAAGATAACAGTATAGCATGCTATTATTTTTCTCACATGCTATATTAAAGAATAATATACTACATTTGTTTTGTTAATGTGATTAGTGACATCGAGTACTTATGTAATAAGTAACATTACTGGCATATATACTATGCCATATTTTTACTATGCTCTACTATAATATACTATATACTATGCTATACTATATAATTTTTATTGTATTTTCCATATAACAGCACGGTGTTATTTACCCTGCTATATTTATATATAAATTTTAATTATTTTCACCAAATAGCAAATTAGAGTGAGCCTACTATAGTATGTATATATGTATATATACCTATATATGTGTGTACATATAGTACACATTCTATGCTATTCTACATACCATATATAGTATATACTGTAGTATGATAGTAGTACTTTTGCTATATTGTACTGCATCATATTATATTTATATATTATGTTACATTATATTGTTTTGTTATATTATATTTATTATATAAAATTATACTACACCACACTGTGCTGTACACAACTATACTATACATATCCTACTATACTATACTACACTCTACTATGTACAATACCATACCATACTATACCATGCTGTACGGTGCATAGCATAATATAGTTTAGTATAACATAACATGATACATCATAGCATAATATGGCATTTATTATGCTAGTGTGATAAGTGACATATTACTGTCATAGACTCTGCTATAATTACTATGCTATAGTTTACTATGGAGCTATATGTTTGTGTGACCATGTGTGTAGTTCATATATACATATATATGAAATGTCACAAAATTTAATATGAGAAACTCTGAGACAATAAAGTATAACAAAGAACATAGTATAGCTTATTATGACATATTGCAGAACACACTGTATGTATACCATGTTCTTCTGCATACCACATATATAATAAATACTAAATTATGTACTGTAATACCTTACAGCCTATACTATACTCTCCTTTGCTACACTATAGCATAGCATAGTCTTCAGTATAGTATATCATGTGCTTCTGTCCTAACCTCTCCTATGTCATTCTAGTCTATATTATGTGAGAATATGGTATGTCATGCAATTCTGTATACCATGTTATATCATATTATTTCATATTTTATTTTTCTGTGCTCTATCATGCTTTGCTATACCACACAATGCCTTGCTGCACAACACCATATCACAACATAATATAAATGTTTTGATACATGGCCCATAGACTACATGTTGCCTACAACATTCTCAATGTTCCCAGTGTGGCCTAAATGAGATTAAAATGTAATTGAGAAATGTTTAACAAACAAATAAAAATAAAGTAAAACACTGATAATTTTAATACGTGATTTTCCAAATTAAATATGCAACTCACAGGAACCCTTATGTATGTTTTGGTGATTTGTTTGACATCACTGCCACAGAATGACCATGCCATACTATGCCATACACACTGCCACATGACACTACACTACACTATGTTAAACCATATCATACTACACTGCTATATTATAATGTAGTCTAGTATAGCATAGATTTACATTAATATTGTATAGTATGCTATAGTATAGTATAAAATGACAGAGTAAGGTATAGTATATATTCTAGAAAAGTAGAGCTTAGTGTAGGGTACAGTAGTATAATAATAAAGTTAGCATAGGATAGCATGACGTAGTATAATATAGCATAGCATAGTGTAGTATAGTGAAGCATAGTATATTCATAGCATTGTATAAAATAGCATAATGTATTATTATAATAGCCCAATGTCTTATAATTTGTCATTTGTTACTCTAGCACATAAATAGCGTATTACTATGTAATGGGAATGGGAATGGAAAGATCTTCCCTGACACTTAATAGACCTGGGGGGGGAGGGGAATTTGAAGAGCTCCCCTGCTGTGAAGATAAACTCTGCGCCCCAGTAGGCTGAATGTAACCACATAGAGCCTGTGATGAAGGGTGCAACAGAGCCCACAGGAATCTTCCCTGCTGTGAGATAAACTCTGCCCCCTAATAGGCTAAATGTAGTCACATGGAGCCTGTGGTGAGAGGAGCTTTGCTGAAGGGAAGCGGAGCCCACAGGAAGCTGGTTCAGAGCTAGCCAGCCTCTGGGGGAAGAGGAGATAGAGAGGTTTCTGAGTAAATATTGATCTTGTATTGATTTGTGGGAAGACCGAAGGATGCTGCTGCTCTCATTGTTATTATGCCTTCTGAATATCTTTGGTACTATGATGGAATTGGCTTACTGGTTTTGGGATTCAGTTTTCTGGTGTCTAAATAAATCCTTCAGTTCTATCCTTTACCTAGAGAATCTGATATATTTTGCTATACTTTTATGTCATGCTATACTTTTAGTTATCGTCTTTATCATGATTGTGGGCACGATAAATATTGCATTAATGCTACATACTATCACATACTTTACTACAGATAATGCTATATTTTATTATAAGATATACTCTATATTATATGGAACAACCATGTGGTGCAGGGGACAGAGCACTGTGCTTAAAATAACAGACTCCTCTTTATGAATTCAAATCTGGCCTTAGACACTTACCAGCTGTGTGACTCTGGGCAAGTCACTTAACCCTATTTGCCTCCATTCTTCATCTGTAAAATGAGTTGTAGAAGGAAATGACAAACCACTCAAGTATCTTTACCAAGAAGCCCCAAATGGGATCACAAAGAGTCAGACACTACTGAAACAACTGAACAACAAGTAATTGAAACAATGAGACCATAGATTTAGGCAAGCATCCGTATATTCAAGGTTATCTCAATAAGTAGAGAGCATTACAGAACAAGTTCAGATATCATACTGGAATCACACTGTTAATGATTTACTTTTTTTTTCAAACCATGTAGAGGTTACCTAAGCACCCCACAACATAAACATCTGCTCTTCATTTTAAATGTAGAAATACATATTCATGGCCTAGATATTCAATGTGGCTTAATGCCCAAAGTTATTGATTTGCATAAGAAAAACAGCAAATATGGAGCTAAGTTGATTTCTTTTAAATGTATATGTATAAGGGGTTATTGTTTTCATTTTCCCACAAAAGGGGAGAAAACAGGTATAATCCATCTAACTATAATAATCCATATATATAATTATATATGGATTATATATACATATATATATAATCCATCTTAATTGGCTTTAGAAAAATACAAGATTAGGTGAAACAAAGTCACAGGGGAAACTTAGTTTTGTAGTATAACTGTTACATGAAAAATGATACTTCAGAGTTTTGAGACTTTATAATAGGGTTCTCTCTCCCCACTCCAATTCATCCACCAGACAGATAACCATGTCATCTGCCTCACTCAATAAACTTCGGGAGCACCCTATGACCTCTAGTATGAAATAGAAATTCCTCTTTGGGCCATTTAAAACTCTTCACAACCTAGCGCTTTCCTATCAATCTGGTCTTATATATGATTACTCTCAACCATTCACTCTTCATTCTGACTGTTCTGGCCTCCTGGTTGTTCCATCTCTCATTTCTGTGCCTTTGAACTAGCTTTCCTCCATGGTTGAAATGCTGTCTCTCCTCAGCTCCACCTCAGATAATCCCTGCCAGCATTCAAGATTCATCTCAACCTCCACCTTTTTTAAGCAGTCTTTCTGGATCATGCCCCACCTTTTGCCTGTCCCCTACTGCTAGTACCTTCTCCTTTGAGATGACTTTGTAATTACTCTGTATTTATCTTGTATGTAAATCTTCCCCATTGTAGTGTAAGGTCTTTGAAAACTAGAAGAACTTTTTTTTTCTTTTTATCCTGAACTTATGGCAATGCTTTGCATACTATTTACAAAATTAATAGTGTTTGTTAAGCATTAACAGATCACAATCATGAGGAGGTAGAGTGATGGGGGGAGGTGGGGTATGGAGAAAGAATTCTATTTTAACTGCAATCTCTCTTGAAGTCTTTGAGTGGGCAACAACTGGAAAAAAAATAGTGGACCATAATGTAAAGGATTATTCATTTTTCCCAGAAAGAAATCTGGGCATAATCTAGCATGCATGCTAGATGTCAAGAAAGCAAATTTTGAAGGGTTCAGGGTATGGAGGAAGATGCTTCAGAGAAAGTCAGTCCAGGAGATATGGGAGATGCTCAAAAAGAAAGGGAAACCATTACCACAAGGAGGGGAAATGCCATTTGTCTGAAGACAGTGATATGTATTCACTGTGAACTCACCGACCAACTTAGATAAAAAAGAATTGTCACATAACAAAAGATGAACATCAGTTGTGTAAAAGCTGTTTTAGGAATGCTAAAACTCAGAATGAGCTGGGGCTGGCAAGCAAAGATAAGGATAGCATAAGGGGCCTTAACTTTTTGTTTGTTTGTTTTGGGAGGAAAAGGAAGATCAAAGAAGAGATAGGAACTTTACTGGGGTTAATATGATGGTAACTGAAGAGAGTGAGAAAGAATAATTCTTTGTTTCTTGTTTCTTTGCAAAGGGGAATGACTAAGATTGGAAATGACAAAACAAAAATTACTAAGGGGAAATTGATACCCAAGATAACTAAGGAGATAATGAAAGAGCAGCAACTGCCCTTGATTAATTCAAGTCACCTGACCCAAATAAACTACATCTTCAAGTTCTCAAAGAACTAGCAGATATGATTACCAAGCTGCTGTCAGTGAGATCTGAAAGACCATGGAAAAAGAAAAAAAGGTAACACAAAACTAGAGAAAGACAAATGCTCAATTTTCCAAAAAGAGAAGAGTTCTTGCAATCTATAAACTATAGGCCATGAAATGGATATTAATTTTGGGAAAATACTAAAATGCCTTGTTAAGGAAATAGTTGGTGAGCATCTAAAAAGTATGATGTAACCCGCTTATACTGGCTACCAAATCTGGTTGTTAAATTTTCAGTATGAATATTTATACCTCAAAAATCAGCAAAAGCTATAAATCAGATTTGATTTATTATTTTGTCAATTGCCTCAAATTTAGAAAGTTATGGAGAAAATACAGATTAAACTTTAAAACAAGTTTGTGAACATTGGGGTAATGGGATGCTTGTTAAATATTTATCAACACATGCCTACAATGTGGCTTCAGCAAAAACAGGTCATGTCAGATAACCACATTTTCTTTTCTGACAAGATTACTAAAGTAATAAATAAGATTGATTATATAGATATAGTCTACCTAAATTTTAACAAAACTTTTGATAAAATAACTCATACTAGTCTTTGTAAGGAAGATGAAGAGATATAGATTAAATATAATCAAGTAGATTGAATGGTCAGATTCAAAAAATAGTTGTGAATGCTTTGATGTGAACATGGCAGAAGACCTCCAGTGGAGTACCTCATGGATTTCTGCTTGAAATCCTTATGCCACTTTTAACATTTTTTAAAATTAATAATAGGATCAATACAGTAGGCTTTTCCTACTTCTCCCAGTTCCTAGTATCTTTCCCTCAAACAAGACCTTTTATCTATTCTGTATTTAGATGATATGTCCATCAAATCTGCCAGGGATACAAAGTAAAGAGAGATAGCTAACATGATTAATAACAATGTTGGGATCCAGAAGACCCTTAAAAGCTTAGACTCTAGCATTGGGCTCAATGCTTATAAGATGAAATATAATAGGAACAAATATAAAGTAATGCACTTGGGTGTAAAAAAAGTATAAGTATATGATAGGGAAGCATGAATAGATTGCAGTTGCTTTGAAAAAGATCTAGGTATTTCAGTAGACTGCAAACTAAACATGTCAGTAATGTGGCATATTACATAATTATTAATTATTATAATAAGTGATATTAATATCATGTTACTCTACATTAAGATGCATAGCTTCCAGAAATAGGTAAGTGTTGGTCTCATTGTACCTTCTTGGCCTCATTTTACTTCATCTGGAGTACTGGGTTCAGTTTTGGAGGTCACAGTTTAAGAATTATTTTGATAGGCTGAAGTGTTTTCAGACAAAGGTAACCAGGATGGGGAGGGCCTTACATTCTTGTCATATAAGGATCAGTTGTAGGAACTGGAAATGTTTAATGAGGAGAAAACCAAATGGGAAAGGGAAAGGAAATTATAGCTGTCTCCAGGTATTTAAAGGGCCTTCCTATACATAAGAAATAAGACTATTTTTTTTTGTTTGACCCCAGAACACAAAATTGAGAACAATGAACAGAAAATTCAAAGGGACAAGTTTAGATCTGATATCAGGAAAACAATTTCTTAGGAATTAGATTAGAATAAGAAGTAGAAATAGAATAGACTGCCTCAAGAAGAGATGGTCTTTCCTTTCTTGGAGATCTTCCGGCAGAAGTTAAATGACCACTGTCTGGGATGTTACTAGTTATTAATTCCTCCCATTTGTGGGTTAGAGTAGATGGCGCTGTGTTCCCTTCTAACTCTCAAATTCTGTGATTTTCAGATTTGTTTCTATCACACAAATGAAATGAAATAAAATTGAAGTCTATAGGAATTTCACCCTAACTGGCTTGAGTCTCTTTCCTTTATCTGATAATTTCCTGAAGAACAACAAGCTCTGCTAGGACATTTTCAGCTCCTTATAGCTCAAATATATGTCTTTTATTAGCAGCTAACTCAGAGAATTGAACCATCTGCTATAGTTGTGAGGGAGAAACGAGAATGACTAAAAATAAATAGTGAAGCAGCATAGCCATCCTGACTATGACTTTTCTTACTCTTTCTCCTACTACATTATGACAGGTGTATTCCTTCAATCATTATCCAGAATTCTTGTGTTTAAGAAGGAAGCACACTTCAGATCCAAACAATTGCCAGGCCATTGAGTAAGCTCCTACTGTCAATGTCTACATTCTAAATCTGAGCTTATTAAACATAATGAGGCCCCATTTCTGGAGAAGAATAAGATACAAAATGAAAAGCTGATGGTGACATTTATGCTCTAAAATTATTTCTCAGGGAGATTGGTTTTCAGAATACTTGGGAATCTTTGTGGTCATCATCATGTAATGCGAACTTATAATAGCTTCCTGCAACAATAAAATTTAAAAAGGAAAAAAATATCCTGGAACATGGATACAGAAGTATATGGGTTCAAATGCCATGTAGGAGTTTAGAGTGAAAATGAATCTAAGGCCTAGAAATTCTAAGCAGCTAGTCTGAGGTCACATATGTAAACTAGGTAGCAGATCCAGTATTCAAACCCAGATTCTCTGGTGCCAAATTCAGTGCTCTTTCCACTAAAAAATAAAAAATCTGCCTCCTATTGTCTACCTTGGGTGAGTCACTTTCTTTGCCTCAACTTCAACAACTGGGGATATTTGCACCACCCGGTTCAAAATGTTACTATAAAAATACAATGAACCAATGTGTGTTTGGTGCTTTATTACCATAAAGTATTACATAAATGTGGATTATTGTTATGCTGCATAAATTTTCAAGCAATTAAATTCTGACCCTTAGTTTGACACTTGAGAAATCATCTGATGGCAACAATTTAATGGCTCTTCAAGTTCATTACCATAGCATTACTTGCCAGTCTGAGAGTAGGTTTTGAAAATCATTAGTCCCCAAAGGTTTCATAATAGTCGATTCCAATATTTCAAGGAACAAAGAAACAGTTTGACTTTGCTGAAATTTGATAAAATTATGGGTTTGCTGATTGTATATGGGCCAACTTGGAAGACACATACATTCATCAAGCTGATTTAACTCTGGGGTTTGTTGATGGTATACAAATCAATTTTGTAAAAATAAACACACAAAAGAAGAGTACAAGAAAACATATATGTTCTACTTGATTCCCATCTTTGTCTGGCTGGGGGAAATGAATCTATACATGTAACTGTTCACAAGAAATCATCTGTACCCAGAATGTAGCCTTATTGCTGGATATCCTTATGATTTTGGGTACTATTCTATCAAGGCAGAAAAAAATGCAACTTTCATTTGTTATAAAGGTTTAAACCCTGAATAAAGAGACGTTGGGTAGCTCTGAACAAGTTGATCTGAATAGGAAAAACTTAAATATAGTGTTTAGTAGAATATCTTTGGAATCAGGGTTATAGTCATGGATATTCACCAGTAATTGTAGTTGTCTCTACTCTATGTCTCCCTTCCTTCCTCTGGAATGAATCTGTCATGTCCTGAAATAAATCAAAGCCATGAGCTGAAGAATAAAACATCTTTAACTGAGATAACAGGGTAGCAAAGCTGCCACCCTAGGGGATATCCCATGAGGACAGAACACAATGGATTTCCCAACTCCAAGACCCATGCAAAAACTTCTTATACCTTTAGGAAGAGAAGAGGAGGAGGTAGTATGAGGTATCAAGGTCTGGTCCTGAGACCCCAGTGGCCGTTGGCAATCCAGGTAAGGAAAACCACTGAATTCTGGCTTCATGCCATGAGTCCCAATGAGAGGGGACAAGGACATTTGAAGCAGAGATCTAGTCTAAACTAGGTTGCTTTACAAGGTAAAATCTCTGGGTGGGGAGTCTTAGGGTGTGGTTCGGCTCAATTTAATCAAGAGTAAATGTCTTAAGAGTAGGAATGTATAGACATTGCTGAAATTCTGACATTACATTTATCATTAAGGGAGTGACAATCCATATTGCATTTGGTATTAACAATTTCTGTCATTACATTAAATATTTTTCTGTTAGGTTTTAGCTAATCGCCTACATCAGGTCCTATCTGGGATGCCAAATTATTAAATGAATGAATGAATGAATGCCAAGTATTACTCAATACCTTCTATGATAAATGCACTATTCTATCTTGTCATTTCAACTTTCACATGTCCCATATATGTCCCTTTTTTTCCACTCAAAAAGCCACCACTCTGATACATGCTCTAACCACCTTTCAAATGATCTATTGCCTCCTAATTGATTTCCTTGCTTCAAGTCTCTCCTGGTCCAATCTGACTTCTACTTCAGCTGCCAACATGAATTTTTTTTTAAATATAGGTCTCATCAATGAGGTCCTGTCAATTGCTCAGTGGGTCCCCTAGTTACTTTCAATTTCAAATAAAAAGTCCTCTGTTTGGCATTTAAAGCCCTTTGTAACCTGGACCCTGAACACCTTGAAGATATCCTATTTACTCTCATCCAATAACTTACTATACAGCTACATCTGAATCACAAACAACATTCTATTTTCCAGTTTTATATCTTTGTACTGGCAATCTGACATGTCTGGAATATGCTCTCTCCTAACTTCCACTTTCTATCATCCCTAGATTTCTTGAAGACACAATTCAAATTCCAGGAGACTTTTCCCAAACCCTTTTTCTCAACCCCTTTTTTCTCTCCCCCTTCCCCTCTTTGCATGTTGTCTCTTCCGTTTTAGGTGTGAGCTCCTTCTGGGTAGAAAATGTGTTTCATTCACTGTATCCATAGTGCTTAACACAATGACCGGCCCATAATAAATGCTTAATAAATGTTTATTGAGTGACTGAAAAAAGTAAACAAAATATTATATTCCTTCCTCCTCCTTCTCCCACAAGGAGCTTATATTCTTTTAGAGAAGATTACAAGTATGTAAGACAATGGCCCTGACCTTCATCTCTAATCCCACCCTCTCTAATGTAGCCATCATTACTTCCTTCATCTCTGAATATCCCTTAGCTCAGGAAACATGCAATTATGTACATAATAATTGTGTCTTAAAAGGGAATCATTTTTGTTCACTTGGGGGTGATGACAAGTTTCTGAATAATATAATTGAACCCACAGCTGATCCTATTAGATTATCATGATGGCCAGAATCTCTGGAGTGAGAAAATTAGGTGGATATCATCTTTTTTTGAAATTATTCACAAATAGCGTTAAATTCCTCCAGATAACAATAGGGTTCAATAATCTGTTAGAGAAACTGCCCTTTTTTGAACTATTTGAGGAGGAGGACTAGTCAAGAAAGTAGCCAAAGACCAAACCCTTGGAAACTTGGTTTAGTTAGTTCCCCAGCAGCCAGGAAATTTAACTAACTTTATACAATGTTAACTCAAGAAGTTGTTACTGTTTTTACTTTGTATATGCAAGGTCCTATCCTAGGCACTATAAAGTGACAGAAATAAGTAAGGCAGGGTCCTAGCTTCAAGGAGTTTATAGTCTTGTGGGGGAAGTAAAGCCTAAATATATATAAATTCAATTTAAAACAAAAATAAGGATATGAGAAGTGTATGGGTTCAAATCCCATGTAGGTGTTAGAAAAAGGAGGAAAAGGTCAGTCCTAGCTAACCAAGGAGATGAGGGAAAGTTTCATTGAAAAGATTAAAAAAATCTGGACTTTGAAGAATATAGAGTTTTCATCAGAACAGGACTCCAGAGTATCCCAGAATTAACTTATACTGATGTTAAATTTTTAATGTGAGCATTTACACCCTCAGAAATTGGCAAACTCAAGTGGACAGAGTACCAGGCTTGGAGTTATTAAGACCTGGGTTCCAATCCAGCATCAAATACTTACTAGCTATGTAACCTTGGGCAAGTCACTTAACCCTGTTCACCTCAGTTTCCTCATCTGTAAAATGAGCTAGAGAAGGAAATGGTAAACCATTCCAGTACCTTGTTAAGAAAACCCCAAATGGGGTTATGAAGAGACAGACACAACAGAAAACCAACTAACCAGCAAATAGTTCAGGGCTCCATTGATTGTTTAGTTGGTTGTCTAGACCAGTGATGTCAAACTCATATAGAGATGGATCCTTGTGGACCACATATTGACTTAGAAAACCACACATCAACATTATCTATGTTGTATTATATTTTTATTTTGTTAAATCCAATTACATTTTAATCTATTCTGAGAGTTCCATGGGACCAGAGCCAGGGCCTAGAGTTTGATGCCTTGAGCTAGGGAAATGTTAACAATGCAGATCAAGCTTAAAAGTGTGTCCTGCATATATTTTTTTTGAAATCACTTAGTTAAACATCTACCAGCACACTCCTGGATATATTCCAGTTTGGAGAATGTTATGAACTAAAGCAAAGAGACAGAAAAGCCCAAGGCATATTCAAAGGAGAATGAGTAAGCTTGTTTTACTGTAGCAGTGGCTTTCTAGATGTGAGGAACAGGTAAAAAAGAAGCTTATGCACTGCTCCCTCAAGTTCCCTCATCAATAAATACACCATTTCTACTACTACCACTTTCAAAAATAATAAATCTTTCTTCCTTATTCTGCTATCTGACTTTAATTTGGTCATGTGATCTACAGCTCAGGTTTGAAAGATGGGTCAAAACTCGATAATGTAGTCAGGTAAACAAGCATTTATTAAGCCCTTACTATGTGCCAGACACTGCACTGGGCACAGAAATAAAAGCAGAAAGAGACAGTCTCCGTCCTCAAAAAGCTTGTATTTTAACTGAGGAAAACAACACAAAAACCAACTGAAAATGGGGGAAGGAGAAAAAAAGGGGGGTATGGGAGGAAAAAGTCCAGAAAGTCAAAATTATAGTCTAGACAGAAATGAAGACATAGCTGGTCTGGGAATTCTTCTTAAAATAATAAGACTTGTAAAATTATTTTAACTCAATTGTATTTATCCCTATTAAATTTAACCTTATTTGACTGGGTTCATTGCTGAGGTCTTTTTGGATCTTGGTTCATAGCCAACATGTTAATTATCCTTGCCATCTTTGTGTCTGATATGAAAATTTCATGATTATACCAGCTATTTCTTTGTCCAAGGTATTGGTAATTATACACACACACCGCGCACACACACATATACACACATGCATATATGTACATATATACACGTGTATGTGAGTGTGTGTGTATGCATGTGTAGAACAAGTGAGGGCAAGTGCAGATACTTAGAACTTCTGCTACCCCTATTGATCCTTACCCAAATTCTCTCCTCTACATCTCCCTGCTCTGGTTTGTGGATGTTCTCACATGAACAGAGGTATTAAGCCTGCTTTCATTGTTGTTGGTAAATAATTTTTCAGTCATGTCTGACTCTGTATCACCTCATTTGGGGACTCTTGAAAAAGATAGTGGAATGGCTTGCCATTTCCTTCTCCAGATCATTTTAAAGATGAGGAGCAGAGGTAAACAGGGTTAAGCGACTTGCCCAACGTCACACAACTAGTAAATATATGAAGTCATATTTCACCTCAAGATGAGCCTTCCTGACTACAGGCCCAGCATTCTATACACTGCACCACCTAGCTGCCCCTACAGTTATCCCTTCCTCATCACAACTTTCCCCATTGTGGTTTCAACATACCACAGGTGAACATAAGAAATTAAATGGAAATTTGGGGGAAGTTTGCGGAAGCTGCAGATGACACAGAGCCAATGACCAAATACTTAACCCAAGTTTTACAATAAAGTACTGTAAACTCCACAAAAGAAAAAGAAAAAAAATCAGACATCTTCTTCAATACAGAGGAAAGGATAAAAAATTTTACATGGATTTTCCAGATCATAGGGGGCACCTGTGATGTAAAAGGGACAACTGTATCTATACAGTTTTTAGAAGAGGACAATGACAGTTCCACTGGACTCTTTTCTGAAACTACCTCTTAAAGACGTTGATAGATCTGAATGACACGCTTTAGGAAGGGTAGGATGTGTCCAAAGGAGAAACCAGGATAATTATACCACCTCTTTTTGAATATTTTTCATTTTGAATAAGGAATAGTCTTGTACAACCCTATTCAAACCATGAGTCACATTAGTTGTCTTAGTAATTCTTCCAAAGGCTCCAAGTCACAAGTCCCTTAGTTGGAAGGTACAACTTGTGCCTGGATAGGAATCTCCTCTACACTATTCATAGCAAATAGCCATCAAGCCTTTGCATGTCTTACACGTCCACAAATAAAACCAGAACCCCCTACCTTCAAGTGGTAAGTGATTCATGGTTCTAAAGTCTATGGTTTCTTTCCCAGGACCTTCTCATTCCTGCCAGTGCTTTCCAGATTTCTTCTTTTATTATCTATCCCCACTTGAATGGTCAGAAGTAGTTATTCGTCATCAGATTTACCGTCTCAGGAAGCTCTCTGTAATATCTTAAACATACAATCCTAGAAGAAGACATACTTCCCCTATTTCTTAAGCACCACAGAGGCAGCTGCTGATAAAATGGATTTAAAAAAATGGTCCTGGAGTCAGGAAAACCTGAGGCCACGTTTTACTTCAGACACTTACTAACTTGGTGATTCTAGACAAGTAACTGTTTGCCTCAGTTTATTCACTGTAAAATGGAGTTAATAATAACTCCTACCTTGTGAGGATTAAATGAGATAATTATAAAAGCACTTAGCACAGCACTTGGCACAATACTTACATGCTCCCCTCTCTTCCTATTTCCCTCCTTGGCCACTGTGACTTGAATAATCATCCACTAACTAGTTTATATGACGTGTCTTCTGGTTTTATTTGTGGATGTGCATCTTTATAACCTAGAGTAACAGAAGCTATTTCGTCCTCAGAACATCCAGCTCTGCCCTTTGGGAGAAAAACCTCAAACCTAAGTTCCTGGTTCTAAAAGTTATACCTGATTCTAAAAGTTCAATGATTCTTCTTCCTTGTCATCTTTGTGTCCTCTGTTTAGGATTCCCCTGCAGCATTTCAGATTCTTTTTTATCTGTTTTCCCTTTTTAGCTCTCTTTGAATTGGGTCTCCCTCCCCCCCAAGGACATGTGATTCTTCCTAATGGTCTGGAGAGTAAAGTATTCCTCCAACCCTTCTGTTTTCTCTCTCAGATGGAAGACCAACATGCATTTTATGAGTATATAGCAGTTTTTTGGCATCAAAAAACAAGCAGTGCATTCCCTATTGGTCACTGAAAGACTTCCCTTGACCACTAAATGTGGTAGAACTTAGCTCTTCTTTTTAATGTTAGCTAATTCTTTGTGCTAGCTTTCATGATCAACTGCTGGCTCTTATAGTGACCTAATATAAAGAGAAAAAAAACAAACTTTTCTGCATACCTATTCACTGTCTTTGGAGAAGGAAGCACTCTGTTGGAGGAGAACCTTTAATTAAGTATTTCGTTCCATCAAATTAATGCCTTTGTTTTTTAGCCAACAAACAATAAGCATGAAGTATTCCAGCTTCTTTTCCCATCTTTGTTCTCTTCAGAGTCATATCTACCTCATTTTTAAAGTACGTATTAAAGTCCAAGTGTGGTAGCTTCATTGTTCTTCACAGCGCAAAACAATTTTTGGCCTTTTCTATCTATTTGTTGCCATTATTCCATTTTCATCTTTAAATGTTCTCGGGATGACTTTGTTTAGTTAGATCCCTCGCCAAAATTCTTTTAAACTGATTTTACCCTCTACTACTCATGAAGCTATAGTGCTCATAATCTTCTATCAGCCTTCTCCATAAACATGAACAAACATTTTATATTCTAAACCAGAATTGGCTATCCATTCTTTCTATTCAAAAAGTGATCAAATCTTTGCCAAGTGTGGTGCTTTCTAAGCTGTTTCGGTCTCCTTGTTATGGCAATTGATTCACCTCAGTCAAATTTCCATATGAAATTGTTGTAGTCCATGTCCTATCTTCCATGCATATCCCATTTTCACCAGCGATAACTTATTTAAACTAACCAGGTTATTTAATTGTATGATATTTACTAGTTTTTATTCTTTCTTCTAACTTTACACTAATTTGGATTTTTTTCTCTAAAACATCAGTGGCCTGACACAGTCAACTGACTCAGAAATGATTCTTATATCAGTAATGAGTCATATAAAAATAAGCAATTATTTTTTAATATTTAATTTATTTATTTTTAGTTTTTAATATTCACTTTTGTAAGATTTTGAGTTCTAAATTTTTCCCCCTTACCTCTCCAAGATGGCATGCAATCTGACATAAGCTATATATGCATGATCATATTAAACATATTTCCACATTAGTCATGTTGTGAAAGAAGGATCAGAGCAAAAGGGGAAAATCACATTAAAGAAAAGAGAGATAGAGAGAGAATAGTATGCTTTTCTCTGCATTCAGACTCCAAAATTCTTTCTCTGGATGTGGATAGAATTTTCCATCATGAGTCTTTTGGAACTGTCTTGGATCATTGCAAGCAATTAAATTCTTAAGTTATTTGGTCTCCATGTCCAGAGCCTTCCAGTTTCTCAAAAACTAAATTCATGGTATATGAGTGTTTGGTTTCTGTGTAGTTTACAGATCTCTGGCTGTTCTCATTTCTTATTACTTATCCATAGTTTTCTGTGTATTTCTTCAATATATATTCATATGTAAATCTAGTCAATCAATCAGTCAACTGACTCAAAGCATTATTATTAATTGCCACATGCCAGGCACTCTTCTGAGTGCTACAGATACATGAAAAGCAGAAAAACATTCTAGCCCTCAAGAAGCTCACATTCTAAAGGTTAGAAAATATTTAATAACTATGTACATACATACAAGATATATGCAATGATGAAGGCAATGGGAAAGTAGAAGTTACTAATAGCTGGAGGAACTTTTCAAGGCCTTCTGAAAATGTAGGTTTGGAACCAAATCTTTACGGGAACTAAGATATAGAGGTGAGGTAACTGGTAATGTGTGACAGAGGAGTTGATGTGATCACCAAGTGGAGCAGCATAGAAGAAAATGAAAAGAGCCTAGGATAGAGCCTTAGAGGTATATACACATGCACACATAAATAGAAATCACTGTGTGTGTGTGCACGTGTGTGTGTGTGTGTGACACAAGGCAGGCAGATGGCATGGGAGTTAGAGCACTGGACTTGGAGTGAGAAAGACCTGACGAAAGATCCTGCCTTAGACACTATCTGTGTGAACCTGAAAAATATACTTAATTTTTCTCAGTCTCAATCTTCTCATCTTCAAAATGGCATAAGTACAGCTCCAACCTCACAGGACTATTGTCTATCTAACTTTAAGGGGTTAAAGCTCCATGTAAATGTTCATTATTGCTGCTGTTGTTGGTTAAGTGTTGCCCCTTGCCCTTGTGCTCAGCTCAGGTCTTCTATTAGCAGATTCCTGCCAATGCTTTGATACAAATGGAGGCTTTTGTATTCTAGAACAGTGCTTCTTAAACTATGGGTCACCCAATATGGGGTCACAAAAAGTTTGGCAACAGTAAAAGGTTTCTGAACATGCAACAACCAAAATAATTCAAAATCAAATGTGGAATGAATCTGAGGTGTTTCTAACACTGCTTGTCCATATTGCATTAAGCAATTCACTGCAGCTTTGGTTCTGAACACACAATATATACACTTTGCCGTCATACCACACAAAGCCAATGAAAGCTTCCAGAAACACCCTAACTCAGACTATTGTATGTTATGAATTGTAGTGTTTTTATTGTACATACAAAATCATTAAATGAATTTTGGTTTGGGAATTAGGACAGAATTTCCAACAATTTCTGAAATGGTCCTAAACATATTTCTTCCATTTTGTACTATGTATTTATGCAAAGCAGCAATCTCAGCATTGACAATCATAAAATCAAAATATCGATCAGCTCTGAAAAAGTCGAAGATGCTCTACATCCTGTGGTATCAAATATTCTGCCAAGATTTAATTCTTTATGTAAAAATAAACAAGCTCATCTGTCTCAATAGTATGCAAATTTGCTTTCATCTTTAATAAATGGTAAAATTATATATATACTAAAGAATTGATTTAAAATAAATTTCTTTATGATTTATTATCAGTCAATGTTTGATTTGTTGTGTGTTTGTCCTTCGTTTTCAAAGAGGACCATGGCCATCAAAGAAACGATGACATGAATTGCAGTTGACTTTGATTTGAGTGAGAGAGGGCTGTGCAAGGTCACCAGTCTCATTTTCTCCTCCAGAATCATCTAGATCCAGTGACAAGATATTCATCAGGATGACTGGAGATGACCCAGGATGTAATGGAAGACCCTGGCTCATAGATTGAACCTCAATAGGTCCCTGACTAAGTTCCACTTAATGGCTGCATTTTGGGTCCTCCTGGCTTACAGTGAATGTCAATGCTAACTATTCCTCTTTGGAATAGTAACTCTGAGGTTCTTCCCCTCCCAACTTGATTTTTCTTTTCCTTTTTTCTAATTAAAGGGACCATCCCTTGACTCACTTCTTAAGAGGTCTATTTACTGAATGGGTGTTAGTTACCCCACTCTGTGAGTGTGTGAAAAGGTTTGATTTGTGTAACTATTTTATATACCTTTATACCTAAGGTCCCATAAAAAAATTTTGTGGAGCAAAGGGGTGTCAGAAGTGCAAAAAGCTTAAGAAGACCTGTTCTAGAAGATCTCAAGCAGAATTCTAGGTTCAAAATATTTCTTCAATCTTTCTTCTTTTTAAAACTCCTCTTACTATATCACAGACTTTAGATAGCTTCTAACCCCATCATTCCTCTTTTATGTACCTCAGTGTCTACCTTTGGAAATTTACTCAAATTGTCTTTTGAGCTTTATGTCAAAGCAGTAAAAATTTAGAAGGGAAAACATGGTATTTTAGGCTGACTGGCAAATTTTCATTATGACTACTGTCTAGTTTCTAATTTCAGATAAAGCAGAATTTTATTTCCATGGTTGTTGTAATAATTTGATATCATATTAGGTGATCCTTCATGTTAGCACTATAATTGTTTTTGAATCAGGGTATGAATGTGAAGTTTTTATCTTATGTTTGGAATCAATGGTTTTGACCTTTATTCCATAGTCATACTTGTCTTACAAGATTCCCTTTGAACTTCCCCAGAGTGTGTACTGTACACACACACACACACACACACACACACACACACACACACACACACACACACAC
>NW_027187360.1:8748208-8754835 GCF_028583685.1 Petaurus breviceps papuanus | reverse complement strand
CACACACACACACACACACACACACACACACACACACACACACACACCTGCTAATCTTCATCCCTATCTCCATCCCCTCCCCTTTAACCTTTGTTCTTCTAGCTCCAAGTCTCATAGGAGTCAAATCTTACAGATTTTCTGAATTATCTAGTGAATCAGGTGATAGGAACTAAATTGAGACAATTAAATCCATTTTTATTAGTTATCAAGGCTTGGATTTGGATCCAAGTCTCCAGATGCTATACAGTATGCATCATTAAGTAGGAAATATTATAGCAGGGATTGTACTGAGTCCTTGGGTAAATGGGTTGATAATATGAAAATGTGGCTGAGCATCCCATTAATCACTACATGGCTTGAGAGAGAAAGCATAAAACTCTTGATTAGCCACGTATACCACTAAGAGAGCCACTGGCCCATACATCACTGCAGAAAATCTGTTATTCTAGACCAAAGATGTAGTAAGATCTGTCAGACTAATTCACTCTGTGGGCATTTTCCCTTTAAGAAAATGTTTTAAGGGATTTGAAAGAAATTTCTAAAATTATACTTTTTCTGCCAGACCTCACTTTCTATCTATCCTAATCAAAATGCAGGATTTTTACACATGCATATCACACATTACTCTTATAATGGCTTTATATATTCATTGCATTTTATCCCCCTCTACACATCATGAACAGCTCTGGGCCTCAGTTTGCTCATCTGTAAAACAGGGAGGGAGACACAATGGACCAAATGACTCCTAACGTCCCTTCCAAGGCTGAATTTTTTTATCCAAGCATCCTATGAACTCTGTGATACATGTAATTCAAATGTTAGGTTCCTCATTTTACAGAAGAACAAACTGAGTCTTAGAGTGATTAAGTGCTTTGAGCACAGGTGTTAATTAGTAAATGACAGATTCAGGACTCAAAACTAGGCTCCCTAACTCTCAAGTTCAGACATCTTTCCACTCAATTCCACTGAATTTGTCTGCTACTCTTCCAAGGAAAGTGGAGTTTGGATAATTATTTAGTTAATTTAAGGAGCTTCAAAAATTAAACTACACAAATCAAGAAAACCATTCCATTAAAGAGCTGAATTATCCAGTTTGACTGTCTAAACTCACCAAATCAAAATCACCAGATGATTGCCTCAAATCTATTTAACTAGATGTCATGTTGACACCGCCATTACTTTCACCAACCTCCTCACCTCCACCTCCAAAAAATTTTTTAAAGGCACACACTTTTTTGTTTATGTTTTTTAATTATTAGGGGCAAAATTTTATTTAAAAAAAGAAGTAGGGTAAGCCCAAAATTCACTACATGAAAGCTGTAGTTTGTTTTCAACTGACACAATGTATGTACTCAACAGTTGGATAACAAGTTCTTCCTTTCTAGGCCCTTGATAATTTGTGTAGTGTCAGAAGACTCTTCATGTTTTTTAAACAGTGCAAAGTGCCTCCCTTTCCCCTGCAGTACATGGGATGTATAATCACACAATGATCTAACTACATCTAACTACACCAGAGAGATTGAAATTCATATTCATGAGTTGCATGCAGACATACAATTCATGGGAGCGACAGACATAAGTAAGTAATCATGGAGACCCTATGGAATATAAATCAGTTCTAAATCTTCAATACATTTAGTGCATCTTGGAATTATACAGCCTCTCAAATTGGAAACTCATACAAGTCATTGCAGTGTGGATTAGTAAGTGCTGTACTCAGATCTAGCATATGTACATGCATGTTCCCTGTATCACATCATATCCAAGCAAGGCATCTGGCCAAAACTCAGAACTGACCTTGTTACCTGTCACATCATGCTTATTTGTGCAACATTCCTGACTCTAAAGCTTTTCAAGGGGAAAAAACAGCTTGAAATATACCCATAACTACCACTGCTAACTTGGTCATCACTTTCCTGGGCCTTGGAGTCTTTATCAGTAAAAGCAGGGGGTTAGAGTAAGATCACTTCTAAGGATCCTCCTATTTCTGACATTCTAGGGATCTATGCAAGGCAATCACTTAATCCCCACAAAAAGTTACACTAAGATTATTTTGAGTTTACTGCTGCCCAACTAAATTAAGTGGTTTTTAAAATTAATTTTTTTGTGGTTATATTTTAAGTTCCAAACTGTCTTCATCCCTCCCTCCCCACCCCAAACTAGAGAAGGTCATCATTTGACACAGATTTACAAATATATGTAAAACCATGCTATATGCACTTCTGTTCACCAGTTCTTTCTCTAGAGGTGGATACTATTTTTCCCACAGGTCCTTTATAATTGATTTGAGTATTTATAGTACTCAGAATAGCTTGATTTTTTCACAATTATTCTTCGAACAATATTGCTGTTATGGGTCTACAATGTTCTCTTAGTTCTGCTCACTTCACTCTTTATTATTTCATACAAGTTTTTCCATTTTTTTTAAATCAACAAGTTCATCATTTCTTACAGCACAGTAGTATTCAATCACAATCATATACCACAACTTGTTCAGTCATTTCCCATCTGATGCCCCCCCACCTCAATTTCTCCAGGTCTTTGCCACCACAAATAGAACTGCTATAAATATTTTAGAACATATGAGTTCTTTTCCTTTTTCCCTGATCACCTTGGGAAACAGACCTAAAAGTGAGTGGTATTCCTGAATCAGGGTATACAAAGTTTTATAACTCTTTGGGCCTAATTGCATATTTCTCTCCAAAATGGTTGGATCAGTTCACAGTTCCACGAATAGTATTAATAGCTCAATATTTCCACATCCCCCAACATTTGTCATTTTCCCCTTCTATCATTTTAGCCAACCTGATAAGTATGAGATGATATTCCAAAGTCATATTAATCTGCATTTCTCTAATCAATAATGATTGAGTGAATTGTTATACAAAGACTGAGCAGATACCTAAAAGAGAACTGAGTTCCACTCCTGGCTCCATCACTTTCCAGCTACGAGACCATGGACCAGTTACTTAATCTGTCTGAGCTTCAGTTGCTCACATGTAAAAATGAATGTGAAGATACCTGCAGTACCAGTGTCACCCAAAGTGGGGGGAGGAAGGGAAAGTGCTTTGTAAATCTCACAGTCAAATAGTACAACAGAACTTCAATCTCGCCAGATTGGGTAAGATTCTTTCCCATACTGTAGATCGCGACCCATCCATGAGTGAACATCCCAGGCATTTCTTATTTATATCTTTCCTTTCATAAGTTCATCACAGTGGGTTCATCCAACGTACAGAGAATTTCCCTCTTTTTCTCTTGACATGGTGATGACACCAATGTAGCATCCAGGCTGGCCTTCATTCATCTCTCACTCTCACTATGTGACAAGCTCATCTTTATTTTTCACTCATCCTTCTCTTTATGACATCCTTCCCACCATTTCTCATGTACCACGCTTCCTTCTCTATACATTGTGACTTGTTCACACGCACCCACCATATACTTTCCCACTGTCCTTTGGGACATCCTCAATTTTAAATTTTGAGAGACCACAATGTTCCATGATGCACAGCCATGCAACATAACCAGAAGAATATTGGTATTCATTATGATATATAAATAGTATGGAATAATATTGTGCTGTAAGAAATTTTAAGAGAGAGTTTCAGAGAAACCTGAAAAACTTATGAACTGCTGAACCAGAAACAAAAACAACATCACAAAGACCACTTTAAAAGACTTAAGATATCTGATCAACATATCAGTAATGAAGAACTTTGCCCACTTTCTGACAGAAAGGTGATGGGTTAATATGCAGAATGATGAGCACATTTTTGGATAGGACCAATGTTTGCTTTACTATACTTATATGTTGCAAGAGTTTTATATTTCTTTTCCAGTGGAAATTGGAGGCATGTGGGAAGAAGAAAAATAGAACCTTGATAACTAGGGAAATTTTTAAAGATGGGCCTTTGTTTCAAGGATAAGTTGGAAATCATTAAAAAAAAATGAGCAAAGGCAATATAGCCCACTTTTCTCCTTCTGCTCAATTCTAGGCCTAACTGATCCCTAAAAATTATGATTTGGGCCCAGAATGTATAAACTTTAAAGTACTGGAGATGTGAATTGTTGCCGTTGTTGTTTTCATTGCCGTCATTATAAAAGTTGGTGACACTCATTTCTCCCTGGAAAGTGGACTTCCTTCCTCATTAATTTTTCTGGAGTTCACTGAAATAGATAGTGGTAGGAACTACTTCCAAAATAACTTCTTTCTTTATACATTATTAAATGTCATCTCCCAAAGTTGAATATTAAATTGAAACTTTGAAGAACCTTCACTCCCTTTTCTTTCTGCCCCCCTGTGACTCTTCTAATTAGGTACCTGCAATAATCATTTAATTTAAATCTTTCACATTTTTCTTAATTAAAATCATTCAGTAAAGAATACTAGTTAAATTTTAATAAGTAAACTCGAGAGAAGGCCACTGGTGTTTGCATGCAATTATCTGAAACTTTGGCAGCAAATGAAGAATTACGTTCTGATTCCTGCATAAAATGGATAAGGAATGTTTCTGATTTTTTTTTTTTTTGGTCATTGGGCTGAAGAGCTTGGTTAGACAGCGTTGAATTAGTTTTTGAAAAGAAGACTGACATTTAATATGTATGCTAATTGATGCCATACGTTCCATAGCCATCCAGTTATTACTGTCAGCAAAATGTCTAAACAAGACTTTCAATTATGATCCTGTCTTACATTTTAGAACTCATGTAGGTTTTTTTTAATTCTAACGAACAAAGAAAACTGCAAAGTTTTGCATTCTTACTCTACACACAGAGACAATGATTTTCCTACTTCATAGCTGAAGCAAGCACCCCACTGATGATGGGGCGACAATGAATGAGAATGAAATCTCTTGAGGCGCCACCTTCTTCATCACAGATGGGTCAAGCCTACATATATAATAAAATGGAGTGGAAAATGTTGGCAATTTGGTAGCAGGGGGCAGTTGTTTGGAAAATGATACAAAATAGGCCTAAAGTTTTGTGTGGTTTCTTGTACCTACATTTGCTCACCCAAGCAGGTGATTTTACAACTCTGTTTTTTTCAGATCCCTGTGAAGTAGTAGCTAGACTATGAAGGTATAATAATCCTTGGGACATAGAACTGGTATGGTAGAAAGAGAACTGGTTCTGAAGTCACAAGCTCTGGGTTCAAATACTACCTATGATACTACACATATCACATTGGTCAGATTACTTAATTTCTCAAGGGCTCATTTTTCTCATCTCTAAAATGAAAAGTGGAAAGTAGATACCTTTGAGGTTCCTTTCAGGTCTAAAACCATTAATTTACAGACGAAGACATTTAAGACCAGAGTAGTTAAATGACTTGTTCAACCTTTGTATAAGAGGCTCTCACTTTGATGAATTTCTCAATTCTCTGTCTCCTCCCTTCTTCTCCACCCCACTCACTCCCTAAAATAAGTCCAGTAAGAAATTACTAACTTTATATACTGTGTAGAATGCAACTTCTCTTAAAAGCACAAAATCAGCAAAGGAAACATCAATTAGAAATTTGAACAAAAAAATACATGATTTGTGACAGCTCCTGTAAAGAAACCCTTCAATGAACAGCCAGCCCTCTTCCAAAAATCTCTAGGAAGTCTTAACCCCACAGTACTACAGAGAGGGGCCCCAGACTCACAGAAGCTAATGAAACTACTCTCTACCTCCAAGAGAGTCTCAGTCACTAAAAATAATTTCAGATATGGTGATTTGAACTCTATTAATGAGTGACAAGTGTTCAGCCTGAGCAAGCTCTCCTTAATTGTTAGAAGGTCTTTAAGCACCCATAGTTTCACCTGAATTGACTTAAATTCCAAAGAATCTCTCTGGGGCTACTGGGTAGGGTTATTCAAATCACACTAGGCTGCCACCAGTGCCAGAGATTAGCTATGTAGGCAAATTATGCAGACTAGGAGAGCAGTTCAAACTCTTTCTAGGTTTTGTTGGCTTCACATAAATATGAAAGGCAAGTAATGGAGCAAAACTGGCAGAATTTTATCAGTGCAGGCAACTACAGGTTTCCATACTCCATCAACCAATTTATTTTGCCACCTAAGTCAACAATTTAAAAGTCTTAAGAGAACTGCCTTGGAACTAAGAGTTAAGTGACTTACCTAAGGCTGTGCAGTGAATTAGCTACAGAACTCAGACTGCTTAATTCATGTCTCTCAATATACTGAGGTGTTCTTTGAACTTAACATGATAATTCCTCTGGGGAAGGAAAATTCAACAATTTGATTAATGTACATTTTAGACCAATATATGTGTGGACAAGTGTATTTGTATGTGTATAAGACAGAATAGAGATACAACATTCAGGATCAATATTTTATGTTTATGTTTATCCATAAATTTTCTACAGAGAATTAAATGTACTTAAAATTCAAGTTTTTAAACAATTCAAGGAATTTAATTTTAGACAGGACTGTGAGTTACAAAATCCCTTGAGAATTAAACTATAGATAAAAGGTACATTTGTTTAAAAATCAAATGACTTGAGGACTTCTGAGTCATGTGATCAACAAGATGGCAGTTGGGAAATTTTCTTTGATAGTCCCTACACACACGCGCACACACACACACACACACACACACACACACACACACACACACACACAC
>NW_027187360.1:8733663-8748198 GCF_028583685.1 Petaurus breviceps papuanus | reverse complement strand
CACACACACACACACACACACACACACACACACACACACACACACACCTGTCAAACTACTCCAAAACAGAAATTATGTGCTAAAGATAAAAGCAACTTCAGATGTCTCCATGATTTAGGACACTGGAATCCAAAAGAGGGTTTAAAAAAAACAGCAATGACAACAATCATCCAGGAACTGACTTCTATATTGAGGTCTCTCAACACCCCTTCTCTATTTCCCATACTACTAGCAGCTAGGCTGCATTTAGCAAACATAAGAATCTGATCCAAGAATCCCATACATGGCTCACAACAGAACCAAACCCCACACCCCATAACCCCTCCCTCCATACATATATTTTGTGGAGATCCCAGCTCCAGGCTACAGAAATTTGCTGGGGCCCAGCCAGTGCAGTGGCAATGCTCCAAGGACAGAGCCTTAGGGGGGATACAGGGGTGGCACTAGTCTGTGCTGCCAACAATCTCTGCAGTAGACCCAGGATCAGAGAGGAAGGGAAAGGACATGTGTCTGGGCTTGAAATAGAGCTCAACACCCCACTCCACCCCACCCTACCCCACCCTCCCACCCTCCTTCCAAAGCCAGGGAGACCCAGACTACAGAAATCCATCCCTATAGAACCAACAGCAGCTCACAGAACTCCTGAAGCTAAAGCTAGAAAATTGATAAACAGAGAGATCAGGAGTAGAAGCTGGAATGAGTCACTGGGAATGTGAATGTGTGTGTGTGTGTGTATGTGTGTCTGTCTGTCTGTCTATTTCTCTATGTGTCTCTGTGTTTTGAGGAAGGTTCTTGTTTGGTTCTTCATTAAGCCTGAGGGAAAGAGCTCAGCATCCAGCTGGGACCAGTTCTTTCCACCAAAATTCACTTGGGGTAGAGACCAAGGCTGGTGAGCTATGAATTGCCCAGTATGAGAGAAGGCTGAGATGCTTTGAGATCTAGCCCCCAAGGAAACCATTATCAGAGCAGAGAGGGGGAAAAAAACTGAAATTGTCAAAGATGACAGGAAGAAAAAAACCCAAAGGCTTTGAACAAAAACAGATAAATCAACATGGAAAACATTAACAGCAGAAAGAAATAAAACCTTCAATCATAGTAAAAGAGTTCAGATATTTATGAATATACAGTCAAGCCAAGGGAAACAATCCAACATTTGGTGAGACAGAGAACCCTGCAGAATTTGAGCAGAACATGCAACCACAACACATTATTTCTGCATGGTTCAAAAGGGAAATAAGCGTTATGAGAGAAGAATTTATGTCCTGCACAGCAAAAATAATGGGAAGAATAAGGGGAAAAATGTAATCTGCAATGACAAATCTAACCAAAGAAACAAAGAACAAGAGATTGAAGGAGTAAAAATACATAGAAGTAAAGGATAATCTAAAAGAAGAGAATAAACCAAAACAATCACATTAAAATAATATATACTCATTATTCGAGCAAAAGATACTGATCTCAAAGACAAGAAGTATAGAGGCAAACTAAGGATCATAGATCTCCCAGAAGAACCCTACTGGACAAAAACCAACCAAACAAAAACACCTTAACACCAAAATGCAGTAAATAATATAAGGAAACTATCCAGAACTTTTGAACATAAGAAAATGAAATACCAATTGAAGAAATCAATAGAATGCCTCCAGAAAAGAAAAAGGCTTCCAACTCCAAGATATTATAACAGGTAAACTTAGTAACCCTGTTTCAGAAATGACACATTCTGAAACAATAACAAGAAAGACCTTAAATACAAAGGCAAGAATCTGAATAACACCAGACCCACTAGAAGATGCTGGAGGAAACAGAATAATGTGCTCAGAAGAACTTGAAACTTAGCATGCAGCCCAGGATGACTTTGTTTCTGAAAATCTGAGCTAAATCATAAATGAAAAAATATAGACTTCAATGATAAGAGATACTTGCAACATTCTTAGAAAGAAAATCTGACAAGAAGAGATTTATTTTATTTTATGCTTTTTGAACACCTCTGACAACAGAAATGCTGGAGGGATGAATGAATATGGCCAAGGGGAGTGACAGCAATACAATGATAGGAGACCAGGAAGAGATTTCTTTCCAAATGTGCACAAAGAGACCAAGGCCAAGGGCCCCCACTGCATCCAGGGCTATCTCCAGTCATGGCCCTGATCTATATCTGGCCACTGGACCCAGATGGCTCCAGAGGAGAAAGTGAGGCTGGGGACTTTGCACAGCCCTCCCTCACTTAAATCCAATTCACTTGCTTGTTATGGTGTTACCTCCCTGAAGTCATGGTTCTCTTTGACAACAAAGGACAAACAACAACACAAAGAGATAAAGAAGAAGGAAAGCAAGTGGAGGTTATGGTGAAGAGGTGGGCCTGGGGCTTTGTGGGCAAATACCCTGACTATAGATAAATAATTGTATGGGGGAGTGGGAGAAGGAGGTATTACTTTACAAAATGGCGGGGTGAATGAAGGTTGGGGAAGGAACAAGGGGATAGAGGGGTGTATGTGATACACATGGGTCAAATCAAGGTCTAACAATGGGAGGAAAGTGATCCCTGTGGTCTCAGGAAGGGAAAAACCTACAGGGAAGTGTGTGAGGAGGTGGTGAGGGTGGGAGAATTGAAAAAGGGAAAGAAAAAAGGGAAGACTTGCTTGGTAGTGGGATGCAATTCCACAAATAAATTCTTCTATGAGTGAACAAAGATACTCTGTGAGCAAAGATGGGGACCTTGGGGCGGCCAGGTGGTGCAGTGAGTGGAAAGCCAGCCCTGGAGCCAGGAGGACCTGAGTTTGGATCCAGCCTCAGACACTTAACACAAACACACAAAAACTAGCCGTGTGACCTTGGGCAAGTTACTTAACCCCAATTGCCCTCAAAAAAAAAAAAAAGATGGGGACCTTGTGTTGAGTGAGGTCTGGGAAATTTGAAACTTGAAAAGACCACTTGTCAGGCCCTGGAGTCAGGAGGACCTGAGTTCAAATCCAGCCTCAGATACTTAACACTAGCCATGGGACCTTGGGCAAGTCACTTAACCCCAATTGCCCCAATTTCCCCCTCTAAAAAAGCAAAAAAAAAAAAAAAAAGACCATTTGTCCCACCTCTGGAGGCAGGGAGTTAGAGCTCCTAGTACCTGGAAAAGTAAGAAGGAATGGACCCAGAAGAAACTTTGAGACAAATGGGAATAAAGGACATAACCAAGGAGAGGGTATGGATCAGTGGTGGACTACATAATCACGGATATATTTTGGGGAATGGGGTTCTGTCATGGGTCATTGTCTTCTCTGTCACTTTTAGGAACTGGCTAGTGAGGTCTGAGGGGAATGCTCTACAAGGCAGTGGCAGAACCTGCTTAGGGAAGAGTCCCAGAATTAGAGACCTTAGAAATTTTGATTCTATGAAAAATACAAAAAGTCAAGAGACCAGATAATTACAGGAATTAGAAATCACAGGATAACGGGCAGCCAGGTAGCACAGCGAATAAGAGCACCGGCTCCAGTGTTGGAATGACCTGGAGATCAAATCCCGGACTCAGACACTTAGCACCCACCCAGAAACACCTGGCTGTGTAACCTTGAGCAAGTTACTTAACCCCAATTGCTTAGGGGCGGCCAGGTGGCTCAGCGAGTAAGAGCACCAGCTCCAGTGTCAGGATGACCTAGGGATCAAATCTGGGCTCAGATACTCAGCATCACACCCAGAAATAACTGGCCGTGTAACCTTGAGCAGGTTACCTAACCCTGATTGCTTAAAAAAAAAAAAAAAAGGAAAAGAAATCACAGGATAAGAGTCTAGGGTAGACAGAGAGAAGGGATACAAAAAATGAAATTTTTTTAAAAAAACTAATGAACAGGACTAGTTAGAGGGGAGGAGAGGAATGGGGTATCTATTTGATCAACCAAGAGAAGGTAAAAGGGAAATAAAAATTAAATAACCAGATAAAAGCAGAAAAGAAAAAAGAAATATGGTAAATGCCAAAGAAAGGAGTAACTAATGAGAAGAAAAAGGTAACTAATGGGAGCAAAGCATCATGGGTGAGAATAGAATCAGTGGAAATAAGACCACCTTAAAAAAGAATAACGTAAGGAACTTTGTTTACAACAGAAGAAATGGGAAAAAAATCATAACTTGAAAAAAAAACAAAATTAGGCACAAATAGAGGAAAATATAAACATGACTCTCATAATTTTAAAATATTAACAAATTAAACCAGTTAATAAAATTAAAAGGAAGTATATATTGGATAAGAAAACAAAACCATACAATATGTTACTTATTAAATATGTGTGTATACATATATATGTATACACACAAATTATAAAACAGAATTATGGAAAAATTTTTACTATGCAGCAAGTGAATTTTAAAAAAGCAGGAATTGCAATTATGGTAATTGACAAAGCAAAATCAAACATTCAAAAATGAAAATGTTAAACAAGCAAACTAACTTATGGTGAAAGAACTCAGAAAACGAATCAATATCAGTAAGAACTATGTATGATCCATATGCATTCACATCCAAATTCACAAAGGAAACATTAACTGAGGTACAAGAAAATATGAACAGTAACACAAAAGTCACAGGAAACTTTAATGTCCCCCTCTCCATTTTAGACAAATCTATCAGAAAGATACACAAAATCAAAATAATTAACTAAACAAATTTCTAGAGAAACTAGAGTTTTAAAATTACATGGGTGGGTATCTTCTAAATGAGACAGAAAATATTATACATATTTTTCAGCATCACATAGAACATTTACAAAAATTGGTTAGATGATAAGGCATGTTATTATATTTGCAGATAAATGTAAAAAGGGCAGATATAGTTAATACATATATAAAACATAAAGCAATAAACATGGTTATCAGTTCAGGGTCCACAAACAAAAGACACAGACCCAAATGAAAATTTAAAAATGAAATCCTAAATAATAGGTTAGTCAACAAATAAATCATAGAAACAATAGTCAAATGAAAGAAAATGATAATGATGAAACAACATACCAAAATTTCTGGTAAACTAGCCCTCTGTGAGGAAAAAATATCACATCTCTAAAAATATACATTAAAAAATAAAAAAGAGATGATTGGTAAACTGAATATGAATTTTTTAAATTAAGAAGCCAACAAATAAACAAAGCTAAAATAAGCACAAAAGGTAAAACACTAGAAATTATAGGAAAAATAGATAAATTGGGGAAAACCAAAGAAATGATAAATAAAATTAAAAACAGATTTTTTTAAAAAGGCTAATGTAATTGATAGAACTTTGACTAAACTGATTTAAAAGAAGTGAGCAGAAAATGAAATCATTAAAATAACAAATGAGCAAGGTGAAATCACAATAGAACCAGAAGATATAAAAAGAATAATCAGAAACTATTATGCACAGTTATACACTAAACTAAAACTAAGAACACAAAAGAAATAGAAAAAATATATATTCAAAATATAAAATACCCAATTTATCTGAAGGTCAGATAAAGATCTTTTTTTTTAATCTAACAAAAGTCAATAGATCTAGCTGTAAAGATAAAGGAAAAAAAACCAGTCCTGATGGATTCACAAAAGTATTCTTTCAAACTTTTAAAGAACCAATACTCATACTTTAACAAATTATTCTCAAAAAATCGAGAAAGTACCCTACCAGAATCCAAATGAGACAAGTATAGGCCTATTACCTAAGCCAGGGAAAAATAAAACAGAGAAGGAAAACTATAGTCCAATACCATTAATGAATATTGGCCCAAAACTTTTAAACAATATCTTATCAAACAGACTATAGAGATTTATCCAAGAAGTCATGTATTATAATTCTCACCAAGTGAGAATTATAATAGGGATGCAAGGATGGCTCAACATTAGGAAAACAGTCACCATAATTATTAAAGACCAAAACATCCAAAATCGCATGATCATCACAATGAATGGAGAAAAAAAACCTTTAATTACATTAGTAGCTAAATGGAGAACGGATAGGAATGGAGAGAGACTGGAGGCAGGCAGACTCACTGGACAGCTATTGCAATAGTCCAGTTGTGAGGTGAGGGGGGGCCCTGCATTAGAATATTTGTGGTTTAAGAATAGAGAAGGGGACATATCTAAGCAGAGGTGAAATTGATATGCCTTGACAACAATTTGGATATAGGGGTGAGAGAGTGAGGAGTCATGAATAATTCTTAGACTGCGAGCCTAAGGAATGAGAGGATGGTGCTGCCCTCAACAATAACAGGAGAGCATTTGGGTAGATGGCAGAGTAGGGTCAGAAATTTCCAGGCTCTCCATATTTCATTCACAAACAGGCAGAAAATTGCCATGAAATGAACTTAGAGTAGCATAAAAAAGTGAGGTAAAGTAGCTGTCTTCCTAGGGTTAGGGTTAGGGTTAGGGTTGGTTAGAGTTAGGGTTGGTTAGGGTTAGGGTTGGTTAGGATTAGGACTAAGAATAGGGCTAGGGTTAGGGTTAGGTAAGATAACATGCAAGGATCTCAGAAAAGACAGGCCCTTCTGTTGCTTAGGTATACCTGAGTGAAACATAAATTCTTCCAGGCTTACTCCACTGAATCTACAAATAGCAGGCCCTGGGGCTGTTCTATTAGGGAGCAGAATAGGCCTTGAGAAATTTCACCTCACAGCCTCAGGAAATTTTACTTCATAAAATTTTACCTCATAAAGAAGAGCATATGGCTGAGTGAGGAAAGATTGAAGGACAAACCCCACCCCCACCCCCCCACCAACTCCAATATCTCAGCCTGGCCCCTACTAGCTGTTTCCAGAATCAGAATATTGAATAGTGGTTCTGTCTAGAAGTGATCCCAGGTTGTGACTGTGTGTGAAGAGAGGTAAGAAAATACTCTGTGAATGCAGGATCCACAGAGAACAAGAACAGTTTTGTGACATTGTGGCTGGAGGTTCTAACAGCGCTTTAAGAAAGGAGAGGAGTTTCTGAGGTTCAGTCCCCGAACAGAATGCAGAAAATAATAGTAAGAAGGACCTGAGGTCTAGGTAACATTACCCACAACTCAAGATTAAAACCTGATTATAATAATAATAATAAGCTTCTAAAAATAAAATAAAACAAAATAAAAATGAGTTGGCAAAGGAAAAAGTCTCCAACCATAGATAGTTACTTCAGTATAAAAGAAGATATGGGTTCATATTCAGAGGTAGTTAGTGATGTAAAAAAAAAAATAAATAAAAGCCAGTCCTACCCCAAAGAGCAATAGCAAACGGTCACAAATCCAAAAAGAATTCTTGGAAGAACTTAAAAAGGAATTCAAAAATCAGATAAAGAGATAGTGAGGAAAAATTGGGGAAAAAATAAAAGCAACCCAAGAAAATTATGAAAAGAAAGTTAACCAATTGGAAAATGAAATACAAAATCTTGAGGAAGAAAATAATTCCTTGAAAACTAGAATTGGGTAAGAGAAACAAATGACATTATAAGACATTAAGAAATAGTAAAGTGGAAAAAATAGATGAGAATCTGAAATATCTCATTAGAAAAACAACTGATCTGGAAAACAGATAAAGGAAAGATAATATAAGAATTGTCAAGCTATCTGAAAGTTATGAAAAAAAGTCTGGATACAATATTACAAGAAATTATTAAGAAAAATTTCCCTGAAGTTCAAAATAGTTTACAAGAGAATAAAATAGAAATGGAAAAAAATTTGCCATTTACCACCTGAAAGAGATCCCAGGAGGAAAACCTAAAAGGAATGTTACAACCAATTTTCAAAACTCCCAGGTGACAGAGAAAATATGATAAACAACAAGGAAAAAATTAAATACTATGGAAATACAGTTAGGATTTCACAAGATATAGTAGCTTCTACTCCAAAAGACCACAGGACTTGGAACATTATATTAGCAAAAGAGCTGGGGTTGCACCCAAGAATAACGTACCCAAAAAAGTTTAGTATAATCCTGCATTTTTTCTTAAATGGACATTTGATGAACTGAAAGACTTTCAGGTTTTTGTAACAAAAAGATCGAAACTCAATGGAAAATTCAATATAAAATATCTAGAAGAAATATAAGGAAAATATTGAAGACCAATTATAAGATACGCATTAAAATCAAATTGTTTATTTATTACATATATGAAAATGTTATTAGTATTCTTAAAACTGTCATTATTACTAAGCTAGTTTAAAAAAAAAAAAGTTGAGCCTGAGTTGTGTATGATACAGTGATTCTAGAAAACAAAACTGGGTAGGAAAAGGTAAAAGGGAGGAATTATGTTATAAAAACAGGGCATAAAAGGAAGACCTAATAAAGAGGAACACAAGTTGGGGTGGAAGGCTGATAATGTTGGAACCTTACTCTCATCAGGGTTGAAGAGGAAACAATGTGCACATCTGGAATGGTGTAGAAGTCTTCACAACATGTAGAGAGGTGAGAAAACTGGAGGATAGGGTGAGAGAGGGAATTTTAGAGGGGTGTGAGGATTGAGATTTGGGGAGTTCAGGAAGGGGACAGGGGAACTCTTGGAGTTGAAGGGTCAGGTGGGGAGAGAAGATAAAGGTAACAGATAAAAAGAGATTGAGAAAGAAAATAGCAAGTAAAAATGAAGTGGAGAGAAATTTACAAATAGTAATTACAGCTTTGAATGTAAATAAGATGTTTAGAGCAGCTTTCTATGGTAGAAAAAAGTGGAAATTGCAGGGATGCCCATCAATTGGGAAATGGATGAACAAGTTGTGGTGTATAGTTGGGATGGAATACTACTGTACTATAAGAAATGATGGGCTCAATATTCTTAGAAAGGAATGGAAAGACTTGCACAAAATGATGAAGAGCAAAGTGACCAGGACTAAAAGAACATTGCATACCATAACAACAATATTGTTTTAAGAATGACTGAGAAAATAAGTCATATTGACTACTATAAATCCACAAATTAAAAATAAAGGACAGGAAGAAAGAAGGTATCTGCATCTAGAGAAAGAACTGGTTGAAGCATGTATAGAATAATTTTACATAAACACAGACACACACACATAGATAGATAGATAGATGATAGATGATAGATAGATAGATAGATAGATAGATAGATAGATAGATAGATAGATAGATAGAGATATAGATATATAGATATTTGTGTCTAATAGTAGCCATCTCCAGCGCAGGGAGGGGGGAGGAAAGAAGAAAATATAAAAAAAAAAGAAATTTAAATGATAACTTTGTTGCATATGTGGAGGTAATAGCAAGTTACACATGGTAGATGTGTGGTTTCATGTGTAATAATCTTTCTAATTGTATTGTTTTGAAAGTGCCTGTTTTGTGCTGTTAATTGAAAATTAAACAATATTTTAAAAAACTAATAAGGAAGTTCTGTTTTGGACATGTTTAAGATGTTTGCTGGATATCCAGTTCGAGATGTCTGAAATGTTATGAAAATGATTGTTTTATTCCATAAATTAAAAAATAAAATGTTTAAAAAAAGATTTTCCCCCTGAAAACCTCATTTGGGACAGCAATTGCTAGGAAATTAAATTTTCTATTCACAAAAAAAAATTTATATAAACTGATTCAGACTAAAGTAAGCAGAGCCAAGAAAAAAATATACAATAACTACAACAAAATAAATGGTAGGAACAATCACAAACCCCAAAATTCAAAAGCGAATGTAACAAAATTTCAAGATCAAGTAGGAGATACTCCCAACCTATTACTTCACGGAGATGGGAGATCCACAGGTATTCACATTGCACGTGTTTTGGACTTTTATAATGTATCCATCAGTTGTGATATTTTTCCCCTTCAAAAAAATATATTTTTTATATGTGATAGCTCTCTAGGAGACAGAGGGAGAAGGATACTCGGGATAGCTATGATGATGTAAGAAACAGAAGATATAAATAAAAACTTATTTTTTTTTAAATGAAATGACTTCTTTTGTACATTCCAAGATATAATGCAACCAAGAGGGAATTTAATCTCACCATTCCAAAGATAAAAATATATTCTAATGATTCCTAGTTTTATTTCCCCTGTAGATATTAAACATTAGATCTCAACCATCACATAAGGTGATGATTTCTGATAAGAGTGAAGCAAGCCACGTATATTATATGACCAAAGGCCAATCATAATGTAATCTAAAGACTTGACACACTGACCCCTACGTATCACTGCTTATTTTTTTGTAGTTATTTTTTTTTAATTTTTAGTTTACATCATTCATTTCCACAAGATTTTGAGTTACAAATTTTCTCCTCATTTTTCCCCTGCCCACCACCCCAAAACAGAGATCCCACTGAATATCCCTGCGCCTAATCTTCTTTCTCCTATATCTTCCCCTATCCCGCCTCTGACTTTCCAGGAGGACATGGTGGATATCTATGCCCCAGTGCCTGTATATCTTATTTCCCAGTTACATGTAAAATAATAATAATAATATATATTTTGTTTAATCATTTGATTTTAAACCTTTGAATTCCAGATTCTTTCCCTACCTCCCTTGTCACCCACCCTTACTGGGAAGATAAGTAATTCAATATAGATTGTACATGTGTAGCTTTGCAAAACATTTCCATAGTGGATATATTGTGAAAGATTAACCATGTTTCCCTCCATCCCATCCCACGCCTCACTTTTTCTATTCTCTACTTTGATCCTGTCCCTTTTCAAAAGTGGGTGGTTCCAACTTCCCTCTCACCCAGCCTACCCTCCCTTCCATCATCCCCCCTCTCATCTCCTTGCCCCTTACTCTCCTGTAGGGTGAGATACCCTATTTAGTGTGTATGTTATTACCTCCCTAAGCCAAATTCATTGAGAATAAGGTTGATTCATTCCCTTTTGCCTTCCTGTTCTTCCCCTCCATTGTAACAGTTTTCCCTTGCCTTTTCTATATGAGATATTTTACGCTATTCCATCTCTCCCCATCTCCTCTCATTATATTCCTCTCTTACCTCTTAATTTCATCTTTTAAGTATCATCCCTTCCTATTCAACTGGTTGTGTACCTTCTGCCTATGCATACCTATACACATATATATATATACACATACTCACATATGTATTTATATGCCCATATATCCTCCTATATCAACATATATGCATTCATATATAGATAGATAGATAGATAGATAGATAGATACACACATTTCTATTCCCTTCAACTATTCTCATACTGAGAAAAGTTTCATAAGTTACAATTATCATTTTTCCATGTAGGAATGCAAGTAGTTCAATTTTGATAAGTTTCTTATGATTTCCTTTCCCTGTTTACCTTCTTATGCTACTCTTGCTTCTTTTATCTGAATGTCAAATTTTCTATTCAACTCTGTTTTTTTCATCAAGAATGTTTGAAAGTCCTCTATTCCATCGAATGACCACATTATCCCCTGAAACATGATACTCAGTTTTGCTGGGTAGGTGATTCTTGGTTTTAATCCCAGCTCCTTTGACCTCTGGAATATCATATTCCAAGCCCTTCGATCCCTCAGTGTAGAAGCTGTCAGATCCTCTATTATCCTGATTGTGTTTTCACAATATTCAAATTGTTTCTTCCTGGCTGCTGGTAATATTTTCTCCTTGATCTGGGAACTCTGGAAACTAGCTACAATATTCCTAGGAGTTTTCTTTTGGGGATCTTTTTAAGGAGGTGATCAGTGGATTTTTCAAAGTCTATTTTGCCCTCTGGTTCTAAAACATCAGGGCAATTTTTCTTGAAAATTTCTTGAAGGATGATTTCTAGGTTCTTTTTCTGATGATGGCTTTCAAGTAATCCAATAGTTTTTAAATTATCTCTCCTGGATCTATTTTCCAGGTCAGTGGTTTTTCCCATGAGATATTTCACATTGCCTTCTATTTTTTCATTTGTTTGGATCTGTTTAATAGTATCTTGATTTCTAATAAAGTCACTAGCTTCCATTTGTTCCAATCTAATTCTGAAGGAATGATTCTCTTCAATGAGCTTTTGAGATTCTTTTTCCATCTGGCAAATTTGGCTTTTTAAGGCATTCTTCTCCTCACTGCCTTTTTGAGCCTCTTTTTCCATTTGAGTTATTCTATTTTTTTTGCTTTTTTTTTTGGATGGCAATTGGGGTTAAGTGACTTACCCAAGGTCACATGGCTAGTTTGTGTGTTAAGTGTTTGAGGCCAATTTCAACTCAGGTCCTCCTGACTCCAGGGCTAGTGCTCTATTCACTATTCCACCTAGCCTTCTCCAAGTTAGTTTTTAAGGTGTTATTTTCTTCAGTGAGGTTGTTGATTCTCATTTTATAATTTTCTTGCATCATTCTCATTTCTCTTCCCAATTTTTCCTCCACTTCTCTTATTTGGTTTTCAAAATTCTTCTTAAGCTCCTCTATGGCCTGTAACCAACTCATATTTTTCTTGGAAGCTTTTGGTGCAGGAGTTCTTACTTCATTTTCTTCCTCCTGTTCCATGCTTTGATGCTTTTTGTCCCCAAAAAAGGAATCCAGAGTTGGACTGCTGTGCTTGCCTTGCTTCTCTTGTTTGCTCATGTTGCCACTCAATTACTTGACTTTTGAGCTTTTTGCCACAGTAGAACTCTGCTTCCAGAGAGGAGAGTTTTGTCCCAATCTCTGGGGTTTTCTTAGCTGCTGGAGCTATTAGTTGCATGCCTTCTCTGAAGCCTCCACATGCTCTGGCAAACTGGTTGCACACACCAGGACCTCCACCCTAGACCGCAATCCAGATCCAAGCAGGTTAATACAAGATCAATTACCCCTCAGACTGGTGTCTTGGTACCCCTACAATCTGCAGACTAGGAGCTCTGAAGCAGCCATGTGGTGGTGGCTGCATGGCCGCAGCACCTCAGCCACTTTTCCCTCCCGGGGGTAAAGGCCTGATAGCACTCTTGAACTCCTGGTTCACAAAGTCCACACTGTACTGACTTCTGACTTTGTCCTTAGCATCTATGGGTTGATAATTCTGGAAACCACCACAGCTGCTGGTTATCTGAAGTCCCTCCAGCTGGCAGCTAGTTGTGGCCACCCTGAGGCTAAAACCTCTGGCTCAAGAGGCTAGGCTCGGCTCCCAGAGCACTGTGCTGTCCTCTTCCTGCCAGCCTTTCAGGCAGTCCTCAGTTGGAGGTTAGCTTCTGTGTGTCATTTTGTGGGTTCTATAGCTCCAAAGTTTGTTCAGAGTCACCTTTTACATGAATTGGAGGGGGTGGAAGTGGGAACCTGAGGATGTCCCATTTCTACTGCACCATGTTGAATCCACCCCCCCCCCCTGCCACATACATATCACTGTTTTATTGATTAGAACCATCATAAAGTCACTAATTTAGAGACCTCAATATGCATTTCAATTGCAACCCTAAAGAATATTCTTTTGGGGATGGCTAGGTGGTGCAGTGAATAGAGCACCAACCCTGGAGACAGGAAGACCTGAATTTAAATCTGGCCTCAGACACTTAACATTTACTAGCCAGATGACCTCGGGCAAGTCACTTAAGCCCAATTGGTCTGCCTACCCCCCTGCAAAAAAAAAAAAAAAGAATGTTCTTTTCCAAGTATCTCAAGATATACCCAAACAAGCATATATTTAGTGAGTTTCCAAGGATGCACTTGACTTAGGCACAATGCTGGTTCCCAAGCAATAGGCCTGGGAAAATAAATTGTCTTCAAGGATGTGATACTCTGATTCCTTCTAATGTTTCTAAGGATAAAGGCAATGGTTGAAAAGGAGAGAGCATACATGAATTCATGTTTAGCTTAGTCATGGAAGTAGTTCCCATTTCTATAACCATTCCTATTTCCATGGTGCTTTGTCATAACAAAGCATCATGCCACACAACCCTGTGAGGCATGTCTTGTGCAAATATGAGTATGCCCACGTTCCAAATGAAGAATCAGACTGAGTCTCAGAAGAGCAAATTGCCTAAGGTTATAAAATGACAGAGTAAGTGATAGAACAGGAACATAAACCCAAATCTTCTGTTGGGGTTCAGAGTTTTGGCTCACACCCAACATACTGGATCTCTCCCTATTAAATAATTTTTACCTTCACAATGAAATTTGCCTTTCAGACATAAGCCAGAATTATTTGCCTGAGCAAAGGGTTTTTTAAGCCTTCAAATTACCATACTTTAAAATTACATTGTTTTGAAAGTACCTGACTACATTTTTCCTGCTAATAGCAGTGAGGAAAAAAAAAACAAGATACAACACTCCTTTGCTGTAGCATATTCCTGTTGAATAGTTCACTTCCTTTCTTTCAGAAGAGAAAATGTTCTACAGCATTGTAGACTAATTGTGTTAATATTTTAATGTGGTTTTTATTGGAAACGTTCTTTACTTATGTTTGGACTCAGCAAATGTGAGAAAGAAACAAAATAATGCTTCTACAGAGTAACACAGTAGGAATAACATTTCTTTAAAAATCACTTATGATTTTAAAAACCACACATAAACCGAAATGAGTATTTGTTCCTTATTGAATTTAATGGCTTTCATACTAAAGTTTCTCTTTGTGAGTACAGATAGACAGAGGCAGACAGAGGCAGAGTGGAGAAGAGAGGGAGAGAGAGAGAGAGAGAGAGAGAGAGAGAGAGAGAGAGAGAGAGA
>NW_027187360.1:8707202-8733563 GCF_028583685.1 Petaurus breviceps papuanus | reverse complement strand
AGAGAGAGAGAGAGAGAGAGAGAGAGAGAGAGAGAGAGAGAGAGAGTAAAGACTAAAGAGAGTTGTCTAAGATTCTTTGTAAAGAAATTCTCCTTTGTCCTTCCCCATGGTGTGGTCCAATCATTTATAGCAAATGCATTCAGAATGCAATAAAATTCAGCTTATCTTTACCTGGAGACAAAACCTATTATAAAAGTACAGAGAGCAAATAAATAAGATTTAAGGATAAGTGATGCCAGTTCACCAGACACCTATGAGGCAGGGGAGAGGGAGGAAGAGGAGAGGCAATAAATTCACCCAGTTCCAATGCCATAGCAAATTCTGTCCATTCAGTTTACTCCTTAAGCAGGTCAGTGAGCCAGACAAAGATCCATTGTTCACAATTATATTCAGTTCTGGGTAGGAGCTTCTTTCCCTTGCTAAGTATTAGGGACACAAAGACAAATAAAAGACAGTCTTTGTCTTTGAGGAGTTCACAATCTCTGAAAGAGGCAACATGCAACCAAAAAAAACCCCAAAATCATACACACATAAACTATATATAGGATAAATTAGAAATAACCAATAGGCACTAGAATTAAAGATGAATTAGGAATGGCTTCTTATACAACATAGGATTCTAGCTGGGACTGTGGAGAGAGAAAATTATAGACATGGGGGATAGTCAATGAAAATGCCCAGAGTTAGAAGATGGTATCCCTTGTTAAAGGAACAGCATGGAAGCTAGTAGTCCTGGGTCACAGAGTATGTAGGGAGATTGAGGTATAAGGTATAAGAGGACCAGAAATATGGGCGAAGGGACAGGTTATGAAGAACTTTGAGTGTTGAACAAGAGATTTTATATTTGATCTTGGGAGTAATAGAAAGCCACCAGAGTTTACTGAGGAATAGGGTAACATGGTCAGATCTACACTTTAGGAAAATAACTGACTACTGAGTATAGGATGGATTGTAATGGGTAAATACTTGTAGCTGGGGAACCAACCATCAGGCTATTGTCCTAGTTTAGCTATTTGGTATGAGGAACAGATGTGATAAGATTTGGGAGCAACCTTAGAAAATAGAATGTGCAATGTTAGAACCAGAGAGGATCCTAGAGACCACAACATCCTATCTCTTCCTTTTTCAGAGAAAACTGAACTGCCCAAGGCCATGAAGCAATTTGGTTGATGGACTAGAACTTGAATCCAATATATTGACTCCTTCAGTGTTCCTTTCATTATCCTTGTTTGATAATGTCTAATTCTGTATCCATGAAGTAGAGAATTGGAACACTTGTCCAGATAACTCTAGATGAAAGAAAAATCACACTCACCTAAAAAACTCAAATGAAAAAATGAGGTCAAGTGGAATTTTCTAATGTTAATTGTCTTGGTAATTATTCCAATGATCCATTTGGGTCTTGGTAAATTCTTGGTTTTCAGCAAGCCTTCAACACTAGTCATTTCTTTTCCAAAGATATGTAAATCTGGACCACTTTTTTAACATCTGGCTATATTTGTCACCATCTGATCTGACTCCTTTGGGTCACTTAGCCCAACATATCAATATGTGTATCAAATTTTTGCATGTAATTATTGTGTTGAGAAGCAACACAGTCTGATAATAACACAACATGATGGAAAGAGTGCTGAATCAGGAGTGAAGAGACCTCAATTTAAATCTGAACTCTGTTATTTCCGATGTTACCATGAGCAATCCCCTTAACCAATATGAGTTTCCTCATCTATCTGTGACAGATAAAAAGATTGCAACTCATCTATGACTTAGTAGATAAATTCTTACTAAGAAGTTGTCTGGGGTACATAAAGGTTAAGTGACTTACCTAGGGCCACAGAGCTAGCAAGTGTCAAAGACAGAATTTGAACCCTGGTCTTCCTGATACTAGGTTCATTATAATGTCTATTTTGGGGTCAACAGAAATAGATGGAATGCTGGCCTTGAAATCAAGAAAACCTGAGTTTGCATCCTGACTCAGACACTTACTAGCTCTGTAATAATGGATGAGTCATTTAACCTCTCTGGGCCTGTTTCCTCATCTGTAAAATGAGAAAGTTAGACTTGATAGAAGCTAAAATCCCTTCCATCTCTAAATCAATGATTCTAGAGGTCTTATCATTGTACTCAATATAATTGGAAATCTTAAAATTTATTGACATGGATCATTCTTGTTAAAATTTAATCCCTTATTTCGAATGCTATCTGAAGATGCCAGTGAAGTAAATATAAAATTTCCCTACTGTCTTTGATTTTCTACACACTAATCAAGATGATTTAATGTCACTCTTGAATTTAATGAGACTTTTGTCTATCCTGGAAAAGTCATTCACAAGGCATAAATCTTGACTCTGTGAAACCTAAATAGGATTTGCCAAACTAATCATTGAACTGGAATGACCAATGCTAATATCCTTCTGCCTTTGGGGATATGAAGATCCCATCATAGCACTTTAAAACATGTATTATATTCTGGGTATTCTTGACAGATTTACCTCAATCCCCACCCTTTCATAACTTAGGTTTGAACTAATTTGCCTTTTTATAAACTATTGCTTTCAATTCAGTAATGTCTAAGAGTCAGGCAGCAGGCACTTCTATCTTATGCATTACTAAGCATTTTCCATGGTCTCCAGTCTCCTACTTCATCGAGTTATCATGAGCAGCAACAATGTCAGAGGATGATTATTGAGTCCCTCCTGAAAAGGGGACGCCAGAGTAAAATTCTGAGATGTGAATGGCATCACTTACAGTAAGAAATATTTTTACACACACATACCACTCATTCATGCTAAGACCTCTGTGGAGGACTATGGGCACACATGAACATGTAGTATCATGGCAAGAGTACTGGACCTGTGGTGTTCCATCTTACCCTGGTTATGTGACAAGCACTATGCTAGGCATTAGGGTCACAAAGACAAAAACAAAATAGTAATTGCCCTCAAGGGAGCAGCACTCTCTTAGAGGGGAACAACATGTATACAGATAAATAAATACAAAACACAAGCAAAGGGGTAACTAGGTGGTTCCATGAGTATAGCAACTCCTGGAGTCAGGAGGACCTGAGTTCAAATCCGGCCTCAGACACTTAACACAAAAACTAGCTGTGTGACCTTGGGCAAGTCACTTAACCCCAATTACCCTCCCAAAAAAAGGCAAAAAAAACCCACAAGCAAAAGAAATACAAAGTAATGTTGGAGAAGGGTAGAAAGACCACTAAACCTGGGTAGTCTTTAAGCTTTCATTTCTATGTAGGGCTCTTGGACCAAGACACCAATCATACCTATTGGCTTCTCAATTCAACTGAAGTCTTCAGAGAAGAGTAATCATTTAAAATATTGCTTGATGTGGGGAAACCCACAAAATTATCTAAGTCAAAGGATTCAAATCTCAATATCCACTTCAAAAAACACTATGAAATTTCCCAGGCTGTCAAAAGTATACACATCCTACAAGCTACCCAGTATTTGAAAGATTCCACATAAGACAATGTGTTTCTTTCTGTTGGTACAATGGTAGAGTTCTCAGGTATGCCCCAGGCCAAGTAGTGGAGGCTAGACAGAGAAAGAGTGCTAAGTTTTTGCACAAGTTCAAATATTACAGAAAGTATTGCAGAATTTAATGGTTTGGTTGTGCTTTGTTTTGTCATTTAGTATCTTCAAGTCAATATTTCTCCCAGAATAAAGTCATATTTCTAGGGGTGATGGATAAATCATGAGTTCTCCTTGCTATATTGAGGTGATATTTAGTGAAAAAGAAAAAATTGTTCCTAAACCCAAGAAAAGAGATTGCACAAAAGAAAAAAATATATACCAGAAGAAACAAAAAACATCATGAAATAATAGGCAAATAAAAATGAAAATATATGATCTTATTGCACTGTTAAGAATTTCACAGGAGTTCTATCAGAGGCAGAGCCAAAATGGTAGAGAAAAGGCAATGACTCATCTGAGCTCTCCCTGAAACCCATGCAGATGCCTTTAAATAATGCCTCAAAATAAACTGTAGAGGAGTAGAAGCCATGAAGATGGAGTGAAACAATTTTCCAGCCCAAGACAACTTAGAAGGTTAGTAGGAAAGGTCTGTTACACTGGTATGAGAATTGAGCTCAGTGCAATGCAGGCTACATCCCAGGAAAGCAGCAATAGGCCTTGGGAGTGATTGGATCAGTGGCAGCAGTGGCAGTTTCTGCATTGCCCATACTTGGATCTGGATTACAGTCCTGGGTCTTAGTTCCAGGATGAGGAAGAGCATTAGCACACCAGAACTTTTAACAGCATGGGAGGTGGGACCCTGGTCACAGTTTCAGGGTGGAAAAGAGAGTCTATGGTCACTCACAGACCAGAGCACAGAACAGGAGAGTAGTAAACACATTTCTCCCTAGAACACACCATCTTAAAAGAACTGAAAACTTACAGTTCTGTAGAATTACCTCTAAAAACAGCTGCACAAAAAACCTGAAGCTTGAGACAGTATCCTCTCCACTCTTGAAGTCAAGCCCCATTTTAACATAGAGTTAAAAGTCAAGAAATAGGCTGGGAAAATGAGCAAACAGCAGAAAAAGATCTTGACTATAGAGTTACTATGGTGACAAGGAAGATCAAAACACAAACTCAGAAGGCAACATCAAAATTCCTGCATCCACAGCCTCAAAGAAAAATAGGAATTGGTCTCAGGCCATGGAAGAGCTGAAAGGGGTTTTAAAAAATCAAGTAAAAGAGGTAGAAGAAAATTGGGAGGAGAAATGAGAGTGATGCAAGAAGATCATAAAAAGAATCAACAGGTTGGAAAAGGAGGCACAAAAAGTACTGGAGAAAACAACACCTTAAAAAAAGAATTGGTCAAATGGAAAAAGATATACAAAAATTCACTAAAAAGAACTCCTCAAAAAGTAGAAATGGGCAACTGGAAAAGGAGATACAAAAGCTCACTTTATGAGACATCAAGAAACAATAAAACAAAATCAAAAGAAGAAAATGCGAAATATCTCACTGGAAAAACAACACACCTGGAAAATAGATCCAGGAGAGGTAATTTAAGAATTATTGGACTACCTGAAAGTCACGATCCAAAAAAAAGGGCTAGGCATCATCTCTCAAGAAATTACCAAGGAAAACCGGTAATTTTCTAGATATTTTAGAACCAGAGGGTAAAGTAGTCATTGAAAGACTCTATTGATCACTTCCTGAAAGAGATTCCAAAATGAAAATTCCTAGGAATATCGTAGCCAAATTTCAGAGTTCCGAGGTCAAGGAGAAAATATTGCAAGCTGCCAAAAAAAAAAAACAATTCAAATATCATGGAGCCATAGTGTAACACAAAATTTAGCAGTTTCTACATTAATGGAGTAGAAGTATTGAAATGTGATATTCTGGAGGGCAAAATAACTAGGATTACAACCAAGAATCACCTAGTCAACAAAACTGAGCATAATCTTTTGAGGAGGAAAATAGACATTCAATGACAGAAAGAACTTTCAAGCATTCCTGATGAAAAGACAAGAGTTGAATAGAAAATTTGACATTCAAGTACAAGACTCAAAAGAAGCATAAAAAGGTAAACAGGAAAGAGAAATCCTAAGAGATTCGATAAAGTCAAACTATTTATATTACTACATTGGAAAATGATACTTGTAACTCCTGAAAACTTTCCCATAATTAGGATAGTTAGGAGTATACATTGACAATGAGAACAGGTGTGAGTTGTATATGATGGAATGATTATCTAAAAAAAATAAAATTAAGGTGTGAGAAAGAAGAATGCACTTGGAGAAGGGGAAAGGGGGAGGTAGAATGGGGCAAATTATCTGACAGAAAAGAGGCACAAAAGAGATTTTGCAGTAAAGGGGAATTGGGGGGAGGGTACACATGAACCTTATTCTCATCAGGATTGGCACAAATAGGGAATAACATACCCACTCAGTTTGTGTGGAAATTTATTTTTTCCTACAGGAAAATGAAAGGGATGTGCTGATAGAAAGGAGGGCAGATTGGGAGAGGTAAAAGTCAGCAAGCAAAACACAAGAATAAACAGGGTAAAAGGAGAGAGAGTAGGATAAACAGCCAGGAAATAAGACAGGAAAATACATAGGTAATAATCACTACTGTGGAAAAAAAAAGCTTATAGCAAGTTTCTCTGATAAAGATCTCATTTCTTAAATATATAGAAAACTAAGTCAAATTTATAGAGATAAGAGCAATTCCTCAATTGAAAAATAGTCAAAGGATATGAACAAGCAGTTTTCAGATGAAGTAATCAAAGCTATCTGTAGTCATATGAAAAAATGTTCAAAATCACTACTGATTAGAGAAATGCCAATTAAAACAACTCTGAGTTGCCACCCCACACCAATTAGATTGGTTAATATAACAGAAAAGGAAAACGACGAATGTTAGAGGGAATGTGGGAAAACTGAGACACTAATACATCATTGGTAAGGTTGTATATTGATTCAGCCATTCTGGAGAGCAATTTGTAACTAAGCCCAAAGGGTTATAAAATCATGCATACCTTTTGACCAAACAATACCACTACTATGTCTATATCCTAGAGGGATATAAAAAGAAAAAAGAAAAGGACATATATGTACAAAAATATTTATAGTAGCTCTTTTAGTGGTGGCAAAGAATTGAAAATTAAGGGTATGTTCATCAATTGGGGAATGACTGAACAAGTTGTTTTATATGATTGTTTAGTATTATGTATCATATAATTATAATTATATGATTACATAGTATTGTGCTACAAAGAAATCATTAGCAGGGTGCTCTCAGAAAAAAACTGGAAAGACTTACATGAACTGATGCAAAGTAAAATGGGTAGAAACAGGAGAACATTATATATAGTAACAGCAATATTGTATGATGATCAATTATGAATAACTCATACACAATTGTAAATAACAATACAGTTGATCCAAGATAATTCTGAAGGACTTGTGATGGAAAATGCTATCCATCTCCAAAGAAAGAATTGAGGGAGTCTGAATGCAGATCAAAGCATACTTTTTTCTTTATTTTTCTTAGCTTTTTTTTTTAATCTGTTCTCTTTCACAGCATGACTTACATGGAAATATGTTTTGCATGACTGCACTGTCAAATTGCTTGCCTTCTAGAGGGGAAAATGGGAGAGAAGGAGGTTGGAACTCAGATTTTGAAGGAAAAAAAAGAATGTCAAGATTATTTTTACATGTAATTGGTAGAGAATGAAATATCCATTTTTTTAATAAAAAAAAGAATTTCACAGGATTAGAAGATGTTGAGGGGTTGGGAATCTATAAAGAACACCCAAAGCAACAGACTCTAAACCCATCAAAGTACAAAAAGATAGTTCACCCAACTCCTGAGGCCTACTATTCCTCCCAAAATAAAACCTAAGAAAGTCTTTCCAGTGATGGAGAAATGGATAATTAGGTGATATTATTAACTTTTTCCACTGGGTCAGAGAATGTCAGAGCTGGAAGAAATGTTAAAGATCACCTAATCCAACCCCCTTATTTTATGGATAAGGAAACTAAGTCCTAGAAAGGGGAAATGACTTGTTCCAAGTCACCCAATGAGTTAACGGAACAGACAAGATTAGAGCCTAAATTTCCTGACCTCCAGTCTAAGACTCTTCTACACCACACTGCCTCAGGGAAGTGGCTACAAAAATTCTATTTTCAAAGATCTAAGTTTATTGCTTTTCTTTTTATGGTTTTAATGCTTTGTTGGCCACTTTGGCAGTAGGAAGGAGAATGAGAGAAAAGGAAGGAAGTCACTAAGTCTCCCAAGCAGAACTACTCTTGAAAATAAGACTTTCCTTTTACATATTTATCTTAATGTCCTCTTCTGAAAAGTGCCCATAAAACTGAAACTGTGCTGCTTTGGAAGTTTCGTTTCCTGGTTTACCTTCTTGGGGATTAATGCAGCAGCACTGAGAAAGCAAACAGATGTTTCCTCGGCCTCTGGGGATATTAAGGATCCCTTTAAAAAAAATTTTTTTTAACAACAATTGACACACCCTGGGTATCCTTGCCAGATTTCCCCCAGTTCCTGCCCTTTAACAACCTAGGTTTTAACTACTCTGTCTATTATGAAGTATAGCTTTCATTTCAATGGGACTGACTCAGTAATGTCTGAGAGGCAGGCAGCAGGGACTCACAGTCTGTGCATTACTCTTCATCCTGCTTAGTCTACAATTTCTTTGCAGATATTGATTTTTATTTAAGACATAGAGATCCAGACTAGTGATTTTTATTAAAAATTTCCCTGGCATTTTTTTTAACTAGGAAAGATCTTTGTCACAATACTCAAATATAACATACTTGCACAATCCCCTCCTCACAACCTTTCATTTAGAGGATTTGGGCACTGGAGGTGACAGATCTATCAAAATTAGAGTCTCCATTTTAATTCAATAAAGAGGAGACTCCAATCAACAGGAATATGGAGCTGAAGGAAATTGAAAACCCAGAAGATATACAAAGGAATTCAATCTGCAAAAAAATAAGCACAAAGAAAATGTGTTCTAGACTCATAGGAAGCTAGCCTCTAATGATTCTGTAATCATGGTTTTTCAAAATGGTCATCACCTCTCATTGAAACAGCTCTGAGAGTCATATGTGAGTTTTACACTGAAAATGCAAAAACTATTGATCACTTAGAAACAATGCCCAATTTATGTCCAGGTTTGGTTTTACTGTAGCTCAAAATAGTTGGTGCCTAGAATTTCCAAGCTGGAAAGGCCCTCAAAGGTCATCTACTCCCTACTTTTAGCATGAATCATCCCTACGATATGATTCAGAGCTGACATGGCTAGAGGGGAGTATTCTTAACCAAATAAGGGAATGAGGCCATCACAAGAGATGAAATAGATCATTTGGATTATATGAAATTCAAAAGCTTTTTCACTAACAAAACCAGTGTAACTGGGACCTAAATGTAAAAGGTAAACTAATGTTAAACAAAAATTTGCATTAAAGATTATATGCAATCATAAATCATTTATCTATAGTGTCCAAGATACAGCTAGAGATAGATTGAGATTATAGATTATAATAAAAATACAGACATATTCATGTACCAGCTGTCCATTCAATTATGTCATAAGACATCATATCATAGTATCCCACATCTAGAGTTTCAAATTATAAGGTCATCTATCCAACCCCCTCATTTTATTGATGAGGAAACTGAGTCCAAAGAAGTTTAGTCATTTACCCAAGGTTGGAATGTCAGCTGTGGCCTTTGAAGGTTGTGATGGTGAAAGCAGCAGCAGTTCCAGGAGTTCTCACTGCCCAGAGACAATTAAGAGTTTGAACTAGTCAGAAAGAGGTTAGAAGGGACACCTGTGTGAGCACTAAGTACAAGTATACAATCATTTCATCTGCAAAGAGTGGTAGGTTTTTTTCCTATTTTTATTTCTTCAGTTTCTTTTTCTTCTCTCATCACTATAGCTAATATTTCTAATACAACAATGAATAAAAGTGGCGATGATGGTCATCTTTGCTTCATCCCTGATCTTATTGGGAAGGTTTCTAGCTTATGCTCTTTGCAGATAATTCCTGCTCTTAGTTTTAAATAGATATTACTTATTTTAAGAAAGGTTGCATTTATTTCTATGCTTTCTAGTGTTGTTTTCTAAAGAGGCAATTGGGGCTAAGTGACTTGTCCAGAGTCACATAGCTACTAAGTGTCTGAGGCTTGATTTGAATTTGGGTTGGGTCCTCCTAACTTCAGAACCAGTGCTCTATCCACTGTACAACCTAGCTATCCCTAATGAAGTTGTGGAAGCATTATCAGTTGTGTCTGACTCTTTATGATCCCATTTGGGGTTTTCTTGGCAGAGATACCAGAGTGGTTTACCATTTCCTTCTCCAGCTCATATTACAGATGAGGAAACTGAGGCATATAGGGTTAAGTGACTTGCCTAGGGTCCCACAACTATTATGTGTCAGAGGTCAGATTTGAACTCAGGTCCTCTTAACTCCAGGCCTAGTACTCTATCCATTGTGTCACCTAACTGTCCTCTAGTGTTTTTAATAAGAATTAGTGTCGTATTTTGTCAAAAGCTGTTTCTGCATCTATTGGTATGGTATTATTTTTGTTCTTTCTGTTATTGATAGGGCCAATTATACAGATAGTTTTTCTAATAATGAATGCGTCTTGCATTCTTGGTATAAATCCCATAGGTCATAGTGTATGATCTTTGATGTATGACTGTAATGTCTTTGCTAATATTTTATTTAAAATTTTAGCATCAATATTGATTAGATAAATTGGTCTATAGTTTTCTTTCTCTGTTTAGGTATCAAAATGATATTTGTAGCATAAAAGGAATTTGGTTGTAATCCTTTACCTATTCTTCAAATAATTTATGTAGTATTAGGATTCATTGTTCCTTAAATGTTTTATAGAATTCACTTGTAAATCCATCTAGTCCTGGGGATTTATTCCTAGAGAGTTCATTGATGGCATGTTCAATTTATTTTTCTGATAGGGTTATTTAAGTATTCTATTTCTCTTCTGTTAATCTGGGCAATTTATATTTTTTAAGTATCTATTTCACTTAGATTCTCAGTTTTACTGATGGATAATAGGGCAAAAGAATTCCAAATAATTGCTTTAATTTCATCTTTATTGATGGTGTATTCACTTTTTTATTTTTATTACTGATAATTTGGTTTGGGTTTTTAATTTTTTTAATTTTTAAATTTATTTTTTATTTCTTTTTGATCAAGTTGATCAATAATTTATCTATTTTGTTTTTTTTTAATAAAACCAGCTCCTAGTTTTATTTATTAGTTCTTTTTTTAACTTTCTATTCTATTTCTAATAACTCCTTTGTTTTTGAGATTTCCATTTTGGTGTTTAATTGGAGATTTTTAATTTGTTCTTTTTCAAGCTTTTTTTTTAGTTGTATGCCCAATACATTTGGTTCACTCTTTCTTTTACTGGTGTTTACATAATAGAGATGAAATTTTCCTCTAAGTACTACTTTGGCTGCATCCTACAAATTTTGATATGTTGTCTCATTTTTTCTTTTTTTAAATTAATTTATTTAATTTTAATTTTTAGCATTCACTTCCATAAGGTTTTAAGTTTTAAATTTTCTCTGTCTCTCCTTCCCTTTCCCCAAGATGGCATGTAATCTGATGAAGGCTCTACATATACATTCTTATTAAACATATTTTCGCATTAGACATGCTGTAAAGAAAAAATAGAATCAATGGGAGAAACCACATGAAAGAAAAAAATAAAACAACAACATAGAGAGAGGGCAAATAGTATGCTTTGATGTGCATTCACACTCTGTAGTTCTTTCTCTGGATGTCGATAGCATTTTCCATCATGAGTCTTTTGGAGTTGTCTTAGATCCTTGCATTGCTGAGAAGAGCAAAGTCTATCAAAGTTCATCATTGCACAATGTGGCTGTTACAGTGTACAATGTTCTCTTGTTTCTGTTCATTTCACTCAGCATCAATTCATAAAAGTCTTTCCACGTTTTTCTGGAGTCTGACTGCTCATCATTTCTTGTAGCACAATAGTATTCCATTATATTCATATAAAACAGCTTGTTTAGTCATTCCCTAATTGATGGGTAACCCTTCAATTTCCAATTCTTGGCCACCACAAAAAGAGCTTCTAAAAATATTTTTGTATATGTGAGTCATTCTCCCATCTTTATGATCTCTTTGGGATACAGACCTAGAAGTGGTAGGTCAATATTTTGACTGGGTCAATATTTTCTTTATTTTTTATGAAATCAAGATTGTGACCATGACTTGTTCTTTGACCCACTCGATATTTAGAATTTGATTATTTAGCTTCCAATTAATTTTTAGTCTATCTTTCCATGGCCCTTAATTAAATAAATTTTTATTGTTATTAAAGTCCAGAAAGAGCACTTTTAATATTTCTGCTTTTATGCATTTGTTTGTGAGGTTTGTGCCCTAAAATATGGTCCATTTTTGTGAAGGTGCCACGTATAGCTAAGAGAAAGGTATATTCTTTGTATTCTCATTCAACTTTTTCCAGAGGTCTTTCATATATAATTTTTCAAAAATTTCCATTCATCTCCTTAACTTCTTTCTTATTTATTTTATGATTAGATTCATTGATGCCTGAACAGGGAAAGCTGAGCACCCTGCTTGTATAGTTTTACTTCCCATCTCGTCCTGTAATTCATTTAACTTTTTCTTTAAAAATTTAAATGCTAGCAAGTAGAATTAGCAATATCAGACCTTAGACTATATTATAAGGGAGACCATTATTGAAGTGTAAAAAGCATAATTTTATTGTTTTAAATTAAAATTATCTTCTAAAAATGAAACCTCTGTAGCCAAGAATAGAAGGAATGCAGAAAATTGGCAGGGGGGGGGGACTTTCATAGACAATTTCTCAGATAGGATGTAACTAGCTTGGAATATTGCTGTGGTATAAGAAATGATGAACTGGTTGATTTAGAAAAACATGGGAAGACTTGGACCTGTGAAAAAGATGCTACCCACCTTCAGAGAAACAGATGACAGGTGGAAATAAGCACAGTATGGTCTTACATATGTGTGTATGTGTATTCATGCTTAATTGTAGCCTTCTTTAGGGGGCTGAAGGTGGAGGCAGGGGAAAAAATAAAGAAAAAATATGCACAACAGAAAAAAAGAAAACCAATAAGAAGTAAAGAAAAGCTGGACAACTTTGAAAACAATAAGTATTATTCATTATATAGGTTTTCTTGAAATGGAAATTCATTGTTTTATGTGGAACCCTCTCTTATGCTCTGTTATATATATGGCAATGTTTTTTTTTCCTTTTCTCATTTTTTATTTAAGTTTACAATAAACTTACAAAAATAAGAAACAAACAAAAAAAAAGAATTTAGATGTTGTGCCATCTGTTGAGAGGGTGTGTGTGTGTGTGTGTGTGTGTGTGATATTGATATTTCTTTATTTTTATGATTCCTTTAACAAAATTAGGTTTCCCTGCTTATCTCTTTTAATTAAGCACATTTTTGCTTTTATTTTTTCTGAAAGCATTACTCCTAGCTTTTTTTTCTTTTACTTCAACTGAAGTCTAATAGATTCTTCTCCAGTTCCTTACTTTAATTTTGTGTGTGTGTGTTTCTGTTTCGAGTATGTCTTTTTTAAACAACATATTGTTAGATTCTGATTTCTAATCCATTCTAATATCTACTTCCATTTTATGGGTAAATTCATCCCATTAACAGTCACAGTTATGATTACTAACTGTGCATTTCCTTCCATCCTATTTTCTTCTAAATTCTTTTATTTGACTTTTTACCCTATCCCTCCTTGAAAGTCTATTTTGTTTGACCACTGCCTCCCTTAATCTGTCCCTCCTTTTTACCACCCTCCCTTCCTTTGCATCCCCTTCCACTCTTACTTTCCTGTTCGGTAAGATATATTTCTATACCTAATTGAAAGAGAGAGAGAGAGCATTCTTCCTTCTTTGAATCAATTAAGATGAGTAAAGTTCAAGCATTGCCCACCTCCACCCCACTATTTTCCCCTCCATAGTAATGTATGCCTCTTTTATGTGAGATGATTTTTTGCATTCTTCTGTCCCCTTCCCCCTTCTCCAGTGCATCTCTCATTATCATCCAACCTAATCTAGCTAAACAATTGGTGAAGCACCAATTGCTCATGGACAGGCCTAACCCATATACTTAAAACAACAATTTTACTTTAATTAATTTGCTTATTCAGTGCCATAAAAAGCTACCTAAGAATTATTTTTAGAGCTAGGAAAGGAGTCAATTTAAAAATTCATCCAGAACAACAAAAGTTCAAAAATATCAATGGAATCATTGGAGAAAAAATGTGAAGGAAGGTGGCCTAGCCATACCAGATTTCAAGCTATATTACAAAATGATAATCATCAAAACAATCTGCTGATAAGTAACAGAGTGCTTGATCAGTTGAATAGATTAGGTATACAATATATAGAGGCTAATGACCACACTAATTTGTTATTTGATAAACCCAAAGATCCAAAATTTGGGGGCAAAAATTCACTATTTGACAAACTTTCTGGAAAAACTTAAAAGCAGTCTTACAGCAAGTAGAGACAGGCCAACCTCTCACACCATATGCCAAAATAAGGCCAAAATGGGTATATGATTTAGACACAGAGGGTGATATAATAAGAAAGTTAGGGGAGGATGGGGGAAAATAACCTGATAGATCTATGAATAAGGGAAGAATTTATGATGAGAGAGGATGATGAGAATTAAATTTTGATTACATGAAATTTAAAAGTTTTTACACCAATATAGGCAAAATTAGAAGGAACACAGGAAACTGCAAAGGTGGTGGGGGAAATATACAGAAAGTTTCTGTGATTTATAAAGACTTCACTTATCAAACATAGAGAGAACCAAGCCAATATTATTTTTTTCAAATTTATAAAAATAAGAGTCATTCCTCAACTGATAAAAGGTCAAAGGATATGAATAGTCAATTTTCAGAAAAAGAAATCAAATCTATCAATAGCCATATTAAAAAAATAAATCACTAATGATTAGAGAAATGCATATTAAAACAATTCTGAGGGACCATCTCATACATTTCAAATTGAATAATACAACAGAAAAGGAAAATAACAAATACTGGAGGGAACGTAGAAAAATAGGGATAGTAAAGTACTTGTAAGAAAGAAACTGGGAAACCTTTCTGGGCAAAGAAACCAGACTTTATTAAGAGAAAAAAAGGTGGGGCCTATAGTCTGCCCAATACAGTCTGAGACCCCAGGATACAAAAGTCAGTTATTTATAGGTCTCTTGACAAACAAAGTTCTGTAGAAGTTGATTCATGTATGGCACAATATTGTAGGCCTTTATGTCCTCTCTATGTTGTCCTAACTTTGTTCTTTCCATGATGTCTCTATTAGCCCTTTCATATCTCAATTAACTCTTTATGGGCTTTCTTACTTCATCATTTTGATGAGAAGATTAATATATAGGTATGATTATTATGGTCACATACTTAAGATATAAACTTTATAATGATTCAGTTACTCTTCTAAGGTTAACTAACACAGGTGTTCACATCTTAACTTCGGTTTATACAGGTTGTATTTTCTTTTAATCTGGGACTATGTCCTTACCATAAATCAAAGTTACTTCTTATCCTAATGATTGAAGCTGATAAAAAGTTAGCAAGGCAAAACAGAGCAAAGCACTCAAGGCATTGATTACTGATTTTTTTTCTTTCACATTGTTGGTGTAGTTGTGGATTGGTCCTTTCATTCTGGAGAATATTTGAAACTATTCCCAAATGGCTATAAAACCATGCATACTCTTTGACTCAATATGACCGCTCTCTATCCCACAGAAATCACAGAAAAAGAGAAAGGACTTATATGTACAAAAATACTTATAGAAGTTTTTTTTTTTGTGAGGCAAAGAATTGGATATCAAAGGGATGTCCATCAACTGGGGAATGGCTAACCAAGTTATGGGTATATGTTTGTGACAGAATACTATTTTTACCATAAGAAATGATGAGGGTAATATGTTCAGAAAAAACTAGGACTATATGATCTGATGCAAAGTGAAGGGAACAGAACCAAGAGACCTTGTTCACAGTAATAGCAATATTATAAAGATTATCAGCAGTGAAAGACTTGGTTTTACTAATCAACATAAAACCCATGACAATTCCAAAGGACTCCTGATGAGAAAAACTATCTACCTCCAGAGAGAAAACCAATGAACTCTGAGTGCAGATTGAAGAACATATTTTTTTAACTTTGTTTATTTTTCCTGCTTTTTTGCAACATGTTTGATATACAAATATTTTACATGACTTCACAGGTATAATAGGTATCATATAGCTTCTCGTTTTCTCAATTGGGTATTGGGAAGGACTGGGAAGAGGGAGAGAATTTGGAACTCAAAATAAAAAAAATAAATGTTAAAGAAAAAGAAAGGTAAACAGAATAAAGAGAAACAAAAAAAGGTAAATAAAAGTGAGTAGTCAGAAAAGATTTTAAAAGAATGAAGTGACTGCATTCTAATGGGGAGGGTGGAATGCTACAAGCATTCCTTGAGAATCATGTCAGCAGAGCTCATTAAAAAAGTTAAATGAGATGGAAAGCCTAGGAGTAATTTTTGTTATGTTGTAATGATCTTAAAAGAAAAAAGGAAAGTTAAGGAAAGAAGGATACACTGGGAAAGAAAAGGAGAATCTGGCACTTATTTTTCCATATAAGCAGAACCCACAAATAGAAGTTTATACAAATAAAGGATGAAAATCATTTGAACCCTAATTTGAACTGATGCAGAATGAAGTGAGCAAAACCAGGAAAACAATTTATACTATAACAATAACATCACAAAAACAAACAATTTTGAATGACTTGGAGGTATAAGACATGATCAAAACATGCCTTGCCTGAGCTGAAGAAGGTGTGGAGGAGACTTCATTCCCAGCAGACAGACTCTAAGGAAGACCCTAGAGGTAATGGAGGCCAACAGTGGTATTGACTAATCCCCAGATCATGGATAATGCCCTGAGGCAAGGCCACCCCTAAAAACAAGGAAGCTGGCAGAGGTCTCTTCCTCAGTGGCCACAGTTCTGCACTGGAGATTCCTGTTTCTGAAAATTATGTTTCTGAAATTATGTTTCAGTTCTGAAATTTTGTTTTAGAAAACTACAAATAATTCTTTGAAAATATATTTTACTTTGGTATTAATGATACCAAATTAATGACCAAGATGTTTTATTTGTCAAAAATTCTTCAGAATTTGTGCTTTTGAAATATAACTCTCAAGAAGGGTCACAGAATCATAGGATCATAGATTTATAGCTGGAAGCAACCTTCGAGGCCATCTAGTCCAACCCTTTCACTTATAGTAGAGGGAACTAAGGCCCAGAGATACTGTTACTTTCCTGACACTGAACGTTACTTTCCTGATACTGAACGGAAAATAAATGTGAAGTCAAGAATTGAACCCTTTGAAAAAAAAATCACAGAATAACTGAGTTGGAAGAGACCTCAGAATTCATTGAATTAGAGCCCACACTTGAATAAGAATCAGATACACAACATCCTTGCCTGACTCAAAGACTTCTAATTAAGGGTATCCCACCATCCCTTAAGGCAACTGATCACACTTCATTTTTCCTTATGTTAAGTCAAAACCTGCCTTTCCAACCTCCACCTGTTGCCATTAGTTCCATCCTTTGGAGCTATACAGAGCAAGTAGAACCCTTCTTCTAAATGGTAACCTTTCAAACACTTGATTACTGTTATCATACCTCTAACCCTTTGATTCACCATCCCCTCCTCTTATTCAGGTTAAACATCCTCAGACTCTTCAACCAATCCTCATGTCTATCAACTCAGAGCCTTTCCCCATCCTGGTCACCTTCCTCCTGACATTCTCTAGAAAATTCCTCCGCTAAAAATCAACAGTTTCTGTCTGCTAAAGTTCTGCCATTTAAAATATGACTTTTCTTTTAATTCAACTTCACTTAACCTCCAAACATTTTGGCCACCTCAATACAATCAATCCTTTCATTTTTTTCTTATACATTATGTTTCAAGTCACTGAGCCAGAACCTCTGATAAATAGCCATTCCATGACTCCTTGACTTCATATTTTTTGTAGATAAACAATACAAGGATTTATGTTTAATATGCCTAATACATTACCAAAAAGTACAATCATGTTAGGATAGTTCACTGATTTAGGAGAGGGAGTAGGAGGATGATAGGAAAAGAAAAAAAATGAGAAAACATCAGCTATCTGATGCAAGGTATGTTACAGTATTGTTAAGAATCATATCTGTATATCTTAAAACAATGCAATTGTGAAGATTAATTCCTAATACTGGACTGGTTTCAATTTATGGAACAAAATTTATGGAATTTATAGAACAAAAATCAGATAAGTATTAGTTGCCCCTGACAACTATCTAGATAGAGCATATACTTATTGGTTTCTGTATAATCCAATGTTGAGCTTTCTTTTTGGATCCCTAAACAGCAATAATGAATAAAGTCTGATTCAACTACAGAGGTTGGGAAGAAGAAACCAGAGTAACTTAGGCCTGATTATGTTTCACAAGTCTGACCAAATTGACCCTGCTACTTCGGACTTTGAGAAAATGAAGTGGGGTAGGAGAGGAGAGAAACAGGATGTGAAGAAAAACACAAGATAGGTATAATATCGTATTGCTTGCCAGATTCAAAAGCAGAAAAGTAGAAAGAAAACCACTCAGAGATCCTTCACTTAACCCTATCCTGATAAGAGTTTCTCCACCCCCTTTATGTTTTACCTTTCTCCCGCTGGATACTCTCTCCTCCAGCAAGGGCCCTGAGTGCTCTATGACCTGTGAGCAAGGGAGGGAAGTTACATTACCCTGGAAACAAAGAGGACTTTCTCTTCATTGGTTGACTAATGGTGCCATGTAGATCCCATATAGATGCCATGTAGGTTTAGGTAACTGTAGATTAGGCCAAAAGGGGCATAGGTAGCACTCTAGTTGGGTGGTGCCATAGTGCACAGAGCATCAGACAGAGCTTCAGAAAGACTTATCTCCCTGAATTGAAATCTGGCCTCAGTCTCTTTACTATCTATGTGACCCTGGGCAAGTCACTTAACTCTGTTTGCCTCAGTTTCCTCATCTGTAAAATGAGATGGAGATGGAAATGGCAAATCACTCCAGTATCTTTGCCAAGAAAACCTCAAATGGGGTCATGAAGAATAGGATGTGACTGAACAATAATAACAATGACTCTGTCTGGATTTGGATTGAATAACAATAACCCTCATTCTATCTGAATTTGGGAGGTTTATTTTGCACACAATTCTAATTAACTTGCTCCATTGTGTGACTTCTAATTTTTGTATGTTCTCTTTTCCCTTATCAAGGTTTAGGTTTGGGGGGGGGGGTTTCCCAGTGGGTTTTTTGTTTCTTTGTTTGTTTGGCTTGTTTGAGGAGCAAGAACTCTTGACCTGTGATTTCACTGGTAAAAGCAGCTCCTCCTATGGAAATCCCTTCCACCAAAGTGGATCTGCAGCTCCTCATGGTTTATAGAAAGTTGCCTGAGATCACACAGCCAATATTTGCTAATGGTAGGACTTGAACCCAGGTCTTCCTGACTTCAAGGCTGAACCTCTCTATTCATCACACCAAGCTGGCGATTTTTGTGAAAATAAATAAACTCTTAAAAGCCTTGTCTGATCATCAGTAATCCTTCTTGCTCTCTGCGGGGTTTGACATTGTGAATCACCCTTGTCCTCCTGACACTCTCTTCTCTCAGGTTTTGGGGCACTGTTCTCTCTCCATTGTCCTCCTGCCTATTTGGATGCTCTTCAGTATCCTTTGCTATGTCTTCATCCGCATCATGCCCACTAACCCAAGGCTCTAGATGCTCTATTCTATTCTAATGAACTTGGTTTTCTCATGAGATTATTTCCCATGGCTACAATTATCATCTCTATACATATGATTCCCAGATCTACTTGGTCAGCCCTAACTTCTCTCCTGACTTCCAGATGTTGCATCTGGCTGTCCATTAGCACCTGAAACTGGCTATCTCCTAAACATCTTAAACTGAACATGTCTGAAATCGAATTTATCTTTTCCCTATTTCTGTTGAAAAGACCGCCATCCCTCAGTTACTCAGGCTTACAACCTAGATGTTATATTTGATTCCTCTTTCCCCAATCCATATATCCAACCAGTTGTCAAGTCCTGCTGTTTTTCTACCCTCCCCCTGTCTCTCCTCTGATACTTCTACCATCTTCATCACCTCATGTCTGGATTATTGTTACAGCTTGCTGGTCTCTCTTCCCAATCTTCTCCAATCTGTCTTCCACTCAGCTCTCAAACTGATGATCCTAAAGTGTACATTTTCCCAATTGGTCAGTAAGCACTTATTAAATGGCTACTGTGTGCCAGGCACTGTGCTAAGTGCTGGGGCTATAAAGAAAGGTCAAAGACAGTCACTTGTCTCAAGGAGCTCACCTCCCTAGTCAATAAACTCCAGTGACTGACTCCCTTCCCTACACTTCCTCCAGGAATAAACAAAATCATCTCCTTGGTTTCTTTTATTTTTAATTAAATTTTATTTTTATTTTTAGTTTACATCATTCATTTCCACAAGATATTGAGTTACGAATTTTCTCCCCATCCTGCCCCTACCCACCACCCCAAAACAGTGATCCCACTGAATACCCCCTCCCCCAATCTGCTCTCTCCTATATCTTCCCTCATCTCCCCTCCAATTTTCCAGTAGGGCAAGATGGATCTCCATAACCCAGTGCCTGTATACCTTATTTACCAGCTGCATGTAAAAATATAACAATAATAATATTTTTTTAAACATTTGATTTTAAAATTTTGAATTCCAGATTCTTTCCTTTCCTCCCTCATCAGCCACCCTTACTGGGAAGATAAGCAATTCAATATAGGTTGTACATATGTAACTACGCAAAACATTTCCATGGTGGATATATTGTGAAAGACTGACCATGTTTCCCTCCATCCCATCCCACGCCTCACTTGTTCTATTCTCTACTTTGATCCTGCCCCTTTTCAAAAGTGGGTGCTTCCAACTTCCCTCTCCCCCAGCCTACCCTCCCTTCCATCACCCCCCTCTCATCTCCTTCCCCTTACTCTCCTATAGGGTGAGATACCATATTTAGTGTGTATGTTATTACCTCCCTAAGCCAAATTCATTGAGAATAATGTTGACTCATTCCCTTTTGCCTTCCTGTTCTTTCACTCCATTGCAACAATTTTCCCTTGCCTCTTCTATATGACATAATTTACCCCATTCTGTCTCTTCCCTTCTCCTCTCATTATATTCCTCTCTCACCTCTCAATTTCACCTTTTAAGTATCATCCCTTCCTATTCAGTTGGTCCTGTGCCCTCTATTTATATATACCTGTGCACATATACACACACATGCACATATGTATTCCTATGCCCATATACCCTTCTATATAGACATATATATGTATGTATATACACATTTCTATTCCCTTCAACTATTCTCATACTGAGAAAAGTTTTACAATTTGCAATTATCATTTTTCCATGTAGGAATGTAAATAGTTCAACTTTGATAAGTTCCTTATGATTTTTTTTCCCTATTTACCTTCTCATGCTTCTCTTGCTTCTTGTATCTGAATGTCAAATTTTCTATTCAACTCTGGTTTTTTCATCAAGAATGTTTGAAAGTCCTCTATTCCATTGAATGACCCTATTATCCCCTGAAACATGATACTCAGTTTTGCTGGGTAGGTGATTCTTGGTTTTAATCCCAGCTTCTTTGACCTCTGGAATATCATATTCCAAGACCTTTGATCCCTCAATGTAGAAGCTGCCAGGTCCTGTGTTATCCTGATTGTGTTTCCACAATATTCAAATTGTTTCTTCCTGGCTGCTCGTGATATTCTCTCCTTGATCTGGGAATTCAGGAACATGGCTATAATATTCCTAGGAGTTTTCTTTTGGGGATCTTTTTCAAGAGGAGATTGGTGGATTCTTTCAACCTCTATTTTGCCCTCTGGCTCTAAAACATCAGGGCAATTTTCTTTGAGAATTTCTTGGAGGATTATTTCTAGGTTCTTTTTTTGATCATGGCTTTCAGGTAGTCCAATAATTTTAAAATGATCTCTCCTGGATCTATTTTCCAGGTCAGTGGTTTTTCCAAAGAAATATTTCACATTGCCTTCTATTTTTTCATTTGTTTGGATCTGTTTAATAGTATCTTGATTTCTCATAAAGTCACTAGCTTCCATTTGTTCCAATCTAATTCTGAAGGAATGATTCTCTTCAGTGAGCTTTTGAGATTCTTTTTCCATCTGGCAAATTTGGCTTTTTAAGGCGTTCTTCTCCTCATTGCCTTTTTGAGCCTCTTTGCCATTTGAGTTAGTCTATTTTTAAGGTGTTATTTTCTTCAGTCAGGTTGTTAACTCTTTTTTCATGATTTTCTTGCATAATTCTTATTTCTCTTTCCAATTTTTCCTCCACTTCTCTTATTTGGTTTTCAAAATCCTTCTTAAGCTCCTCCATGGCCTATAACCAATTCATATTTTTCTTGGAAGCTTTTGGTGCAGGGGTTCTGACTTCACTGTCTTCCTCCTGTTCCATGCTTTGATCCTTTTTCCCCCCAAAAAAGGAATCCAAAATCAAATTGCTGTGCTTGCTTTGCTTCCTTTGCTTGCTCATGTTGCCACTCAATTACTTGACTTTTGAGCTTTTTGCCACAGTAGAACTCTGCTTCCAGAGAGAAGAGCTTTGTTCCAAATCACTTGGGTTTTCTCAGCTGCTGGAGCTATTAGTTGGGTGCCCTCTCAGAAGCCTCCACCAGCTGGCACCTGGTCACACACCCCAAGACCTCCACCCTAGACAGCAATCCATATCCAAGCAAATTAAAACAAGAGCAATTATCCCTCAGATTGGTGGCTTGGCAGCAGCAACCACCACACCTCAGTCACTTCTCCCTACAGGGGCAGAGGCTGGACCACACTCCCGGACCCCCTGTTCCCAAAGTCCACACTGACCTCTCACTTTATCTTTGGCATTTATAGGTTGATAATTCTGGAAACTGCCACAGCTGCTGGTGACCCACTGTCCCTAAGTCCCTCCAGCTGGCAGCTGGGTGTGGCTGCCCTGAGGCTAAAACCTTGGGCTCATGTTGGCTGGGCTTTGCTCCCAGCATGCTGCCATTGACCCTTCCTGTCTGTCTGCTGGGTTGCCTTCAGAGTCAATTTTTATAGGTATTTGAAGTGGTCGTGGAGGGAGCATATGGAGTTTTCCTGCTTCCATGCCGCCATTGTGGCTCCATACCATCTCCTTGGTTTCTAAAGCCTTTCATAATCTAGTCCCTTTCTACTTTTCCAGTCCTCTGTATTCCCCTCTGTATTCCAGTGACACCAGCCTTCTTAATGTGTGTCAACAAAATACCCCATCTCCTGACTTGGAGCATTTTTACCAGCTGTCCCCCATGCCTGGATCTTTCTGTCTTTAACTCTATTTCTCAGCTTCCCTGGCTACCTTCAAGTCACATCTAAAGTCCTGTTTTCTACAAGAGACCTTTCCTAGTCCCCCCTTGATCTTAGTGGCTCCTCTTTGTCACTACCTTATTTCATCCTTTATATATCTTGTTTGTACATAGCTGTTTCCATGTTGTTTTCCCCTATTAGACTGTGAGCTCCTTGATGGCAGGGACTGTTCTTTGTCTTTCTTTGCATCCCCAACACTTAGGAAAATGTCTGGAACATAATAGGTTCTTAATAAATATCAATTCACTGACTGATTGGAGCACAAAGATAGGAACAGAAAGAAAAGGAGTAGATGCTAGACTATAGCATTTAGTTAACAATTAGCAACTTAATAAAAACATTATTTTTTTTTTAGCAATTGGGGTTAAGTAACTTGCTCAAGGTTACACGGCAAGTTATTTCTGGGTGTGGTGCTAAGTATCAGAGCCCGGATTCAATCCCAGGTCTCCTGATGTTGGGGCCAGTACTCTTATATGCTGTGCTACCTGGCCACCACAAAAACCATTATTTTTAAAGAATTAGGAACTAAGAAGCTTGTCTCTTAATTCCTAGAAATGAATTAAGGGGGTAATAAGGAGCTAAAAGACTTTGTGTTTTGTTTTGGCATCCAATGATCAGGCAGATTTAGGAAGCAATGAGAAGTGGAAACTCTAGTGTCCACTATAGTACTTCTTTGACCATTTTTAAACAGAGAAAATAACCCCCAGGAAGGCTGATAGAGTTCATCTTAAGGTCTAAAATAGGATCTTTGCATAAGATGTCCTCCATTCCTAGAATGCTTTCCCTCACCTCCTTTGCCTTTTAATAATTATGATAATGATAGTTAGCACCCATAATGTCAGGTACTATGCTAAGTGCTTTACAAATGTTATCTCATTATTCCCTCTTACAACCCTGAGAGGAAGGTACTATTAGTATCCTTGTTTTACAAATGAGGAAATTAGGCAGATTTGCTTAGGATTAAGTAACTTGCCTGAGACCACATAGCTAGTAAGAATCTGAGGCTGGATTTGAACTTGGGTCTTCCATCAAATCTAGAACCAATAGTACCCTATCCACTGTTCTGCCTTGCTGCCTTTTATAATCCCAAGCTTCAGCATTGTCATCAACTATTCAGGTTGCCTAGCTTCTCCATATCAACCTCAGCAAAATTCTGAAGGTTGTACCAGACAAAATAATGATCAAGAAGTCTAATGAGAAGGTATAAGAAATGACCTCCCACTCCAGAAATGAGGGGGGAAAGAATCAGCCAGTAACTCAGAGGCAATAGGAAAATAATTTAAACTACTTCTAACAAAGTGAGTATAATATGACTAAAAATGGGACATGTGCAGCCTGCCAGGTGCTGTGTCTGAAGACAATACAGAGAGTTCCTGTGAAAAAACTCCAAGATGGTCAGAGAACCCTAGGGTAGGGACATTGGAAGCCTTGGGAAGTGGCAACAGGAGAGGTTGGCAGCAACCAAAACAGTGTTAACTAACAGTGGTGCCACAGCAAATATATCAGGAGAGCCCAGACCCAAAGACTCTGATAACGTCAGTACTCAGTCCTGAGATGCCATAGAGGGCTCTGAAGATCAAGCTCTCTGAACCTCAAAGAATCGGGAGAACCTGACCCTGGATGGTTGAACCCCAGGAATCCAGAGCAAAAACAAGCAGGGCTGACCAATTCACCCAAAAATGCAGCAGGGGGAAGAATTTGGCCTTTTTTTAAAGCTGCAGTTGAGGCACTAAAGCTGGAGAGATGTGTAAATCAAAGAATATACTAACCAATATTTTTAAAAATCACAAATATAACTCCATAACAACTGCAAACAGATTGTTTAAAAAAAAAAGGAAAAATGAATTTTCCATGAGGAACACACTAATATCTTGAAGAAATAAAGCAAGAGATAGAAAATAAATAAATAAATAAACCTCTAGAGGAAAGAATTGAAAAGAGAATAATTAGCTCAAAGAGAAAGTGGCAAACTTTATTCAAGAAGCAGAGTCCCTTGAATAATCAATTGGGTCAAGAGACACTTGAATAATCAAATGGGATCAATGATTTCATGAGATAGCAAGACAACAGAAGAAATCCAAAGAATGAAAAAAGAGATGTAAGCTATCAAATATCCATAATAATAATAGTTATCATTTACATAGCACTCTAAGATTTTCAAAACACTTTACAAATACTATCCTTTTTCATCCTCACAATAGTGAGAGATAAATGTTGTTATTATTACAACAATTATTACAACTATAAATGTTGTTATTATTACAATTAGAGAAACTGAGGCAGTCAGAAGCAAAGTGTCTTTCCCAGGTTCCAATAGCTACTGTCTTGGGCTTGATTTTAACTCAGATCTTCCTGATTCCAGATGCAGAGCTCTAGCCACTGTGCCATCTAGCTGCAGAAAAACAATTGACATCAAAGCAATCACAAAGTTCTTGGAATATAATAACCCAAATGCAGAACTCTCATGACAAAGAAAAAAAGTACTTCAGCTATCTAGAAAGAAGCAACTCAAATACAAAGGACCCACAGTCAGAATCTCACAAAACCTAACATCTTCTTTAAAAAAAAAAACAGAGGAGGTCTTGGAATATTTAATTCTAAAAGTCAAAATATATAAGTTTACAACCAATATCAACTGCTCCTATGAAGCTAAGGCTAATCCTACTGGGGAGAAAAAAGATCTTTAATAAAATAGAGAACTTTCAAGAATTTCTAATTAAAAGACCAGAAAAACTTTGAAATGCAAGTACAAGGGTCAAGAAAAATCTAGAAAGGTAAGTAGAAAGTAGAAAGATCTCTATCATGGTTTAGCACTAACATTCTAATACAGGGAGATATAGAGAGAAGAAACAAGTGTCCCTTAAGATCTTTAATATTTTCAAAACATATTGAAAGAATTAAATAAGGAAAACAAAGGATCTGGAAATAGAATATCACACACACACACACATACAGGCTTAAAGAACTAAATGACTGGAAGAGTAAAAGGAGGAATATTTGAGTGTTAAAGGAGGGAAGAAAAGATGGAGGAGTGTGTATCAGATGAACCTTACTCATCCTAAAGGGACAAAGGTGAATTTAACATCCAAGCATATATATGCAGAGTTTTTTTTAATAGAAATACATCAAAATCAATAGCAAAACAAATAGGGATAGGGGCAGGGTAGTATTAAAAGGCACAATAAAACTGTGAAGCAGTAAAAAGCAAACAAGATTTTGGAAAGAGATCAAAAAAGGAAAAGAGAAGAAAGAAAAGAAAAGAGGAGAAGAGAAGAGAGGAGAGGAGAGGAGAAGAGAAGAGAAGAGAAGAGAAGAGAGGAGAGAGAGGAGAGGAG
>NW_027187360.1:8691687-8706802 GCF_028583685.1 Petaurus breviceps papuanus | reverse complement strand
AAGAGAAGAGAAGAGAAGAGAAGAGAAGAGAAGAGAAGAGAAGAGAACTAGAATCTAAAGGGAAGCCCTAAAGGGCTTCTTAAAGAGAAGAGAAAAGAACTAGAATTTAAAGGGAAGCCCTAAAGGGCTTCTTAAACAGTTGGGGATTGACCAAACAAATTGTGGTATATGAACATAATGGAATAACCTTGTGTTGCAAGAAATGACTGAAAAAGCTTTCAGAGAATCCTGAGTAGTATAAATTGATGCAAAATGAAGTGAGCAGAAACAGGAAAACAACTTATAGCAGGATAATAGCATTGTAAAGAAAAATAGCCTTGCAAGACAAAAAGTCTGATCAAAAGACTAAATGTACTTTCAGAGGGCCTATGATAGAGCATTTTACAAAACTCATGACACAGAGATTATAGAAACAAGGTACAGAGATACACTTTTTTTGGACAAGGCTTTCTTATGCTTGACTATGCTTATTTTCCCAAGGGTTCTTCCCCCTTTTCTTTCTCTTAACTAAGCTGGTGGGGGAGCAGGTAGCACCAACACAATATTCACAGCTCCAACAGTCTGTCAATATGCCAGCATAGTGTTCAATCACAAAATATAACAGACTCTCCATACATAAGACAGAAGTAAAATATTTATTCAGACACCAGAAAACCAAATCCCAAAACCAGTGAGCAGATTCCATCATAGTAACAAAGAAGCTAATAAGCCATAACAGCACAGAGAGCCACAGCATCCTTTAGCCTTCCCACAAACCAACATTTACTCACAAGCTTGTCTCCCTTGAATTCAACCTCTCCTCCCTCCAGTCTCTAACTCCTCTGACTCCTAGCTTCCTGTGGGCTCTGCTCCACCCTTAAGTAGACTCCTCCCACTACTGGCTCCGTGTGATTATATTCAGCCTGTTAGGGAGTAGGGCATATCTTCAAAGCAGGGAAGGTCTTCAAATTTCCTTAGGCTTATTAAGGGTCAGGGAAGATCTTCAAGTTCCCATTACCATTACAAGGGGTAATTATCAACATTGATGCCCCCATCCCCCAAAGGAAAGAGAGCCATTGAAACCCTTTTTAATGTACATGCAATTGGAGCTTGTTTTGTGCCTGCTGAGATCACCTAAAAATGGAAGTATGCACTTGGAAAAGGCCAGGAGTATGCTTCTGAGAGGAGATATGCTGAATTCTCCTACTATGTGTATGGGAGCAGTCTCCTTTAAATACTGTATAGTCAGATGTAAAGCCAAACACGAACCTGAGGAGTGCTGCTATGTATAGCTTTAAGTTTATGATCACACAGTACAGTGAGCTCTCTATTTATTCAGCAATAAACTAAAGCAAAATATTCACAGAAACCAAAATACAACATTTACGATGGCATAACATTAGCAACTTATTACTAAAGTGGCCACATATTCTTAAAAAATGAATATCATTCAGTACGTCACAATCTGAATCAATCAATATAAAGTACCCAACTAAAATCTTCTTTCATCTTGATTGGAGACTGGCTTCCAATCATCCTTAACTCAATCATCCTTAAGGAGCAATCATCTTTAAGGAATAAAAAGTACAAAAGTCTCCCGCCCCTAGTGGGATGCAAATCATGATCTTTTCAGTCAGCACTACATACCCAATGAAAGGTCCTTTCATCTTGACTGGAGGCTGACTCCCAAACTCCGTGGCTCCTCCTCCATGCTCCCAGCTCTTGCCTGAATTCACACAAATGTCACCTGGATTCACAGGTAGGCAGCTCCTGGTCCAGCTCCACACACCAAGCTTAGCAGAGTTACAACAATACTCAGACATATTGCCAGCATGTCATCTCAATTCACTTTCTGCCTGTGAAATCAACACAAGTCAGCAGACAAGGTACTTCTGTCTGACAAAGTAACACAATCACAAGTAAAAAGACAGAGTACTTCTGTCTGACAAAGTATACAAATCAACAGACAGAATGCTTCTATCTAACAAAGTAACACAAACACAAATCAACACAGACAGAATAGACAAACAGTGCCAGACACCACAAGTGCTCTCCCTCTCAGTTCTGCCCAGCCCTAGCTGTGCTTGAGATTTTATACCATCAGCTCCTTCCTATTCTGGTCTTTGGCAAATTCCTCCCACTGTGGCCTTCATAGGTTCTGTTTCTAACAAAGACTTGATATAATCACAGGTGAGGCTCAAAGGCACTTGAAGAGCTGAAACAAGGAGCTAAGTATGATTTTGCTTGCCATTACACTAGAGCAGGGTGTGTCTTAAAAACTGCCAGACTGGGACAGTCTCACTCTCTTTTTGGCTGAGTCCAGAAAGGGAAGACCACAGACAGTTCACTCACAGATGATGAACTGAATCAGAAAGGAGAGATACCTCCCACCTCTCTCCCTTTTAGGTCCTGTGGCTTGAGGTTTTTCAATTTCTGTTCTGTTTTGTTTGTCCTCAGTTTTAGGTGCAGGCTACAACCCTACTAGGAAAGTTCTAGGCAAAGTGACCTTGGAGTCAAGATTCCAGGTGTGATGTGGCCGCCCAGCGGGGACCCATGGGAAGACAGGGTACATAGGACTTGAGCCCAAAGAGGACTTTGGCCTTGGAACTGTGAATTTTTTCACCCACACTCGTGAAACAGTCTATTAAAACTTGAAATCCACATAGGGAGGAGATATACTGACAATGGTGATGTCACAAATTTTTGAAGTTAAAAAGTCAGTACCACAAAGATCTAGGATTTCATCAGTATGGGCAGGTCAAACTCACCTGTAAGTTAGTAGATAACTCAAAATAAAGTTGCCTTAGACCTAGAGAGAGGTTGTGTCCTACCCATAGTTACATAGCTATGGAGGTAAAATTTGAACTCATTCTTGATTCCCAGTCTAGTATTCTCTCCACTCTCCCAAGCTGCCTTATAAGGTAGAAGTATTCATTTATAAAAATATGTCGGGTGGGATGAATATAAATATAGACAATTAATATTTTATGGTTCAGTTTCTGAAATGGAAGTCTGTTAGCAACTCCTAAAGGCTGAATTATTGAGCACTATGTGACCTCAGACTTGTCTCTGGACCTATCTGTGCCTCTATATTCCTAAAAGAAATCAATATGAGAACTCTATACTGGGGGCTTTGATTTTTCTGATGGAAGTGTTCTGTGTCATGAAGGTGCAAATTAAAAGGATAAATATTCAGGGACTTTCCAGCTTATGATTCCAGTGAACTACAAATCTGGGTTCATTGACTCCTGGTAAAATTCTTGGGTAGAATTATGACCTTTGGTTATATATCTGTTTCCTTTTTATGTCTCATTTGAATTTTTAAAAAAAACTAGGTTGGAGTTTTATATAAAAAAATCAGATTTTCTATTTTTTTTAAAAATCCCTCTGGTGGAAACCCTCCAGCAGTAATGAGTTTGGTGACAGTCTTCAAAGCTTTTGTGTGGTTTTAACACTGTCAGATTGCTTTAAGAACTATTCTTTTCCTTCTTGTTAATTCCATAGAAATATATAATTTCTAACAATCTTATAAGAAGGACCCTTCTCTGAAGGCACTAATTATTCTAAACAGTTACACAAATGTCAGAAATTAATAGCATTATTATTATTATTTTGTGAGAAAGTACAGAAAAGTAGATAGAAAGCTATCAGGAAGGCCTGGGTTCAAGCATTTTCTCTGGAACATTATGTGGCCATTTGACAAGTTACTTAAATTCTCAGTCCTTTCTTCCTTCCTTCCTTCCTTCCTTCCTTCCTTCCTTCCTTCCTTCCTTCCTTCCTTCCTTCCTTCTTTCTTCCTTCCTTCCTTCAACATTTAACTTGAGGATTATAAATGACAGATATATTATCATATATGTGCATATGCATGTATGTATACATGCATTGTAAACATGTGCATACATGTGTAAATAGAAATATATTACATATATTATATGAGAGGCAAAATGACATATTGGATCAAGAAGTGGCCTTGGAGTACAAAAGACCTAGGCTCAAGTCCAGTTTCTGATAGCCATCATTTAGCCTCTGAAAACTCTAGTCAACTCTCATATTTTAAGTTTCAAAAAAGGTGCTAAGCCCCATCAGTAGAAGGAATTTCCTCATCCAGGAGTTCCCTTTAATCAATGAAATAAAAAAATCCAGTCCCCAACCCTACAATATGCATATATATTTATACATATCCATAATTTAACACACACATTATATATACACATATGTACAATATAGTGATTGTGACAATGTAAGGGAGATTTGAACCAGTTAGAATGTGTTAAAATACCAAGTTCTCTACTTATGCCCTTGATTCCATCTTCTTCCCTTGACCTTTGGAACTTGTCTCATTCATTCACCTTCTCTTCTTAACCACTGACTCCATTCCTGCTGTCTACAAACATTTCTAGGTCTTTGAGGCAAAAATAAACATCCATACCCTCTTTCCCTTTGTCCTTTCAACTCTCTTCCTTCTCTACCCTTTCGTCCCAAGAAACAGTATCTAAGAATGCAAATGAAACTAAAGACCCTCTAGAATGCACTGAATGCCCCAGCAAGCTTTGCCATAGGAGAAAGGATTCTGGTCAAGGGTAAAAAATTCAGTTTCTTCATGATCTCTGGTGTTTATGGAAGTTCCAGGTATCATTTGCACAGCTAGATATATCCATCTGAAAAGACAAAGGGAAAAAAGGATGTGAGTGTTTATTCAGAGCCTCAGAGAGACTCATGAGGTGTCTAACATAGAAAGAGAGGAGGCTACCTACACCTTGAAAAAGGGAAGAAGTACATGTCTTAAATTTGCTTTGACTCAGCTAGGACTAAAAACTGAGAATCTTCTATAGGAAAGGGTGAGCCAGAATGGTTCCCTAACTGTTTCAGTGAGTCAGAGGAGGAAAGACTGTGGGGTTATTTAAGGATAGAGCTAAAGATGTGTAGACTAGACCAAGGCATGTTGCTCAGGGGAGACCACTGTAGAGAAAAGTAACACTTCCTAAAAATGTCAGTAGCATCAGAGCAGAGACTCCATGGATGGTAGTTTAGAATGGTCATGAAATAAGGCAGAGAAAGGTGAAGCACATTAGCAGAAGGTAGAGTTGCAGTAGATTACAACTACAGAAGAGTTGATTAGCAAGCTTCCCAGATTCAGTGAATATAGATCTAATGCAATGAAAATCAATGAAGCAGAGTGAATAAGTAGTGAGAAGATCTGATTTCAAATCTATAATAGTAAGGGAATTTGAAGACCTTTCCTGATTTGAAAATATACTCTGTCCCCTAAAGGACTGAAAGTGGTCACATGGAACCTGGGGTGGGAGGAGTTTGCTGAAGGGTGGAGCAAAACCCACAAAGAGAAGGGGAGGCTTGTTTTTCAGGAAAGCCCACATGTTGCTACTTTATAATTACACAGTGGGTCACAGTGGTTTCGAATGTTCTCTGATGCTGGAGAAGGCTATACATACCTCTGTGGTGAGGTTTTGCTTTGGGGCTCACTCATGGGAAGAGTTGTGTGATTTGGCCAGATGAGACTCTGGGCAGCAGTTGAGTCTTGAAAACCCAGATGTTGGTGCTTCTCTCCAGTAAATAACTGTATGGATGTAACGGACAGACAGCTAGAAGCCCTGTCTGTTGGTCTGCTGAATTGTGTTATTTTCTCTGTCTGCATTTTTGTCTGCTCTTAACTTCTGTTTTTATTTTCTGAAGTTCAGGGTGCTGACTTTTCCCCCTGAACTAGGTAAATGATATATGTTTGATTAAAGTAAGATTGTTAACCCCTTTTGAGTTGCTTTCCTTTAGAAAAGCAGATCAAAGAATCTGTGCTAGCAGCCATCCTGGGTATGCTAGGGTGCTTATTGCTATAAAATCCCATCTCTAATACTCCCTGTGTAACAACGGGCAAATAACTTCACCTCTGAGCCTCAAATCAACTACAAAATAAGTAGTTTGGACCAAGGATGGACTCTGTGGTCCCATCCACCTCTAAATCCACGAGCTAATAATCCAGTCATCTTGACTTTTGTCTTGCCACTGGACTTCAATGACTGGAAGGGAGAATAAGGTTCATGACTTTGTGTAACTCTGACTCACTTAAATCCAATTCACAGTGAAGTCAAGACATCACATTATTGATCTTTTGTAAAAAGGACCAAGGACAACAATAATAACAGCAATTCACAATCCTAATGTTCTAGAGCTGAAATACATCAAAGACTTTGCATCATGCCAATGAACTAGAAGCAGAATCTTCAGGAATTTCCAGGTGTAATATGAAACACATTTTCATCTCAGATCATTTGTTTTTGGATTGCCTTCCCCTATGGAACAGAGCATAAGCCATTCTGCATAGGTGGGAAGGACTAAGAGTAAGTTCATCATTTAATTTTTTCCCCTATTAATACTTACTTATTACTTAATGTTAATTTTCCCCTACTAAATACTTTGCTATTTCATTTAGGATCTCTTGGTCCATTAGTAAAGATTGCATTAAATGGGGGCTCAAGTCACATATTTGCCTCCACATTGAACACTATAGCAGTGCAACTGCAGAGTTGAGTATACTATAATAATGGTGGTGGTGATGGTTGTTACCTACAGAGAGAAAGGGTCAAAAACAAACAAAAAAAACAGTTGTTCATAATTACAAGGTGAAATTGCACCACTGGGCTTTAAGAACTAGAATGAAATAGATAAATTTTGGAAGTTTAAAAGTATTGCCCTGGCTCTTGGTAAGTATGCCAATCCCTGTGCAGGGTCATTAGATTTGCTAATTTGCAATTTTAAATTATCAAGAAGGTGACAAATTACTAGGATACAAATGCTAATTTACAAATCAAATTAAATACTCTCCTAAATGCAAATGCTAAAGAGCTCCAAGGACTGTCCCCATATAGTCATACTAACAGTAATGATTTTGATGTATATTTACATGTCATTTCATTTCAACAAACATTTTTAGAGGTCATCCAATACTCAAGACCCTATACTTTTTTACATTGTGTCCCATTACAGTAACTTGATCAAAGTAATTTTTAATAGAAAAATAAAAATGACTTTCACTAGTGAAACATCCAGCCAATATTCTACTAGAATATATAACCTATAGAAGTTTATTTACCAAAATATTTAAGAACTAGAACAAGAACTAAAGTATCAAAAGAAGAAACTAGGTCAATGTCACATCTCTGAATCCAGCCCCATGTGTCAAAATCCAAGGATAGGCTAAATATGGAAATATATACAACCACCACCTCCCCTGCCTGAAAAGTAGCTAGAATTAATTCCATTTTCACCAGCACAAAAGGAAAACTCTAAGGAGTTTTATTTTTTCTCTGTCTCATCATAAACCAACTAATTTGCCAGTGAAAGAATGACCTCCATTGTCCTAGGCTAATGGAACAGACTATGCTTCACAATTTTAGAGTCCTGAACTTAGCCTTATTTCTTGAGAGAATGGTTGTTCCTATCTTTCTTATCTGAACTTGGCCCTTGAACATATAGATTGCTTTCTCTGCCCACACACACCCACACATTCTTTTTCTCATGGAAATCATCATCATCTCCACCAAAAATTACAGAAGTTGTCTTGGAGAATCCTAGACTCTACATGTGGATTCTGTAAGTGTAGCACTAATGCAATATATTCACAGCACCATCAGCAACTATGAACATGCTGAATTGCAAAATATAACAGACTTTTCATGTATAAGACAGACACAAAACATTTATTCAGACACCAGAAACCCAAATCCCCAAACTAGAAAGCCAAATCCCAACACCAGAAAACTGAATTCATCATAGCAACAAGGAAATTAACACACCATAACACAGCAGGAAGTCACCCCCTCTTTTAGTTTTCCCACAAACAAACATTCACAAGCCTAGCTGTCTGCTTACCTGCCTCCTCTCTCTCCCACTGTGCTAACTGCTCTGACTCCCAGCTTCCTATGGGCTCTGTTCACCCTTCAGCAAGTTCTACCCACCACAGGTTCCATGTGATTATATTTGAGATATTAGGGGGCAGGGAAGATCTTCAAAGCAAGGAAGATCTTCACATTCCCTTAGGCCTATTAAGGGGCTGGGAAGATCTTCAAATTATCATTACCATTACAATAAGGAAACAGCAGGCTGTAAAAATTCAGCACCTCCTGAACTGGTAGGTAGGACTTGATTGGTAGCTGAACTATATATGTCATTTTAGCAAGTCTTGTACCGGCTACCTGACAAGGGACTTTGACTAAGATTGGGAAAAGAAAAGAAACAGTGACTAAAGGGAAGAGTTTTGTATTTTTTTACTAAAAAAGGAATTTTTAACACATTAGAAAGAAGGAATGGCAGGCAGGGCTTCCTCCCAGTGACATGAATTGACAGCATGCTGGCAGCAGGAACAGTGGCAACACTGGTAGTTGCCCCCCCTCAAATGCCTCCAGGAAGACTGGATAAGCAAAAGTTAAAGGGATATAAGACCATTTTGGGTTTGTCTGTTTTTATTTTGGGAGCCTGCATAGGTGGCAGGAATAGTGAGGAAAAAATAGATATGTTGTAAGAAATGTGGAGGAACTAGTGGTTCTTAACCCCTTCCCCACCTTGCTTAATCTAGCTGTGATTCTATTCCTAACTATGCTCTTTTATTCTGTTAGAGACTGTATCTGACAGATCTAACCTTACTTCTCATAAAGACCAGTGGTTGATCAAGTCCTTTGCATTTCCTTGTGCCCCTTTGTTCATGACTTGAGAGCACAGCAGAGCTCAGGGAACCACACAGAAAGAAGTGACCTTTCCTAGCACAGAGTTGGGATTCCATCCACATTCTCTACTTCACCCTACCCTTATCCATTTTGAAAGAGTTGGGGGGAGGGAGTTCTCTAACTGAGGCCTAATCACAAGCCATTTATTTCTTAACTAAATGTCCAAGATCAAAATGATTACAGGCATTTCACAAAGTTCTGTCAAACCACAAACCTAACCTGTAGCAGCACCAAATTTTATATAAATATGTATGTATGTATGTATATATGTGTGTGTATGTATATATATATCTATATACATATATATATATATATATCAGAAGCGTTGTCCTTTATGACCTCACAGACAAGAAATCACCATGTTATTAATACAGATTTTTCAATGTCCTCAAAAATTCAACCAATAAACTGTACTAGAATCTGTTCAATATCACAGACTAAACTGCTGCCTTCAATCACCTGGAGTAACATAAGCTCATAAAAATTAATAATAATAATTGACATAAGCATCTCCAATTTTTTAAATCTCCAATCTACCTAGAAAGAAAAAAGCTTTCAAAGTATAGAGACCCAGCAGAGGAGACTAAAATTAGAGTTGAATCAAAGATGCTTTCAATGGACATAAAGAAGATTAGCTTAAATTCTAATATTTTCATTCAACTACAAAAACAATTAATTATTTTATTTACTTATTCAATAGCCTAGAGAATATTAAATAAGATAGGGACTAAAACTCATATTTCATTGGTATATGAACCCCCAAATGAGAAAGCTCCCTCTACTATTTCATAGTGTACCATGCTGGCAATTTAAGAGTCCTAGAAGATTGCTTAGAGCACTGAGAAGTTAAGTGATTTTCCAAGGGTCACACAGCCAACATACAGCAAGGTGAGACTAGAATAGTAGAATGTAGCTTCATGGCCCCCTCTCTAACTACTAAGCCATTTGTCAGCAAACTATGACCAATGGGCCAAATTTTGGTCTACTGCCTTTTTTTCATATGGCCCATAAACTAAGAAGTGGATAGAATACAGGGCCTAGCGTCAGGAAGACCTAAGTTTAAATCCAGCCTCAGATACTTACTGATTATGTGACCCTTGGAAAGTCACTTAATGCTTTTTACCTCAGTTTCCTCATATGTAAAATGAGCCGGAGAAGGAAATGACGAACTATTCCAGTATCTTTGCCAAGAAAACCCCAAATGGGGTCATGAAGAGTCAGACAAAATTGAAACAACTGAACAAAAATAACTAAACTAAGAGTTTTTACATGTTTAATAATACTAATTTAATAACACAATAATAATACTAAATTATTTAATAATAATTAATTTAATAGTAGGTGGATTATAGTTCATCAACCTCTGTGAACTACACTGTCAATGTTTCAAAACATTAAAAAGAATAGAATTATAGCAGGATAGCAAATTGCCCTAGGACTACTTTTACTCAAATCCCACTGAAAAAGGCAAGATTAATAAATGATAATAAAAATGGTAACCATAACAACTCATAAACTACTTTAACATTTATCTCATTTAATCTTCACAACAACCCTGTGTGAGCTGAGTAGATATATTTATTATCCCCAAATTTTAAAATGGGGAAAAAGAAAGAAAGAAAGAAAGAAAGAAAGAAAGAAAGAAAGAAAGAAAGAAAGAAAGAAAGAAAGAAAGAAAGAAAGAAAGAAAGAAAGAAAGAAAGAAAGAAAGAAAGAAAGAAAGAAAGAAAGAAGGAAGGAAGGAAAGAAAGAAAGAAAGAAAGAAAGAAAGAAAGAAAGAAAGAAAGAAAGAAAGAAAGAAAGAAAGAAAGAAAGAAAGAAGAAAAAGAAAGAGAGAGAGGAAGAAAGAGAGAGAGAAAGAGAGGAAGAAAGAGAGAGAGAAAGAAGAAAAAAGGAAAACCTGAAAATATCTCAGCCTAAAAGGGTTAATGTCTCCCATTGCATCCTGGGCCATCTCCAGCCATCCTGATGAATATCAGGCATTGGACCCAGATGGCTCTGGAGGACAGAGTGAGGCTGGTGACCTTGCACAGTCCTCCCTCGTTCTAATCAAAGTCAACTGCAAGCCAAATACTCATTTCCCTTAGGTCATAGTCCTCTTCAAAAATGAAGGACAAACACAACCTGTGAGATAGATAGACAGACAGATAGGGAGAGAGACAGAGACAGAGAGAGAATATTTATATTCTGGGCACTGTCTTAAGTCCTGGGGAACATACAAATACAACCAAGCTAAGGAGTACCTGCCCTCAAAGTGCTTACATTCAAATGGGGGAAGAGACCTCATAAGGGGAGCTGGGTAACATGTGTGACAGATGGCTCATAGAGATGTCTCAGAGTCCTGGCTCCTGGCAGGATAAGGTAAAAAGCTCAGCATTCAAGGGCCAGAGTCCAGTTCTTGCTGTTGGGGGGGGGGGGGGGGGGGGAGAGGAGGGAGAAAGAAAGAAACAAGGACAAGGCAACATGCTTTGAAGATGGCTTTGTTTCTGTGAGAGAAGGTGAAAGCTCACGTATCAAACCCAGTGGTCCCAGGGGCAGAGTTCAAGTTTGGCCGGGGTAGCAGTGGTGAGAATCATAATGAGAGTGCACAGTCAGCATGATGAGGAAATTACTGGTTAAATAATGTTTATCAAGTCACTTTAGCAAGGTCTGAGGTAGAAAGTGAACCCCACTTCGGTCTTCTGGTCTTTGCATCAGGAAATGCTATTTACAGCTAGGGAACGGTGGGAGAAGAGAACACTGTAACTTTATTTTTCTGCAGAAAGTAAATTAAGCACAAGACGAGCTCCATGTACCATTCATAGACTTCCTGCCCCTTTCTCCTCTCCTTAGGCAAATCTATTTTTCACTGAGATAAAAATGACAATTAAAAATTAACTAAGCCACCTGGAGATCTTGTGTTCATGTGTCTTCCTGACAGGAATAGGAAGAGCAGAGCTCATCTGGGAAGAGAGAAAGTGGAGCTCATTAGAGGCTGAGCTTGCCTCACTTCGAAGGGAAAATTACTACTCATTTCAAGCCTGTGTGTTCCAAGTCAAGAACCCTCCAACAAACCTGGAAAGCATTCATTTATTTCCTTTCTCAGCAGTTCAAGCTGTATCTTGACAATGAACTTCACTTTTTGCTATACACTCAATTGAGGGGCCTCATTTTAATTACTGAAGTCGTTTTTTTTAATTTTGTAAAAAGGGACTTCATGTATATTCCAAAGCTGGAAAGCAGATGGCTTAACTTTCCCTGGATTTCATTTGCAAGCCCCCTTTCCTTCAACTGTCAAATGCTATTCTACTGCCTAAGGAATCTTTCTAAGTGTTTTTGTCACTCACCTAGATTTATTAGTTAGTTTCACGAAACAGTTGATTCTTCTCTACAATGTGGAGAATTTTAATATATTAATATACAATCTGGAGAAGACTGCTTCTTTATGTGAAAAATGAGACCATTCTTCTGTGTCCACCAGACTCTTAATACTTTAGATTTTTAAAAATTGTTTCCAGCTACCTCTGCCCACTTCTTTGCAGAGATAGAGCATTATGGGTGTGGAACACTGTATGTAATATTAGACCTTTTCAATAAGCTGAGCTGTTTTTTCCCTTCTTTTTGTTATTTGTTTTAAGATAAGACTCCCTGAAAGGTAAGGATGGGAAGTGGGAGAATACATTGAGAAATGCAGGTGATCTAAAAACAAGAGGTGTGTGTGTAATTTTATTTATAGATTATATATAATTATATATTATTTATTTATTTGCTTCGAAGTTCCAGGTGAAGCAAGATCTTACTTATGAGATTCTAGAGCTAAAAGAAACCTTGGAAGTAGTCTGGTCATACTCTCATTTCACAAAAGAGGAAAACTGAAGCCCAGAGAGAAAAGTGACTTACCCAAGGTCACATGGTTATTAAAAGGCAGAGCCAAAATTTGAACCTGTCTTCTAACTCAAAATCCAGCTCTCTTACCACTGTGCAATGCCCCCTTTATGCACTTGAAACACATTTTAAAATATATTAATGCTATGGTCTTTTTCCAAAAGCCATTATTTTCATGTCTCTCATCTCCAAAGTATATCATGAAATTAGAGTCCCTCTGTAAAAGCAAAGGCATTTGTTTTCAGGAGAGAATGATCACTGCTCCCTGAACAGGTACTTATGCAGCTAATGACCTGAAGAGGGAAGTGTAATTAAAGCCTTTCACTCTAGGGATACAAGCTAATATCTTTTTCTGTCTCTTCATTTATGTTCTACTCATTAAAACCTTACAGACCATTGGCTCATTAATAATTGTGGAATGCAAATGCCATAATGTATAGTTGGTTTAATATATTATCTTGCTCATGAAAGGCTTCCAATACAAGGGTGACAAAGTGTACTACAGCTGTAACCATGGTGTTCCTGTCAATAAGAAAAGTCAGACAGAAAGAAAGTCATTTTAAAGTTAGTTCAGGTATTTGTCGTTTGTAAGTCATGCTCAAACCTCTTGACATATGGTACCAGATAAATAAAGATTGTGGACTACATTGGTCAGCAATGTTGCTGGTCCCCAAATATTACACTGTATAGATAGGATAATAGTATTGGGTCATGGAAAGAACATTGAATTTGGAGTCAAAGAACTCACTTTTTTTCCATCTTTTTTTGGAGAGGGGAAAGTAGAGCAATTGGGGTTAAGTGACTTGCCCGAGGTTACACAGTAAGTGTTAAGTGTCTGAGGTCACATTTGAACTCAGGTCTTCTTGACTCCAGGGTCAGTGCTCTGTAAGAAACTCACTTTTAATACTACTTCTGCTATTTACTACCTTGTGTATAGAATCTCAAGCAGTCACTTAATATCTCTGGGTCTCAGTTTAGTAAAATGGGAAAATGGGACTAGCTGACCTCTAAAGTCCCTTCTAGCTCTAACCCCACAATACATTCTTAAAGGAACTGATTTGATTGTGTATGTGTATCTCCAGTGCCTAACAGTATGTAGAACATGGTAGGTGCTTAATAAATGCTTGTTGAATGAATATTTGATTATTGACTACAGAATCACATTAGAGAAATTGATAAAGGTTTCCTAAGTTACCTATAGACTCCATGGGGATAGGCCATTATATCGGGGGTTTTCAAACATGTCCCTAGAGTGATGAGGCTGAATCTCAAAACAGACTCAGATAGGTGGTTACCAGATACACATCATTATGATCATTTGAGGGGGAAGGATGCTGTTTCTAACTACAACCACAGTGCACCTGCGTGCGTCGTATGTAAGGAGGATTTTGTTATCCTTCTTAGAGTTAGTTTCTCAGGATCCATGGCCATGGGAATGTCTAGTTTCCCAAGTGTTTGATAACAACTCCCAGAATAGTTTCAAGGATCCTAGATAGTAATTCTTAGAATCATAGTGACAGACAGTCCTACTGAGGCTGCACTGTGAGATATGGGAGTGACATAATTGATAGCTGCTACATTTGTGCAGAACGACGATATTGCTAAAGTCAACCTGTGAGTTTAATTGTGGCAAGATGCCTTCTTTGTCTGGACTATTGCCCTAAAACAGGTGGGCACTAGTCAGTGGGGGGGGGGGGGATTAATGTCTAGGCCAAGCCTGCCCAGGCTCATTTAAAGGATCCTCCCTGGGCTCAGTTACTCTGCTGCATTGCTGCCCTCGCCCCTCAACACACTCTGACAAGTACTCTAGTATATGCATTTCTGGTGCTCTCCCCACTTTTTGAAAGTCACCACGTCACAGCCATCTTCAATCCTCCTTTGCCAGAGAGCAGGGAAGAATAGACACAACAGAGACAAAAATAAGAGCACAGCAATGTGCTCGTGAGCCTTGGTCCATGTAAGAGGGGGCCATGGCCCCTCCCCATCCAGACACCCACAGCAGCTCCCCTTCCTCACTGAAACAAGAGTCACTGAGATCTTTTGTATCCCATTCATTCCAGGCTGAGAAACTAATCGAAAAGTCTTTACCAAATAGGCAAGAAGAAGTTATTAAGTATTTACTACGTGCTAAGCCCGAGGAATACAAAGAAAGGTCAAATCAGTCCTTGCCTTCAAGGATCTAACTTTTTAAGAGGAGAGACAACATGTAAACAACTATATACATATGGGATATATACAGAATAAATTAGAGGTGAGAAGACCAAAAATCATCATAGAATGCCTGCATATGCTTCAAAGTCCACATGTACGGTTGCATGAAGCCAAGCAAACAGCACATGCAAATAAGGGCTGGGTTCTCATTGGTCAGTCTTACATTAATTTATATTTGTTCCTAAATTTTGCCTCTTTGTCACTTAGTATATGAGCTACCTGCCCAGCTCTGTCATCTCCAAACTTGAAAAATAGATCCAAGTCAGTGATATAAAGGAAGAAACAGAGAGAGAGAGAGAGAGAGAGAGAGAGAGAGAGAGAGAGAGAGA
>NW_027187360.1:8666364-8691587 GCF_028583685.1 Petaurus breviceps papuanus | reverse complement strand
GAAAGAAAGAAAGAAAGAAAGAAAGAAAGAAAGAAAGAAAGAAGGAAGGAAGGAAAGAAAGAAAGAAAGAAAGAAAGAAAGAAAGAAAGAAAGAAAGAAAGAAAGAAAGAAAGAAAGAAAGAAAGAAAGAAAGAAAGAAAGAAAGAAAGAAAGAAGGAAAGAAAGAGAAAAGAAAACAGCATAGTACTCCTCAGAAAATTTCCTTCCAAACTGACATTGTAGCAGGAATTTATTTTGCTTTACTATTACATATGTATAACAGATTTGTTTTTCTTGCTTTCTCAATGGGAATGGTGGAAAGGAAGAGATGAGAGAAAATTCAGACCTCAAAATGAAATAAAATCAATTTTTACTGTTATAATAACTTTAATTCTCTTTTATTTTATAAATTCTATGACTTTTTTAATGCACCTCCTTTCCCCATCATGTACATTCAATAATTATGTGAACAGCTTGAGCATCTGCTTCTTCCAAAGATTTCAATGACCAACCAACCAAATGCCAAATGATACCTTGGCAGCTTTTATTTCATCTTTTAATACAATGGTAATTCCACTCTGATCATACACCTGTTTAGCCCCATATCCAAAACACATTGCAAAAGCCATTGCTGATTAATAAATCAGTTGTGTTTGGCACAGAGCTGTGCTTTCTTACCTGTGATGGTCAGGAACCTAATTTTGATGGTGGTGACAGAGAAGTGAAAATTACAGGTTTCACCCTGTAAGAAATGAGTAATGTGTCCTTCTATAAAATTGTGTCTGATGACCAAAGTACGTGACAGGTAACATACTCCTTGATATATCTCCACAAGACATTTTTATCTGTTTCTCTTAGAATTTTCCTTTGATTACAAGTTGGTTGGTACCATGAATGGAACCACTTGTGCCCAGTCAGCCAATAAAAATGCCAGGAAATGTTTAGACTGGTCACTTAACAGTTTACAGATACCAGTGAAATTGATGGAAAAACGTTTTCTTGGTTCCTGTTCTAACAACTTGTAGAGATTTCATGACAAATTTCCTTTTTCCTTCAGCAACCATATCTGGATTCTTTTCCCACATGATGTTGAATATTCAATGCAGCCATTTATCCCATGTATAGTTTTTTTCTCAGCCTGCCCAGGCATGGCCATTCTGATTGCTGAAGGAAACGCCATCATCCTTTTTTCTGTCTTCATCTTCTAAAGCTTCATTTTTCTCTAGTATTCTATCCTCACCTGGGAACTTGACATTCTTCTTTTCCTTTTTTTTTATCACCCTGATGTCAAAGTCATCTTATTCTTTTGGTGCTTGCGTATCACTTTTAATCTTTGAGTCTTTTATACTTCCTTCAGCTTCATCAATATCAAATATCTTTTCTTCTTTTTCTTTTGATTGAAAAAGTAAAGTCATCCAGATCACTAAAAACATCTTTCTACCATCCCCTTTATCAGCTTCTATATCTCTGTCCTCTGTTGGTTCCAGTTCAGTTTTCTTTTGTTTCTGAGGGTTGTTTCCTCTATCTCCTTCATCCATAATAAAAGGCGGCTTCTTCTCCTCCTTCTCCTTTTCCCTCTCCCATTCTCTTTCCCTCTCCCTCTCCCTCTCCCTAAGGTTATTTGGCATGACTTGGTCTTAAGTCAACTTTATTCACCAAAAACTTACTAAATGCTGTCAAAAAAAAGAAAAGAAAGTTTGTCTGGCATGACCTATTATTGATAAAGCAATTCTGGTTGTCTCTAACTCCTATTTACTTTAATGAACATTCACAGACTATTCCTTTAATAAGAAATTTTTGAGTTTTGACAGGAATTCAGGTCAAGTTTACTGGTCTATAGTTTACAATGTCCATTTTCTTATCTTTTTGGAAAGACAGGACATTTGCTTTTCTCCAATCCTGAATTACTATTTTGTACTCCATCACATTTCAAAGATCACTGACAGTGGCTGAGCAATCACACCTGCCAATTCAGTAGTTCATCTGGGACACTGACAAACTCACTGAAGGTGAATTGGAGGATGATTCAATGCTCTCTTATTATTACCTGCTTATCCTTACTGTATCCCTATTATTCGTTCTTTTCTGCCCTTACTAGTCCAAAGATCACACTTTTTAACAAAACAGAAATAAAGTAAAAATTGAATAGCTCTACCTCCTCTGATATTGTTTATAATTATCCCAACTGCCTCCAGCAGAAGTCCTAGTTCTTTCATTCTTCCCTTTTCCCCAATACAACTAAAGCATATGATTTTTCATATTTAGTTTTCCACACACATTCATATATGTACCACATACATACACACATACAAACACACAAACAAACCCCTTATTCTGAACTTTAATATTCTTGACACTACTCTTACCGGATCATGTTTTCCTTTTATCTTCATCCTCTATTACCTAGCCTTGTTTTTAGTATCTGTACAAGTTTGTTTGTTTTTTTTAAATAAAAGTAGGTTGATAAGTCCCCTTTACATTCACATCAATCTCTTTGACAGTTCCCCTTTTCCTCCATATTAGAATTCTATCTCTATATGTGTCCTGGGAATCTTATTCTTGAGAGTTTCTCTCCCCTTATGATAAAATTTTATTTCATGGGATCATAACCCTCCTTCCTCTGAACCTTTGAGACCTCCCTTCACCAATTCCATAATTCAAGTCAGACAATCCTCCCCTTTCCTGTTACAAATTCTAAGATGATTCTTCCTCCCAAGTCTCCCATCATTTCCATTCCAGAAACCAGTTTCTCTTTGTTGATGTAGTTTCTCTACTTTCTGAAGAATGAAATTATCATTAATTCAAGTCAAGCCATTACTAGCTGCTCTGCTTTTGACAAAAAGAGGACCCCAGCAAATTGCCTGGAGAATTAAAGTCCCCTGTTAGTATCACGTCATTCCTCCATGCCAGGCTTGGGTTCTATTTTCCAAACCCCTCATCTATCTCCTCTTTTGGTGCAGATGCTCTGTTATTTGGATAACAATATCCCTTCTGTCCACTGAATCCTACTTAAATGTCTTCCACTGATCTTCCCTGCTCTGGCTCCTAGATTTCTTCACATAAGCATATCTTCTTAAAATGTAATGTTATTACACCATTTCTTTTAACTACCCTGTACCTTTTGAAGGTACCTCTCAATAGCCATATTGCTGACATAAATCTCATCTTACTACATCACTATGATAACTATAAGGTTAAATCTGCCTCTTTGCATTATTTTGGATATCAATGTGTAAACATTTGAAGTCAAGGGTTTTGTTGCTGGTGGGTTTTTTTTTGCATTTTGTTTCCTGTGGGATTTTGTCTTATCCAGTTCCAGACCTTCACCTCACTTCTCAGAAATCTCCAGACTGGGTTGTTATGTGTACCCCTCCTTCACCCCTTCTACACCCCTTTACATGTTGTCTTCCCCCATTAGAGTTTTGAGAACTATGACTAGCTTGCTTGTATTGGTATCTCCAGGATTTAATAGAGTGCCTGACATGTAATGATCCCTTAATAAACACTTTATCTATCTAGCTATCTGGCTATCATCCATCAATCTATCCATTTCTATGTTTATTCTAACAGTGAATTACTACAGTGTACCTATTCTTTATGGTTTCTCACTTGATGGACATGCATAAGAAGTTTCCATTTAAGGTTCTTTTGATTTAACTTATGAAGGATAGAGACTGGACCTGGGATTTCATGAATATGGGAATTCTCCATTGTGGAAATTATCATTGCCAATGCAGGTCAGTACCCTCTCTGCAGAATACAGAGAGCTGCCTAGAATGAAGACAGGTTAAGGGATTTGCTTGGAATCACATAACCAGTATGTATCAGATGCAGGATTTGAATCATTTTTTTGGCCCCTCTGCTGGCTCTCTATCCACCATGCCCCATTGTCTCTGAAGATTAAATACAGATATTTACAAGCTTTTGTTAAATACATTCCAAACCTAGACGGGAAACCATAATTCCAACATTTTAAATTGTAGTCCAATAAGCTGAATTCCATTCCCAGATAATTTTTCTTGATCAGTTATCTATTTTCCAAGTCTTGGTCTTTGGAATCCCTTGCCTTCGGTCAGTAACAGAGCTGAAAATATTTCCTATTCCCTCCTCCCTCCTAGATTGAAATCTAATGAGGTCTTCAGTTTCTTGTCTGAGACTATAATCTTTAGCAATCTTTTCTAGATTTCTTGCAAAAGTGTCATTTGTGCCCACTTGAATCAGCAGAAATGAATTATAATAATTTGCGATGACAAGTTATATAAGATTCTCTGTAACATCCTGGGTTCATTTCCCAAGAAGATAGAAGTCTTCTCTATTGTTGCAGGTGTCTCAGGACCCCTCAGCAGGGAGTCACTATCTGCTACAGCTTGTCTCACCTTTCTTTGATCCTTACTGAATGATGTTTTACTTGCCAGCCCCTGGGGACCTACATCCCCCTTATTCATTGGAAAACAAGCAGCTCCTTCATCCTAAGAGGGTTCAGCACCCTTTGGCAGCTCTAAACATTAACAGTACCAAGCTTTTATGAGGGTTTGGGATAGTTAAGAAAGGCTACATGGAAGAGATGAGACTTCAGCTAAGCTTGGAAGGATAGGAAAGGGTTAGATAAAGGAGAACTTCATTAAAAGCAAAGTGAAATGGAGGTAGAAATTCCCTTGGTGTTATTGAGAAGAGCAGTTTGACTGTTAATAGTGTTTGAGTAGAGCAGCAAGACTCGGGAGATAAAAATGGAGAGTCTTAATCCACTTAGAGACAACCATTTCTCTAAAGAGTAATGTTGTTGACAGCTGAAATTTATTCAGGGGGAATTAGAAGGTAGACCAATGACTATAAGACTCCGGAGTACAGCAAATTGTTTGAACTTTGTGTTCATCTCAAAGTCACTCATTCTCTCAATACCATACTTTTTTGCCTGACCCAGATTGAATCTCTTGGCTTGATCTTCGCACTCTCTTGATCTCAGCTCGCACTTCACCTGCCTCTGCCACCTAGCTTAACAACTCATCTCTTTAAGTAACCCCAATCCAACGCTTCTGGACCTTCCTTGAGTAGCCATTCTCTTTACTTCCACTCAAACCAGAGCCACAAACAGTCCTAAATCCTAGTTTATGGTTGGTCCTAGCTCCAATCCCCATGTAGGGAACAGGAGTGTATGGGGTGTTCAGAAGGACTGGCACTTCTGATGCTAGGGCTTGCCAAGCCCTTTTCTGGGTTGCTCATCCACCTTTGGTGTCCACCTGATTCTCCAGCTCTTACCTGTGGCTCTAAGAAGCTTTAATATACACAATAGGCACACCCCAGGAAACTGTCTCAGCAGATAAGCTAAACCAGGTTGAGGGTAACCAAACTTCCCCCAACAGAATGGGTGGGTGACAATAGTCTATTCCAATGGCCATGAAGGTGGCTGAAGTAGGCACTGTGGAGTGCTTAGAGCTTTGTCAGGCATCAAAGATGCAAAGGTTATCCACTGCATCCTGGGCTACCACCAGTTGTCTTGACTTTTGTCCTGCTACTGGACTTCAATGACTCAAGAGGAGAGAGTGAGGCCAATGACTTTGTGTGACAAATCCAATTCACAGACAAGTCAAGAAAGACATCAGTTGTGATGGCATTGGTCCCCTTCAAAAACAGAGAATAACAACAGGGGAAGGGTGTAATGGGAATGTAAATTTTGAAGATCTTCCCTGCCCCTAGGCTAAAATGCACCTGGAGCCTGGGGTGGGAGGCTTGTTTTTCAGTAAATACTTCTTGATTGGCCAGTGAGTCAATAAGGTTGTTACATTATCTGAGCCAGGAGAAGGCTATACAAGCCCTGATGTGTAGCTTTGTTTTGGGGCTCACTTTGAGAAGTGTTCTGTGATTTGATCTGGATTCTGGGAAGCTGTTGTTGAGAACCTCCCTCGGCTTTGAAAAACCCAGATGTTGAAACCCAGATGTTGATTTGGTATGGATGTAATGGTTGGACAGTTTGGAAATCTGTCTACTTGATCTGTTTCTGTCTTGATAATTCTGTCTGTATATTCTGAAGTTCGGGGTGCTGACCTTTTTCCCCTGAACTAGGTAAACGATACATATCTGACTGATTAAAGTAAGCTTGTTAACCCATTTTGAGTTGTTTTCCTTTAACAAAGCAGATCTAAGAACCTGTGTTGGCAGCGACCCTGAGGATGCTTGGGGTGCTTGCTGCTACACAGGGACAAGAGAATGTTAAAATAGATCATGTTTAGATTATTGAGATCCTTGAATACCAGGGTTATTTGGGCCCCACTGAGATGCACTGTCCACTAAGGTGAGAACAGGCAAAGGAAGGACTCAATATCATCTCCTGTTTCTATGCTTTTGTATTGGCTGTTCCCCATGTGTGGAATGTTTACTATACCCATTTTTGTCTCTTAGAATTCTTGGCTTCCTCAAGACTTAGCTCAAATGCTACTTTTTATGGATTTCTTTCCAAGTAGGCAGTGCCTTCCTTGCTAAATGTCAAAATCTGTCAAAATTATGTTAAGATTTGATTGCCTGGAGAAATTCATCAGAATTGTACATCAGTTTCATGATGGCATTCTTGCCCAGGTTCTGGATAATGGGCAATGCTCTTGTGCCTTCCCAGTCACCAATGGAGTGAAACAAGGCTATGTGCTGGCTCCCATGCTTTTTAGCATGATGTTTTCAGCCTTGTTGTCAAATGCTTTCAATGGGGATGAACATGGCATCAAAGTCAGCTATGGCACTGATGGTAAATTCTTCAACTTGAAAAGGCTACAAGCCAGGACCAAAGCGGAGGAAATGTTGGTGCATGATTTTGTTTGCAGACAAACTCAGAGCAGCCTCTGAAGCTGAGATTCAATAAAGTATGAATCAATTCTCTGCTGCTTGTGCTGATTTTGGTTTAATGATTAACATCAAGAAAACACAGGTGCTCCATCACCCACCACCACCCCCCGGCCCCCACCATCCATATGTGGAACTATTGGTTACAGCAAATGAAGAAGTTTTGAATGCTGTGGATAAGTTCACTACCTTGGCAATGTACTTTCCGGGGATGTACTCATTGATAATGAGGTTGACACATGCATTACCAGACCTAGATCACTGTTTGGGAGACTCCAAAGGAAAGTATGGGAGAGAAGAGGTATTAGACTGACTACCAAAAGGAGGGTCTACAAAGCCATTGGGTCGATCTCATTGTTGTATGCCTGTGAAACATGGACAGTATACCAGCAACATGCCAGGAAACTGAATTGCTTCCATTTGAATTGTCTTAGGAAGATTCTGAATATCACCTTGCAGGATAAGGTACCAGACACTAAGGTCCTTACTCAAACTAACATGCCAAGCATTCAAACTCTGCTTCAGAGAGCACAGCTCAGATGAGCTGGCCATATTGTTCGAAAGCAGAACGTATGCTTGCCAAAAAGAGTATTTTATGGAAAACTCACACAGGGCAAGCTTTCACATGGTGGTCAGAAGAAGCGATACAAGGATACTTTCAAGGTCTCTCTCAAGAACTTTGGAATTGATTGCATGATATGGGAGACAGTGGCTCAGGACTGCTCAGCATGGCATGCCCACATTAGAGAAGGTGCTGTGCTCTATGAGCAAATCAGAATTGAAAAAGCTCAAAGGAAACGCAGAATGAACAAATTTAGAGAATCCACCCCCATGTTCATGTGACCTATTTGTGCCAGACCTGTGGTAGAGCATTCCAAGATCCTATTGGTCTAGTCAAACACACTGAAACTTGACTCTAGCATAGCGATGTCATTTTGGTTCTTTTCGAGAATGAAGGACAACAACCAAAAATTCTTGTACTTATTTTTGAACCTATTTATATACATGTTGTTTCTTCCATTAGGATACAAGGTCCTTGAGATCAAGGACTGCTTTTGTCTTTCATTGTACCCATAAGAATATAAATGCGTGCATGCACACATGCACACACACACACACACACAACTACAAAGTACTATTTTAAAAAATACTGACCTAAATAATTGGAAAAATATCAATTAGTAATGAGTAGCATATTTCAATATAATAAAAATTACTATTACCAAAACTGATTAATTTATCCAATGCAATCTCAATCAAACTACCAAAGGATTATTTTGTAGAACTAGAAAAATAAGAACAAAATTCCTATGGAACACAAAGGTCAAGAACCTCAAGGGAAATATTTTTTTTTTATAAGCAATCGGGGTTAAGTAACTTGCTCAAGGTTACACAGCCAGTTATTTCTGGGTGTGGTGCTGAGTATCTAAGCCCAGATTTGATCCCCAGATTATGCCAACACTGGAGCCTGTGCTCTTACTCGCTGAGCCACCTGGCTGCCCCCAAGGGAAATAATTTTTAAAAGAGGGTATGAAGGAGGCCTAGCAGTGTCAGATCTCAAACCATACTACAAAGTAATAATTCTCAAAACAACTTACTACTGATTAAAAAATAAAGAGATCCACCATTGGAACAAATTAGGTGCACAGCATACCAAAGTAAACAAATCTAGCAATCTAGGGCACAATAAATGAAAAGACTCTAGCTACTAGCTTAAGGACTATCTGACCAAACTGTCTGGGAAAATTGGAAAGAAATATGGAAGAAACTAAATTTAGGTCAACTTTTTGTCCAATACATTTTTCTCTATACCGAGATAAGTTCAAAACAGATATTTGACCAACATGTAAAAGATAACATCATAAACAAATTATAGAAATATGGAAAAAATTGTCATCAGGTCTATGACTAGAGGAAAAGTTCATTTCCAAATAAGGGTTAGAGAGGATCACAGATGATGAATGAATCATTTTAATTACATAAAATTAAAAAAATTTGGGACAAATTTAGAAAAGGTACCAATTAACTGGGGGAAAAAACTCTTCACAGCAAGTTTCCCTGATTCAGGTCCTCTTTATAAGACATATAAGGAACTGATTCAAGTTTATAAGAATAAGAATCATTCCTAATTGATAAGTGGTCATAGGACATAAGCATTTTTAAGTAAATAATTTTTTTTATTTTTCATTGTATTATGTTTATCCATATTACAAAATAATAATTAAGTAAATAAATCCATATGAAAAATCGCTCCAAATCACTAATATTTGAAGATTAAAACAATTCTGAAGCTCCACCTTACATCCATCAGCTTGACAAATGTTAAATGTTGGAAGGGCTGTGGGAAAAATAAAAGTAGGAACATTCATGCATTGTAGATCAATTTGTGAATGGCTCCAAACATTCTGGAAAACAATTTAGAACTACATACAAACACACACACACACACACAATTATTAAATAGTGCATGCCCTTTGAGCTATCTGTATCACTGCTGTAGGCCTAAACCCAAAAGGGACTAAAGAAAGATGCACAAAATATTTTAGCCACTCTTTTTTGTGTGACTAAAAAAAATTTAAAAAGGGAAAATAAAAATTCCCCATCAATTGGGGAATGGCTGACCAAATTGTGGTATATGATTTTATATGTATATGATGGAAATACTATTGTGCCGTAAGAAATAAGGAAAATGATAATTCCAAAGAGAGATTGAAAAACGTGTCTGAATTATTACAGAATAAAAACCAAAAGAACAATTTACATACCATAGCATCAAAAATTTTAAAATGCTTTTATAAACTGATGAAGAATGAAATGCATAGAATCAGGAGAATAATATATATAGTAACAACACTATAAAGACAAACAACTTTGAAAGCTATAAGAATTCTCATTGTTAATAATGAGCATCCATTACTCCAGAGGACCAATGATGTAACATGCTATTCACCTGCTGATGGAGAGATATTAGAGTCAGGGTACAGAAGGAGACATGGATATTTTGAACGTGGCCATTGAGGAAGTTTATTTTGCTTGACTGTATATTGGTTACAAAGATTTTGTTTCCAACACTACCCCCACTCCCATGAGATGTGAAGGGAGGAGAGAAAATAAATTTCTATTAATTAAAAAATAGAATTCTCATTAAAAAAAAATGTTTCTCACCATTTGGCATAGTGTGTGGCATATAATCCAGCATAATAAATGCTTATTGATTGATTCATTGATTTCTTTGATTTACTTTTTCTTGCTAATGACAAAAATGACAAGGCATTCAAGTAGAGGATTGAAAGGCAGGAAAAAGATCTACTGCAATGATAGAAAATTCTGAACACTTTCACATCCTTATACTTCCTGAAATTTTACTCTATGTTTTTGTTACGTTGATGATATATAATTAAAAGAACAATGTCTGACACCTCACTTTCATGCTAGTCTACTAACCTTTTCTCAGCAATCTAAACCACTTTAAATTATGTGCATGCATTTATAATTACTATGGCAAAAAAGTTAATTAACAAGGCACTTAATCATCCTTTCTGTGCCCTAGTATATCAACTTTGGGTGTCGTTTTCATTCATATACTCCAGTATTTATATTTCTCAAGACTGGAAAAGTACCATTAATGGACTGGAGAAGAAGAGATAATTTTCCTACTGAATAGTGCCTAGATGATGAAGTGCTCAGACTGTGGTAACAAACGAATGCAGCAACCTTTAAATCCTTTCCATATAGACAAATGAATGTATTTTTCATAATAATATTGCTGCAACTCTTGACAGGCTAGTGGATCATGGTGACTTTTTCTGTATGAGTCAGATTTACAATACTACATTGAAAAGAGAAAGATATGAAATGACAAGTCAATAAACAAGCTGAAATAATAGTGTTTGCACCACGTCATGAGTATGCTGCCAGCCTACAGATCACTCCAAAAATCATCCTAGGCAAATCCATTATAAGGCTGCTAGGAATCGCTACTGGGTACATTGAGTTCTGATCTCATTTGATTCCCATTAGCAATGTATAAAGGATGCTTTCCAGACCCTAACTCAAGATGAACATCTTACTTTTCATTCCAGTGGTGCTGACATTTAAATCTCTTGCTCACGTCACAGTCCTGTCCTAATTACAAAATCTCTTGTGCTCATTTTGTTTAAGTCTTAATTACATGTTTAATCACAAGAGTTACAAACTACTCATGGCGAGACAGATGGAACAATCAGTGCAATGGAAAACAAACAACCAAAATCATCATCTCATGGAGGCACATGGTATACTACACAAAGCACTGAATTTCAAGTCAGAAGCCATGGGCCTCAGTTTCTTCATCTGTAAAATGAGGAGCTTAGACTACATTTCCCCTGAGGAGCCTTCTAGCTATAGATCGATTATGCTATGAAGACGGAAACATACACCCAATCCAGAAAAATGGAAGTTAGTGCTATGTTTCTACTTTTTATCATCTCCTCTGCATTTCTCCTCAAGGAAAACCTAATACTTCTTGTCATTGAGGCTATGAACAATAGCTGAAATTAAATTCAGATAAAGGCAGTTTAAGCAGAAGGCCATTAATTCCAAGGGTTTCCCAAAAGGGAGATTTACTTAAGTTTATAACCTCCTAACAGGAGAATAAAGTTGTTAATGGTATTTTTAAAAATCCTGCTATACTGCAATTGTCTCATCTTCCACCTCTATCAACTCTAATGCTTCCAAACTGTGGACCTAAATGCTATTTCACACCACCCCAAAACTCAAGCAAGAAAACACTATTTTCTGGCCTTTCATTTTGCTGAGATTTCTTTTCCATTTGTTAATGATATTCTCTATAAAGACCTCGTCCAAATCCTCTTTAGAGTGTGGAGATGATTCACATTAGAGAGCAAGTTTGTCAGGTCCGATGAAGATGAAAAGGCTTCAGGGATAGTCATGGTGATGGACCTTATGTCTATTGTCTAAGTCCAAGTCTGCATAAGTTCTGAGAGGCTTATCACCAAATTGGCCACCCCACATTGAATTTTTCAACCACAGCAACTCACAAAACATAGGTGTACAGTGAGATTGGTGATTGATTTCCATCAGTGGAAAGAATATCCACACCAACAAAACTACAGATACTTCAGGTATCAAAGTGTAGTAATATTATGACATATTTCCAAAACATATTATTATCCTTATTATTTTTTCTCAGGCTATGTAAAAACTCCAAGGTCAATATTCTTTGATTAGTAACTGCTTCAGAGCATATTCTCAGTACTCAAATGGATTTGGGATTTCCTTAATTTAGGAATTCTTTCCAAAGCTTCAGATTGCGATCCATCCATGCTTTCCATACTGTGTGACTTGTCCATAGCCTCGCACGCATTCCCCACAGAGGGTCTACCTGATACACTGGAGGTCATTCTCTTCTCATTGAAAGGATACCTGTGGGACACTTGGTTTGTCCACCTGTCATCTCTCAGAATCTAAAATGAGCACCTTTTCACTAGTGGTCCCCTCTCCCTAGAATGTTCTTCTTCCTGAACTCTGCTTCTTGGCTTCCCTCACCTCTTTCAAACCTGTTCAAATCTCACATTGTAGAGGAAGCCGTTCCTGATGCCTCTTAATGCATGTCTCCCTCTGCTAATCATTTCCGATGTGTTCTATATGTAGTTTGTACACAGTTGTTTGCACATACTCTCACTCACTAGATCATGACCTCCTTGAGAGAAGGGCCTTCTTTTTGCCTCTCTTTATATCCCTAGTGCTTATCCCTACATGCCTGGCACATAGTAAGGATTTAATAGGTGTTCACTAACTGACTAAATGGAAGGAATAACCTTCACTTGGTATTTTTGTTTTAAATCTGTCAAACACATTTTGTTAGCAGTATAAGCCATGGCAAACTGAGATTGAGTCAATCCACAAGTTTGCCTCTATCAGCCAAGTGGGCTTTTATTAATAGCAATTTCTATACATAATATAAAATATGATATTTAAAAATAGTATACATAATATAAAATGAAGAAATAAAATCAAAGGTGGTTAGATCGAATCATAAACTACTATAAAACATACATATATAAACATATACCTATATATGTATATAGAAAGAAAAAACTCCCATCCATAATACTTGATACAAGAAGAAATAAGAACAGGGCATACAGTTCTCAGATATAGTTTTATAACATCATACAATCTTGTTTGTCATGATGATAATACAAACTGAAAAGAACTTTTCATGAAAGTCTAGGTGAGTGATTTATATTCACAGAGGGCATAGCAGACACTTGGTCAAATTACATCCTTTTGAAATAACCTCCATGATTTAAGTAAGAGGTCCCCTGGGTCTTTAGACTTCTATACAATTTGCCAAAATTAAAGCTTTCTCTCACATTATGTCCAAACATGCATTTGTCAACAAATTTCTTCTATATTAACCTCCCCCCAAAATATTGAACACTTTGTTATAATTGGCAGGAGGAGGGAAGTAAGGGGGTACTCCTTTCTATAAAGTTCTTTTTTTTGTCCCAACCTGTCACACATAAGTGGACTCTCCAGTGTGGACTCTTCCCATGAATCAGAAACTTAGCCATAGTTTATGGTATGAGAGAGTTGCCTGGGCGCACTCAGTGGTTAGGTGACTTGCTCTGGGCCTCACTATCAGTATGTGTCAAGACAGGATTTCAACTCAAATCTTTTTGATTCCAAGGTTAGCCTTCTCTATACTCCACTGACTCTCTGAATAATCCACATTATAAAATTCTGATTCTTTTACATTTTTCTATTTTGATGATTACTAATGAAATATCAGAGAAATGAATTGCAATTCATCTACTTCCCATACTTTGTAGTAAGAGGCATAGGAAAGTCAAGGTGGCATCTTAAGGCAAACCAACAAACTCAAGAAATTGCTTCACCCAGAAAGAGAGGTTACAATATCAGGTGACCTACCTTTCACAACAGAGAAGTCCATACTATCACCTATGAAATATTAGCTTTAAAACATAAACAGGGGGTGGAGCCAATGTGTCAGAGCAAAAGCAGGGATTTGCTTGAGATCTCCCCCAAACCCCTCCAAATACCTGAAAAGAGGAGAAGGGGAGAGAGATAGAATGGGGTAAATTATCTCAAATAAAAGAGGCAAGAAAAAGGTTTCACAATGGAGGGGAGGGGAGTAAGAGGGAATACGTGAACCTCACTCTCATCTGATTTGAATTAAGGAGGGAATAACATGCACATTCAACTGGATATCTTACCCTACTGGAAAATAAGGAGGAGGAGAATAGGAGGAATGATAGAAGGGAGGACAGATTGAGGGAGCCAGAAGCAAACACTTTTAAAAAGGGGACAAGGTCAAAGGAGAAAATACAATAAGTGGGGGGCAGGATAGGATGGAGGGAAATGGTTAGTCTTTTACAATATGACTACTATGGAAATGTTTTGTATAACTACACATGTATAACCTATATTGAATTGCTTGCCGTCTCAATGAGGGTGGGTGTGGAGGAAAGAAGAAAGAGAATTTGGAACTGAAACTTTTAAAAACAAAAGTTAAAAATTGTTTGTATATGCAACTTGGAAATAAGATGTACAGGAAAAAGGTTATGGAAATCTATCTTGCCCTGCAAGAAAGTAAGGGGGAAGGGCACGGGGTGGGGGCGGGGGGAACGGGTGATAGAAAAGAGGCAGACTGGGGAAAGAGGTCATCAGAACAGATGCCATCTGTGGTATGGGGTGAGGGTAAAGGAAAAGATGGGGAGAAAATTTAGAACTTAGAATCTTGTGGAAATTAATGTTGAAAACTAAAAATAAATAAACTAATTATTTTTTAAAACATAAAAATGGAGAGCCTTTTTCATATTGACTGTGATCCCAACCTGCGCACCCTGAATTTTTACAAAATTGAAGTGTTGTTGTACTCCACAAAAATACCAGGAATACACATGCTAATGTCCTTCATGTAACAAGGCTGACAATACCAACCAACTATGAGTAGGTCATTTGTCTAACTATTTTTTCCATTGTAGAGATGCACTTATATACAACCACCCAAACTATCTTATCCTGTCCCCCAAGGAAAGAGTTCTTTTCATACTTCCAAGAAAGATGGCTGAAGTCAGGAATACAGCCTCTGTCAACAAAACAAAAGTTAATTAGCCCAGAAGGGGACTGGACTAATGGCATTTTTCTTCTTAAGAACATGTCCTAAATACCCATGCTAACCAGTCACAGAAGTAGAATTAGAAATCAAAAATGGGCCAGGAAAGACAGGAACAACAGAAATAACAAAAAAAGGCCACAGCAGGGATGTTGACACTCCATTTGTCATTTTAAAAAGCTTAAGTGAATTTGTCTAAATTGAAAGAAATTTAGACCCAGGGATGTACTGGTAAATATTCAACAACCATCACCCCTCTAAAAAAAAATACTGAAAAAATGCACAAAGGACATGCTTTGAAATTTAATCTGTATTAATTATTAACATTTTCTCCATTGTTTCCTTAAGTCTAGACAATCCACAAAACAATAAATCAAGCTCTAATTTGTAGCACTTGCCAATTTCTAAGTTTAAATTCTCTTACTGAAAATTTAACAATCAGTTCTCATGAGTCCATTCAAGCTGACTCCACACACTTCTGCTTTGCCACCAGATCATTGAGAAAGGACAGATATGGAACCTAATCACATTTGATTGTGACTTTTCGGGTGACAACTGCACTCTAAAGAATCTTATCTATGATGAATTACTCTCCTGGACTATTAAATCTGCCTTTCCAAACAGTTTTGTTGGTGCATGGCTGAGACTAGATAATTGATTTAATCTTGACATTTATCTGGGTTTAATGTTATATAAAGGGGACATACAATGGGGCTAACTCTGGAGACATCTTTTATTTCCATTCATTATTGATAACCCTACATAAATCACTCCTAGCTGAGCTCTGTTCCACCACTCTACACTTAGGAGATCATCAATAACTGGTGAAAATAAATTATTTTTCCCCCAACCCAGAATATAGCCCATTGTTATTTCATTGTTTATATAACGGGGCCTGCACTTCAATGACTGAATTCATGATATTGGGCCAAATTTTCTCAGAGTTGGCATCTAACTAAAGACACAACTTTTGCCTTTGCAAACTTGCCCAGTCCAAAGATTCATGTTCCAAAAAACCTTCAGTTTGGGGGATGTTGTGATTACATGCCAAACATTTCTTAAGGGATATTTTAATAAACAAATCAATGAATATTTATTGAGTTTTTACTATGTACTGTTCCAAATCCTATGGAACTAGAAATATTTAGCCTAGAAAAGAGAAGATGGGGAAACAAAAGAATCATATTAAAATGTGAGATTGCTCTCATGTAGAAAAAGGACTAAACATTATATAGAAGTCTAGGAAGCTGGATTTTAAACCAAATTTTAAAGAAAACTAGCTGTGTGATCCTGAGCAAGTCCCTATATGTTTCTGAGCGTCAGTTTCCTTTTCTCTAAATTGCAAAGAGAAAGTCTAAATCCAGGGTTCTTAAGATATTTTGTGACACTGACTTCTTTGGCAATTTGGTGAAACATATGTATGTATCCTTTCTCAGAATAATGTTTTTAAATACATGAAGCAGGGGCAGTTAGGTGGTGCAATGCCGGCCCAGAAGTCAGGAGGTTCTGACTCTAAATCTGACCTCAAACACTTACTAGCTGTGTGGCCCTGGGCAAGTCACTTAACCCCAATTACCTTTCAAAAACAAAGTAAATATATAGAATAAAATACATAGGATTACAAAGGAAATTGACGAAGTTGAAATGATGCAATCAAAATTTTTTTTAACTTTACAGACTCTAAATTAAGAGCCCCCAGATTAGATGATCTTTCAAATTCCTTCCTAATCTAAATTCTATGAATCCTTCTGAGTATCAGTGAGAGTATATATAATACAAGGAGTTCCAAAATTCTTAGTGCAGTTTTAATCTTTAATAGCTTAGAACTACACTATAATTTGGGGGACTTACTGTTGTGCATTTACTTCTCAAAGACAGAGACTGGTTTTTTTGGAGGGAAGTTGTTTGGTTTGTTTGTTTTTTGGTGGTGGTGGTGATGGTGAATTGGTGTGTTGGTGAGTTTTGTTTTTGCATCCTCTCCACCTAATGTAGCATCTTGCACTAGAAATAAATGCTTGTTGGATTGAAAGCAATAGGAAAGCAGATTTTGATCCAATATGTGAAAGAACTTTTTAACAATTAGAAATAACTAAAAATATAACCAAATGCTTCTTAAACTACTTAGCTCCCTAGAGTTGTCTAAGTATTAAAATATCATTTGTTTGGGATGCTGGGGAGAAAATTCATGCATTTGGGCAAGAACTTAGACTGTGTCATGTCTTGGACTCTCTCTTCCAAATCTGCGATTCTATGATTCAAAGAATTCCTATTTGTATTACTAGTACTTAGCACAGTCCCTGAACATAGTACTGGAACATAGGAGGTACTTAATACATTTTTATTAAATTTAATTGAATATGACAATCTTTGCCCTCAAAGAATTACAGTCTACCTGGAGAGATGACATATATATGTGAAAAGTTAACAAAGGGTACATGGAATAAGTGCCCAGAGCAATTTTCAGAGAGGAGCTAGGGGTGATGTAGTGGCAGAAGACAAAGTAATAACGGGGAATTAATGGGTCTTTTTTTAAGTACTATGTTTTCTAGTTTCTTTATTGATGTCTATGTATTTTTCCAGGGATAATGGGATGTGCAAAGAAAAAATAAACATGAACTATCAAATTATCTTCCCTTCTACTTAGCTTTCCCAAGGCAATCATTAGTCTTGGCCCTCTTATCTAATTTATAGAAAGGTATCAAAGGTCAAAAGAGTACCAGGAAGAACAAGAAGAAGAAGAAGCCTTCGTTAACAATATTTAGACCAAAAAAGTGTCAAACAAATAGCTAAGTCATGCAGATTTGTTTACAGAAATGGAGGGGTTTGTAAGAGTGATTCAGGATCAAGTCATTGTCTCCAGAAATTACAAACATGTGGGAACAAGATAAAGTACATACTAATCCTGTCATCTTGTCTGCTATTGGAGTAGTGCCCAAAATGCCTTCAGTGAGTCCATAGAAGCAGCACTTACATCCCAATACTTTTGTTCAATTACAAAAGGCAGACATTTGCCTTTTGCCTGAGCAATAGTCCACAGAACATAAAAGTATATTATGATAGCAACGCATCCTAATACTTTCACTATATGAGCTCCACTAAATGAGAATAAAATTAGCAGTAGTGGTAATAACTGGAGAAGGAAATGACAAACCACTCCAGTATCTTTGCCAAGAAAACCCCAAATAGGGTGACAGAGTCAGACGTGACTGAAATGACTGAATAACAAAAGTAAAAATAATTATTTTTCTATAATTATAATTGCATTTGACTAGTGTTTTTAAGCTTCATAAATCACTTTTATAGATCTTCTAGCAGAATTAAGCTCCTTGACAACAGGGAGTTTTTTGTTTTGTTTTGTTTTCTATTTTATTCTCAACACCTTGAACTGGATGGAGTAGGAGCTTAGTAAATACTTGTTAAACAAATATTTGATTTGATCTTCCAATTCTATGAGAGAGGCAGAGCATGTTTTCAGTTGAAGATGAACTCAGTTACTTAGTTAGCTGGGAATGCAAAACCCCAGGTATCCTCATTGAAGAGAAGATTCAAAAAGATTCCCTGCCTTGCTAAAACAACTGGTGGTCTCAACACTCTATGGAATAATCATCCTAAAGGAGAGGTAAGAAGTTCCTTATTTACTTCTAATATGAAATTCACAGGTCCTTTGGGAAGTTTACTTAGTGCTGGATAATGGTCACGACCATTTCAGTTGGTCATAAGGAAGATGTGAGGTGCTTATCCCAAAGAACTATGATAGGGGAAATATATCATTCATATTATTTCTATTCTTACTTCACTATGCCTCACTGTGCTCTTGATGGGACTATGGGTTATTGAAAGCTATACCAGGGAAGCACAGTCTCTGGAAAACCTTCAAATATAGGTTTAGGAATGAACTGTATATAGGGGTGTGCTGGTAAATATTTAATAGCCAGCTATTTGAGAAAAATACAAACTAAATATATTTTAAATATTAATATTTTCCCACAACTTTCTTAGATGTAAACAACCAACAAAGCAAAACCAAGCCCTGGTTTGTAATTTTTGCTGATTTCTCACTGAAAATTTAACAATTTACTCCCACATGGGCTCCAAACCACCTTTGAATCTGTTATCAAAGGATTACCCAATAATAATAGCTACATTTATATAGCACTTATTATGTATCAGGCACTGTGTTAAGTGCTTTATAATTATAATCCCATTTGATCCTTGAAAAAACACTGGGAAGTAAGTGCTATTATTATCCCCATTTTAATAGGATAGAGTTTAAATGACTTACCCAGGGTCATACAACTAGTAAATGCCTAAGGACAGATTTAAACTCTGGTCTCCCTGACTCCAGGTTCAATCATCTATCCATTGTACCACCTGAAAAGACTTTAGCTTAAAAGGGGCAAGGTCTCCCACTGTATCCTGGGTCTTCTCCAGTTGTCTTGATTATTATCAGGTCACTATACCCAGATGTCTGTGGAGGAGAAAGTGATGTTGGTGACCTTGCACAATCCTCCCTCACTCAAATCAAAGTCATGTCATCATCTCCCTGATGTCATGGTCCTTTTTGAAAATGAAGGCCAAAACCACAAAAGCTACTTCATGGACTTGCCCGAGCCAAGTTAAGAGACACTATCACCAGGTTGGCTGCACAGAAATGACTTTATTAGGTGAAACAATTCTCAAAGGTCATCTTCTGATTCATAGAGGGATTGCCATCTGAATCAGTGAAGAGGGTACCTACACTAATGAAATTATAGATCCTTGAAATAATAAGGAATTATCATTATTATTATTATTGACCCAAAGAACATTCAAGGGAAATTTAAACATACATATATGTATAGATATATATTTTTATTCCTTCTCCTACAAAATCTTAGGTCTTGATTGATATAATAGATTCTCATTAAGACCAATGTTGGTAAATACTAACAATAGACTCTAGGGGAACATGATTTGGATATGACTTCTCTCATAAATCTATCACTTTAGGCTTTGGGTATAGCATGGATAATCAACAACTAATAACATCAATAATCTAGGATTTATATGTACTTCAAATTTGCAAAACACTTTTCATATGCTATCACATTCTGACAACTCTGGGAAATAGATGCTGCATTGTCCTCATTTTACAGATGAAAGAATTGAGGCTAAAAGAGGTTGTCTTGTGTAGAATCACAGAAATGGTAAGTGCCTGAGGCAGGATTTGAACTGTCTTCCGGATCCTAAGCCTAGCACATGATCTACTTCATCACCTAGCTGCCTAAGACAAAGCACAATTTTAGGCACATAATAAGTACTTTATGAAAGTTAGTTGACTGAAGAGGAGGAGAGGGGGGAAAAGGGAGGAGAAAAAAGGAAAGGAGAGAAGAGGAAAAGGAGCTAGAGATAAGGGGGGGGAGAACTTACTAGTTAGTCGTATGACCTTGGACAAGGCATTTCACTTTCTAGAGACTCAGTTTCTACACCTGTAAAATATAAAGATATAAATATATAAAATAATATAAATTTTATATGTAATTATTATATATTGTAAATAATTACACAATATAATAAAATTTTATAATATATAAAATAGAAGCAATAATACTTGTCCTACTTCTTGGGGAAAAAATTACAATAAAGACAAATTACATAAAGCGCTGTGTGGCCATAAAGCATTCTATGAATATAAACTATTATTCAAACAAGATATGAGAATGAAAAGAGGAGAAGGAAAGAAGGTATGGCATGTATGTTGGTGAGTCAAAAGAAGAAATTGTGTAACCTTCAAATTAATTTACTTGGTTAGTAGTAGTGTTTTGTCTTTTTTTTTTTTTAACCTGAATGCACCTTAGGGAGACTAATAGTGCTTTGCTAATAAATACTTATCAATTGATTGAGTGAAAACAAATTAAATCTTTTAAAAATGCTCTCTGGGCTATGTACAAATCATTCAGCAATTGGCTACCTGTTGTGTCTCATTACTTGATTAAGGGAGAGAGGCAGAAATAAAATGCAAACTCACATGTCATTTTGTATCCCAAGATTCATTCTTCCTTTTTAGCCATGTAGTACATTCAATTAACTCATTCAATGAATAAAAATTGTTTCCACCTTGAAAATAAATATTTGATTCCAGGCATCACATTACAGAAAAATCAAATTACATCCTTGTTTTGCTTATTAAAAAGAATTAGTTCTAAAGGCCTTTTTGTGCACTATGCCTGTCATTCTCTATAGCCTACAATCAAATGTCCCTTTAAATTTCATCAAATAAACTCCCAAAGTCATAGAACAGGTAATAAAAGAGGTTATGACACACTGCTCGTATACAGCTAAATGTCTTTCATATATCTTTAAGTGGTTATTAATCTCAGAATTAGTTTAGAATACATTAACCTTCATGGCAAATTAGATCAATCAAGAAAATGACTCAGAGGACCAGGTCTGCCTTTTATTGTTGTTACTCACATCCAACTATGTGCCAAGAATGAGGCTGAGGAGAGCGGGCAGAGTAACATAGAATGACATAGTAACATAGAATGACAAACAGACCTGAAATGGATAGTCAGAAGCATATCTGATCCAACGCACTCTTTTTATTAAAAAAGAAATTTAGTCCTAGAGAACCTCCCAATATTATACAGCTGGTGATTGTTAAAAGTGGGACTTGAACCCAGGTATTCTGATATTCCAGCACAGAGTTCTGTCAACTCTACTATGAATATGTGCTGCTACTCACTTTAAAAGAATCAGGCATATGTTAGTAGTTTAACTTTTTGAATGTCTTCCATCTAGGCATAGGGCATGGATGAGAATCAGTGACAGTATTATCAATGAATTGATATGTTATGACTACCAATGAAGAAAAATTTTGTTGTTCAGTTGCATCAGACTCTTTGTGACCTTATTTAGGTTTTTCTTGGCAGAGGCACTGAAGTAGTTTCCTTTTCCAGCTCATTTTGCCAAAGAGGCTTAAGTGACTTGCCCAGGGTCACACAGCTAGCAACTGCATTAGGTCGGATTTAAACTCTGGAAGATGAGTCTTCCTGACTCCAAGTCCAGCACTCTATCCACTTTGCCACCTAGCTGCCCATAGCACATAATACAAATGCTTGTTAAATTGAAACAAAATAATGGTATATATATATATTTTTTTAATTTTTTAAATGCTTTATTAACTTCTGATTTACATCATTCGTTTCTGCCAGATTTTGAGTTACAAATTTTCTCCCTCTTTTCCCCTACCCACCACCCCAAAATAGCAGTCCCACAGGACATCCCCTCCTCCAATCTGCTCTCTCCCATATTTTCTCCCATACCCCTTTCTACTTTTCCAATGGATCTCTATGCCTCAGTGCCTGTATATCTTATTTCCCAATTACATGTAAAATAGTATTAATAATAATAACATATATACATATGTATATATTTGAATATTTGATTTTAAAACTTTGAATTACAGATTCATTCCCTTCCTTCCTTGTCACCCACCCTTACTGGGAAGATAAGCAGTTCAGTATAGGTTGTACATGTGTGGCTAATGCAAAACAATAACATAGTAGATATATTGTAAAAGATTGACTATATTTCCCTCCCTCCTATCCCACCTCCCACTTGTTCTATTCTCTACTTTGATCCCATCCCTTTTCAAAAGTGGGTGCTTCCAACTTCCCTCCCCCCCAGCCTGCCCTCCCTTCCATCATCCCCCCTCTCATTCCCTTCCCCCCTACTCTCCTGGAGGGTGAGATACCCTATTTAATGTGTATTTCATTCCCTCCTCAAGCCAAATTCAATGGGAATAAGTGTTGACCCATTCCCTTTTGCCTTCCTATTCTTTCCCTCCATTGTAACCATTTTCCCTTGCCTCTTCTGTATGAGATAGTTTACCCCAATCTGTCTCTCCCCCATCTCCTCTCATTATATTCCTCTCTCACCTCTTAATTTCACTTTTTAAGTATCATCCCTTCCTGTTACCTTGGTCCTGTGCCCTCTATCTATGTGTACCTGTAAACATATATACACACACATTCACATATGTATTCATATACCCTCATATATAGACATATGTATATATATAGACATATGTGTGTATATATGTATATTTCTATTCCCTTCAACTACTGAGAAAAGTGTCATCAGTTACAATTATTGTTTTTCCATGTAGGAATGTTAATACTTCAACTTTGATAAGTTCCTTATGATTTCTTTTCCCTGTTTACCTTCTCATGCTTCTCTTACTTCTTGTATCTGAATGTCAAATTTTCTGTTCAACTCTGGTTCTTTCAGCAAGAATGCTTTAAAGTCCTGTATTCCACTAAATGACCATATTTTCCCCTGAAACGTGATACTCAGTTTTGCTGGGTAGGTGACTCTTGGTTTTAATCCCAGCTCCTTGGACCTCCGGAATATCATATTCCAAGCCCTTCGATCCCTCAGTGTAAAAGCTGCCAGATCCTGGGTTATCCTGATTTTGTTTCCACAATATTCAAGTTGTTTCTTCCTGGTTGCTTGTAATATTCTCTCTTTGATCTGGGAATTCTTGAACCTGGCTATAATATTCCTAGGAGTTTTCTTTTTGGGATCTTTTTCAGGAAGTGATCAGTGGATTCTTTCAACCTCTATTTTGCCCTCTGGGACTAAAACATCAGGGCAGTTTTCTTTGAGAACTTCCTGGAGGATGATTTCTAGGTTCTTACTTTGGTCATGGCTTTCAGGTAGTCCAATAATTTTTAAATTATCTCTCCTGGATCTATTTTCCAGGTCAGTGGTTTTTCCCATGAGATATTTCACATTACCTTCTATTCTTTCATTTGTCTGGATCTGTTTAACAGCATCTTGATTTCTCATAAAGTTATTAGTTTCCATTTGCTCCAAACTAATTCTGAAGGAATGATTCTCCTCAGTGAGCTTTTGAGATTCTTTTTCCATCTGGCAAATTCAGCTTTTTAAGGCATTCCTCTCCTCATTGCCTTTTTGAGCCTCTTTTGCCATATGAGTCAGTCTGTTTTTTAAAGTATTATTTTCCTCAGTCAGGCTGTTGACTCTCATTTCATAATTTTCTTGCATTATTCTCATTTCTCTTTCCAATTTTTCCTCCACTTCTCTTATCTGCTTCTTAAGGTCCTCTATGGCCTGTAACCAGCTATTATTTTCCTATGAAGCTTTTGGTGCAGGAGTTCTGACTTCACTGTCTTCCTCCTGTTCCATGCTTTGCTCCTTTTTGTCCCCAAAATAGGAGTCTAATAGGAACCTTCTGTCTGCTTTGTTTCCTTTGCCTGGTCATGTCACCCTCAGTCACTTGACCCCTGGGATTTTTGCCACAGTAGGACTCTGCCACCAGACAGGGGGGCTTTTGTCCCAAATACTGGGGTTTTCTCAGCTTCCAGAGGTATTAGATGGGTGCCCTCTCTGAGGTCTCCACACACTCTGGCAAGCTGGACACACACCCCAGGACCTCCACCCTAGACTGCAATCCAGATCCAAGAAGGTTAAAGCAAGAGCGATTACCCTTCAGACTGGTGCTTGGTCCCCCTACACTCTGCAGGCCAGGAGCTGAAGCTGCCACATGGCACTGTCTGGCTGTGCCGGTGTCTCAGCGGCTTCTCGCCCAGGGGGACAAAAGCTATTCACTCCCACTTACTTGGTCCCAAAGTCCAGACTGCACTGACCTCTCACTTTGTCCTTCACATCTATGTGTTGATAAATCTGGAAATGGCCACAGCTGTGGCTGATCTGGAGGCCCGCCCTGGGGCTAAAGCCTTGGAATGGGACTGGGCTCAACCTCCAGAGGCTGCTCTGGATTCCTGTGGCCTGCCAGGCTGTCCTCAGTGGGAGGTTAGCTTCTCTGTGTCATTTTTTGGGTTCTACAGCTCCAAAGTTTGTTTAGGGTCCCCTTTTTACATAGATTGGGGAAGGTGGAAGCCGGAGCTAGGGGAAATAGTGCTTCTACTCCACCATCTTGGCTCCACTCCCGGTATATATTTTTTTAAGCCCAAACTAAAGAAAGGCAAATGTACAGAAAAAAGTATGGGGCTATGAAGGACATTCAAAGGCAATGATGGAATGGAAGATCAAAAACAAAAACAGAGTTCCCTCCCTGCATGCTACATTGCTCTTACTGAAAAAATCAGATAATTACAATAGCTCTGTAAACTAAGGAAAAGGAAACTAGTCCTATCTAATGCAAGACTGAAGTAAGTTATTTAATATCTCCAAGAATTTTTGAAGTTGTATGTGCATGTGAGAGAGAGAGAGAGAGAGAGAGAGAGAGAGAGAGAGAGAGAGAGAG
>NW_027187360.1:8648563-8666354 GCF_028583685.1 Petaurus breviceps papuanus | reverse complement strand
AGAGAGAGAGAGAGAGAGAGAGAGAGAGAGAGAGAGAGAGAGAGAGAAGAAACTCAGGGGAAGAAATAAAGAACCCAAATAGTTATCTATTAGGACAGCCCCTTCCTTCTGAAAGATCAAATGCTATGCTATTTTATTTATTCTCTATTATTCTCAAATTAGAAAAATGTGTGAGTTGGGATTCTGCCTTACTTAACTATGTATAAGACAAATAATATGCTAATGATGATGTTGCTATTAAACTCAGTGACTGACAGAGCATGCAGTAATTAAAAATAAATTGGACATTTCCTTGAAATAAATCAGATTTTAATTGGCATCTTAATTGAAGGGATGTTAAATATAGTGGTAACATATCATTGCAGACTTGATCTTTGGACAAAATTTCATACTAATTGTTTTTATATGAAATCAATAATGACAATTCAATTCTTTGGAGAATTTTTGTTTAATCCTCAAATGCCTGACTGTTTTCAGAAGCACAAGATAATCACACCAGAAACCTTCTTCTCCTCAGGCTCTCTCAGTGGGGCCAGCTGTGCTGATGGCACTAAGTTCCTTCCATGGGGCTGGAAGACATTTGGGAAAGAAGGGGTATCGCTGGCTGACCTGCATCAATACTGTGTTAAAGACATAGAGGCTACGCTTTCTATTTGTTTGCAGTAAAGCATAAGCCACAGGATCAAGGCTAGCCATGTTTTATGCCTTTTTCTTTCCATGACATTTCATCTTAAATCAGCCTAGAACACTCCAGCTGGGAAGCTACAGCCTATTGCAAAAAAAAAAAAAATGTTCTTTGAAGTGGAAATACTTCTCCCAACACTCCCATTCATGGGCAATATTCTCTCCTTGAAACCAAGGTGGTCAAGATAGATGAATGGTACTGCATTGTGCTGGGGTTCTTTTAACACACTGCCAAATATTAGCACCAAAGGACATTTCTAATTAAGGTTATGGGGCAAGGAGGGTGGGGGAGGGCCTTAACTGAAATGACAAACTGATAACCTTGCTTTGGAAGCTCTTGATAATGTAGAGCTTTGGTTAACAGGAAAAATCCATGGCCTCGAATGCCACACAGGGACAGGGAAACCAAAGAGTTTGCAAATCTTGGCTCCAGGGCAGCTCTGTCTATTTATCAGCGTGCTGGCCAGCATGCCCAAGTCCTTGTTGAGATTTATATACCACAGGTCACAGGGATCCTAAAGCATAGGAGCGCTACCACTAATGAGTTCCTTCCCCTGCAGGACTTTGTCATTCCTTACCAAGGGGACATAAATTGCACTGATGGCTACTAGAACACTTGGACAAGGCAGAGATTGTTTGTTTTGCTCTCTCATTCTGTTGCTGAGCTGAACTTCCACACTGTGTTTATCAGGGGACATAGATATGATTGGAAATAGAAAGGAAAGGGATCTATAGATGTCTCTCAGATCCCTTGTTTCCTCAACTGTAAAATGGGGAAAATACTAGCAATGACCTCCTAGGTTTATGGTGAGGATCAAATGAAATAATAATTTGCTAAATGCTTAGCACAGTGCCTGGCACATAGTAGATCTTTAATAGATGTTTATTCCATCCTCCTCTGTTCCTATCCCCAGCCATCCTACTCAGAGTAATGGCTTTCAACAAATGGTGATTCCAGAGGACCAAAAAGGAAGTGGAAACAGTGTATACTCACTATCAGAGAACTCACCTGGTTTCTGATCCTGGCTCTGTCATTTTCTACCTGTCCAACCTTGAGTAATCATTCAACCTCTTTGGGTCTGTTTCCTTTTTTGTAAAATGAAGGTTTGGGATCAGATAACTTGTAAGGTTCCTTCCTGCCCTAAGTGGATGTTCATCCATACAATGCTCTAGTTCTAAAAAAAATAAAATTAAAAAAAAGATGGGAATATCCCAAATTAGAGATGATTTGCAATAAAACCTAATTTTAGATGCTTATAGGAATGGATGAATTTTGTGAATTTTCCTTGTGAAAGAATAGGATTGAAGATGTGGAGTCAGAAAGAAACTTTTGACTCCTCTTTTTTACAGAGTGGATCAAGAGAATAGTTTACTGAAGGCCACACATGTCAAATCAACCAGCATTATTAAATGCCTTCAAACAACATTCCTTACAGTCTGGAAGTATTATTAAGCACCAATCCAGATAGAATTCTGTGTTATCTTTGAAAAAACTAGCTTACCCAGTATTTTAAAATACCGTAACATTTTCATCTGTCCCAAGAAAGAAGCATGAAATGTTTCATGTAATCTATAATTATGGAATGCGCAAATTATATGCTTGAGAAGGAAGTGGCTGCTTTTAATTAAGGGAATTTCAGCTCAATCTGCTTTAGTAGGAGTTGAGAATATACAGACTCTTGACAGGTGGGTTGGCAGGTTCTTCTGACTTCCTGACCTCAATTCTCTGTAGGCTTCATTTCCCCAGCTGTTCTGCCAAGACAACAGAGATGTTTCTAAATATAAGAGAACAAAGGAATGTAGCAGGATACAGCTGAAAGAATGTAAAACTTGAGTCAGAGAACCTGGGTTCAAATCCCACCTCTGCTACTGTGCTCTCAGTCAAATATTGTTTTTTTGCTTTTTGGAGGGCAATCGGGGTTAAGTGACTTGCCCAAGATCACATGTCTAGTAAGTGTTCAGTGTCTGAAGCCGTATTTGAACTCAGGTCCTCCTGACTCCAGGGCCAGTGCTCTATTCATTGTGCCACCTAGCTGCCCCTCAGTCAAATATTTTAACATCTCTAGGTTTTAATTTCATCATCTGCACAATGAAGGACTTTGACTAAATGACCCCAGTGACTTCCATCTCTAGATTTCTGATCCTATAAGTAAGTGGTTTCTATGAATGGGATACCTGCCAATTGAAGAATGGCTAAACAAATTATGGCATATGAATGTAATGGAATATTATTGAGTCCCAAGAAATGATGAATTCCTAGAAAACTAGGAAGGCCTGTGATGAAATGATGCAGAGAGAATTGAGCAGAACCAGGAGAAAACTTATACAATAGCAACATTTCTAAAGAAAAACAATTCTGAATTATTTTAGAATTCAATAACAAACCATGATTCCACAGGAAATAACAAACAATGATTCCAGAGGACCAAAAAGGAAGCACTTCCTGATTGAGCGGTAATAACTCCAAATTCATTTTGGGACATGTTCAACAAAGGAACTTACTTTGCTTGACCATGTGTATATTTATTATAAGGATTTTCTTTTTGTTGTTTAATATAGGGGGGTTGCAGAAAGATAATAAACACTTTTTAATCAATAAAGCAAATTTTTAAAAGAATAAATGTTTCTTTATGTTCTAAGAAAATAATATACTTTCATAAATTTGAAGAAGTTACACCTTCTCCATTTGCTCTATTCAGCTATTTTCAGTTGGGTCAATGAGGCAATGTTCTTCTTTGGCTGTGAAAATGTACAAAAATAAAAATACCTCCCATTTTTCAACCTTTTTGATGAATAGAGATAACTGTCTTCAAAGTGAAACCTGTCTATAGCTCTGCTCTGTCCAACCTCATGCCCCTCCCAGGATAAGCTGACCATGGAAATCTCACCTTGCTGTTTAACTTAAACCTTGGATGCTTAGCACCTTCCAACTCTCTTATTCTCCACTTTCCTCTGATTAGAGGGTGGTGCACTAAAGTCCATCCAAAGCTTTCCTTTCTGGAGGCTCAGCCTGAGCCTTGCCACTTATTCCACTTGCCATTTACATCTCTGCTTAGTCTGAACTCCATGGACCAAAACGCTCCCTCACCCTTTCCAGTTTCCTTTTAGGTGTTGTAAGCTCCTTGAGGGCTTTATTTTTCTTATTTGTATCCCCAGGCCTTAGCACAATCCCTGGCAAATAGTAGACACTTAATAAATGTGTATTTAATTAAAATGAGAAGTGAGCCTGGGATCAGAGACAACATTCTAAAGAAGCCACATGTTGATCTACCAGTCAGAATGTGGGAAGACGGGTCTCATCTTACTTTCCCTATAGCCAAGTAGGGTTTATCTCCAACACAACCATACTTACTCTATCTCCCAACACTCTAACAGTCTATTTTTACTGTGCCAGCTCCCAAATTCACCCCTACTTGGCCAGGTGTTGAATCTTCAGGGCACTCTACCCACAGCAGCTACACAGGGCACAGTGAGAAAATTCTGTCCCCAGCTCCTACCCTCCAGATTACCATCCAGATCTGTGTGGCCAGGCTTTGTAGTTGGCAACTGTTCCCCCCTACACACACACACATACACACACACACACACACTCCCTGTTTTTGTTTTGAATGGGACAGAGTAAGTCACACAGGATGAGCAAGCATGGAGTAGATTATGATACAGATCACCATTTCACTTTCTTCTCCTCCAAACTATCATCTTCCAGACTCCTTGTTAATGTCCACTGCACCCCCATCCTTCTAGACATCTTTGTCCCCATAAACTCAGTGTTCACCCTTATCTCCTCACTTTCCTTTCCCTACCCATATCATAGCCAAACAGTTGCCAAGTCCTGTGGGTTCTACCTTTGTAGCCCTTATCTGTCAATCAATTAATGAATAAACAAGTATTTAATTATGTGCCTACTATATGCCAACCCCATGCTACATACTAGTGATATAAATACAAAGAATGAAATAATCACTATTCCAAAGGAGTTATTTGTTGTTGCTGTTGACTTGTTTCAGTCATTTCTGACTCTTCATAACCCCATTTTGGGGTTTTCTTGGCAAAGGTACTGGAGTGGTTTGCCATTCTTTTCATTAGATCATTTAAAAGTTGAGAAACTAAGAGTTAAGTGACTTGCCCAAGGTCACACAGCTAGGAAGTATCTGAGGCCTGATTTGAATTCAAGAAAATGAGTCTTCTGGATTCCAAGCCCAGTGCTCTATTTACTACACCACCTAGCTGATCAAGGAGTTACACCTTCTTTCTAATAACATAGCCACCAGCCTAGTTCAAGCTCATTACCTCTCACCTGGACTATTAAAGCAGCTTCCCAATTTGATCTCTCTTCCTCAAACCTTACTCCAGCCCAATCCATCCCCCAAATAGTTGCCAAAGTGATTTTCCTGAAGTGCAGATCTGACGATGTCATTCAATTAACTTCAGTACCTCCCTAAGGACACTAGAATAAAATATTATTTCCTCTTTAGCTTATTCCTTTTTAATTCCCACTTTTATGTTATGAAGTATCCATAATTATTCATACATTGGTATGCATTTATAATTTTGTGTAGGCAATATACTGGTGTGCACTTTCAAAAGATTTGATCGATATGAATGTGTCAGTGGGAAAGGTTGGAGACCACTAGAATAGACCAACTCTACCTTTCTGGTGATGTTCAATAGCAGGTCTCCCATGACATTGGCAATCTTATCAAGAATTCAGGATGTTTGAATAACTGGAGAGTAAACTTAGGTTTTTCACCAGGAGACCCAAGTTTCAATAACTATACTCTTCAATGGGTGTCTGGAGTCCTGAATTTTATAGCTAGAGTAAGATTTTATCTTTAGAATTAAATGACTCCTTCCTAATAACCTCTTTTGCTGCCCTAATTCTCTTCTTTTAATATTGTGCTATCTTGAATTTGCACTACTAAAACAAACAAGCTCTTTCCCCAAAATGTCATAATGGTACTTATTTTATCAGATGTGCAGAGGTATCCTCCATAGCAGTTCTTTTAATTAGGTCATGTGATAGTTTTTACATTCAGCAGTTCCCATATTATGCCTTTTATTTCCCCCAGAATTATGTTTTTGTGCTGGTAAGAAATTGTGTTGGAAATAGGCAGCTTGTTGAATATTATTATAAAATTTCCCTTGCAAGTGCCCCACTGTGTGAACATGTTCATTTAGAATGTTATTATTATTGGTCAGGTTTATTCTCTCAGAAGTTCGTAAAATTATATTGTTTTGTTATTTACATAAGTGACTCAACCCAAGGATTTATTTTAAGAAGGAGAAAATGAAAGGTTTGGGTTTTGTTTTTGCAGAAACACTCATGTAATAGGTTGAATGAAATCTCTTCTACAGTTTTTCTTTCCCTTGAATCTGATTTCTTTATTTGAGCAATGAATTGTTGAAGACAGAGATTCACAAGAAAAATTGGATATTAGGATTGAGAGCTAAAATAGCGTTTAGAGATCCTGCAGTATAATCTCTTCATGTTAGAGATTAGGATACTGAGGGCCAGAAAAATGAAATGACTTTCCTGAGGTCACATACCAGCAGAACTGAAATTCAAACCCAAGTCCTCTGACTCCAGATCCAGTGAGCACTGTTTATGTCTTAATTTCCAGTCACAGAGACTGTCCTGTGAACAAAGCTGAGAATGGATAGCTATCAGTCAAATCTCATGGTTTCCCATTAGTTCTAGTTCAGGTATTACCAAAACTGAAATGCTGTCAAAGGTATAATGCTCTTAAAAATACTGCTCTTCTAGAACCGGAACTAAAGACAAACAAGTAGGAGAGACTGAAGAACTAATCAATGCAATGACCAATCACAATTCCAGCAGATCAGTGATGAATCATGCTACCTACCCACTTGCTAGAAGAGAAGTGACTCAAGGTACAAATACAAATACATTTTTTTTACACAATGTTGGAATTTTATTTGCTTGACTATACATATATATATGCATATATACACACATATATGAAATGTGTGTTACAAAGACTTTCTTTTCTTTTTTTCAATGAGATAAGGTAGGAGGTAGAAGGGAACTATGAATTATGGTGTAAAAAAAAAGGAAGTTAAAAGAAAAAAAAGAAAGAAAAGAGGGTCACTGAAGCATTTTAATGCATAGAGGAGAACAGAAGAAAGGTCAGAAGAAAACACAGATAAGCAGAACAACTTTAAAAGTTACATATCAAATTTATTTCATACTTTAAAAGAAAAGCAAGCTGTACATAATAGAGATTCACAATTTCATGTACAAGCTTCTTTTTTTCTGTTCTCTTTGTTCTGTTCTACATAGAAATCCTTTTTTTATTTGGTGTTTGTTAAATTTATATATACCCTGGTCCAATCAGTCTGATCTTCTTGCTGTTGCTTGCACACAGCTGTCCACATCTCATATCTATGCCTTTGCACTATTTCCTTTACTTACAATTGTCATCCCTTTCATCACTGCATCTCAGTATCCATAACTTTCTACATGAGTCAACTCAAGTGTCACCACCTACAAAAAGCATTTCCTGAGCCCTGCTCCTAGGACCTTCCCAAAAAATCATCTTTTATCTATTTTACATATACCTATGTGTGGGTTTATGGGGGACTTCTAGGTAGCACAGTAGATAAAGTGCCAGGGCTAGAGACATGAAGACTCATCTTCTTGAGTTCAAATCTGGCCTCAGATACTTGCTATCTATGTCACCCTGGGCAGGTCACTTAACCTTATTTGCCTCAGTTTTCTCATCTGTAAAATGATTTGGAAAAAGAATTGACAGACCACTCCAGTATCTTTGTCAAGAAAACCCCAAATGGGGTCAGAAAGAGTTGGACATGATTGAAATGACTGAATGACAACATGTTTGTATATATCTCCCCTTGACAGATGCAAGATCCTTGAGGACAAGAACTAGTTCACCTTTCCCCATATATCTCTAGCACTTAGCATAGTGCCTGGTACAAAGAAGAAGCTTGCTGATTAACTGATTGTCTATCTGTTTGTTCCATACTGGTTGAATTTAATAGTATAAAGACAAGTGGCAAAAGACTGAAAAGAATTATTTGGAGGCAAATACCAGTGCACTGGGTTTTCCCTCTTATTAACAGCATGAATATGAAAAATTATTCTTTAGGTCTCATTTTCCTCTTCTATAAAAGGGGGATAAAAATATTTGGATTACCTACCTCACAGGAATGTTGTGATAATCAAATGATATAATGTATATAATGCATCTTGAAACTGTAAAATGTTATCTCAATACAAATTGGTATCAGTATGTTTGGTTCTTATTCATTTAATTAAAGAGGGCACAGGACTTGTATACATTTGATGACTGAGAATTAAAAACATTTCCTTACACTGGGTTGGTAAAATCCCCCATATATTTTTAACTCTCTTAATATATAGCCCTAGCAGAATTTCAAAGGAAATTGAAATCTGCATCTCCTGATAATTTAACTTAAATCAACAGAGCATTGTTTTTGAAAGATTGTTTTGAAGTCCAATCACTTATTGTGAGTTTTTCTTTTTATCTTAAAAGAAGAAAACAATATTTCACCAGCTGCAAATTAACTCAAATTCCAATTGATTTTCATCTTCATACTGACACTTATTGGTTATACGTATAGACCATGTGATTATCCATTGATTTCTCTGAACCTTAGTTTCCTCTCCTATAAACTGGGTATAATAATAACTGTATGAATGTATATCTAAAACCAAATCTCAAAAGCCCGAGTGATGTATTTACCTTTAATATTCAGCCAGTTGACATAGACTGCAGCAATGCATTCACTTAGATGGCATGATACAAACAGTAGTTACAAAACATTCCTCCATAAACCAAGGCACAATCTTCTACAAATACACACAGTGTCGGTGGAAAAAATAGATAAACCCAAAGAATGACATGTATTCAGGGAACAAATGTGACCAAGCTGCTTCATGCCTCCAAAGCTACAGGACTGCAATGACTTTTTTTCCTCCCTATGATGTCCTTCCAGTGTTTCCCCTCATCTCAATTTCTCTGTTAGGTTCCCTGGGTCTGCTTCCTGCTGTCTCTTCTGAAAGATGGATCTTCTGTAATGTACCATTATGAAAAGGAGGAGATGAAGAAAGAATTTCCTCCCCACCACCATCAAGAAGCAAAGAAGAATTCCCTCTCAAGAGCTGGAAACTATAACATGACAACTATCTCCTCAAGCATGAGATCTCATACTTCTCAGAGCTGTCTTCTGGCTAATACTCCCTAGAGAATATCAACATTTAAAGAACCATACTGGGTCATGGCAGATTATTCAGTCAACTAATAGTTCAGCCACCTTCTATGTCTTTCAAACTTAACTAAGAACTTCTTCACATCTATTAAAAGGGAAATAAAGTATAGATATTTATTTACATTGTTTAAGAGCTCAACACTTCATTGTCTCTATTACATGCCCTTTAACTTTGATCATTTCACCAACTGGGCTGGGAGAAAAATCCATTGATCAGGAGTGTACTGATCAATAACTCCACACCACACTCTTCCCCAGTTAAGTATCTGCTGTCCCCATCAAAATAATTGATATTCTTTGGGCACATTTGTCAACATTCCCAATTCTGGATTGTTCTCTAGCAACTTAAGGGAGTTTAACATTATCCTTTCGAGTGTCTTCTTTGTACCAAAGAGTCTCAGAAAAAACAGATGTGTCAAAGTTCTTAGAAAATCTGAAAATTAAGTTTTTCAGGCATCTAGGATCTATAATATGTAACTGGTTTATCTGGAGATTACACTCATCCCTAAATGTACAGTTATACAATTCAACAAATAAGTATAATCATAGATAATTCTCCTGAATTGCAATTTGTCTGGTACTAGAAAAAACCTATCCCCAATTTAAACAAAACAACAGAGAAAAGAAAAAAGAGAGAAAGGAAAATTTAGCTTACCCCCTTCTCAAAGGAAAACCCTGAATTTAGAAGATTTCCTAACAGAAATACAAATTATTATAGATCTGGGATGCCCAAAACTCCAACCTAGAAGAAGAGAATAATTCTGCAACAATTGTAAGTGGAAACTCACAAGGAAAAAATGAATTATCTACAAAGATTATATAAACACCTAGAAGAAATAAAGCAAAATAAAAATAAACACATAGAAGGAAAGGATTAAGAGAATAAGTAACTTATAACAGAAAGAGATAAATCTTATCCAAGTAACAGCTTTCCAGGAAACTAGAATATAGTAAAAAAAAAAAAAAAGATCAATGACAGTGAAACAGCAATAAATAAAACAAAATCAAAAGACTGAAAAAATGAGACTTAATGGCATTAAAAACAACTGCCCTAGAAAACAAATCAAGGAGAAATCGTTTATAAACAATGACACTCTTTGAAAATCATGATTTTTTTTGCTGATATGGCATATATCAAGAAATAAAAGATGAAAACTGCCTGGATCCATTAGAATCAGAGGGCAAAATGAAAATAGAAGGAAGCTATATCATCTTCTTGGTGGAAATTTTCAAAAGAAAAAGTCTCAGGAATGTCATAGCCAAAATCCAGATCTCAGACAACAATGAAAAAATACTGGAAGTATCCAGAAAGGAGTTCAAGTACCAGGGAACTACAGTCAGAATCAAATAAGACCTGACAACTTCAACTATAAACAAAAGAAGATCTTGGGAAACAATGTTGCCAAAAGCAAAAGATATAGACTAACCAACCAAGAGTGACTTATCCACAAAGCCTAATATTCTGTTGGAAAATAGACCTCTAATGGAAAAGAGAACTTCTAAGATTTTTAGATGAAAAGACTAGAGCTGAGAACTTTGAAATAAAAGAATTCAGAGAAACTTAGAAAAGTGTATTTATTTGTGCAATTAGAGGAGGCTAAATGAAGGTGTTTTGCTAACATTCTAATGCAGAAGAAGAAACTGTCCCTTCAGAAAGCTAATATATTCAAAGGATACTGAAGGAATTAAACAATAAAAACAGAAGACCTCACAGGAGGGAAGAGCTTTCGTTCAGTTCTTAGGGAAAAAAAGCAAAAGGAACTAGTTTAGAAAGGCCAAAGAAGGGGGTGGAATTCACTTTTGCTCACAAATGAAGTGTTATGAACAGTATACAAACATGGAGGAAAGGGTGGGGAGTGGACATCAGATGAATGTAATTCATCAGAAACAGACAAAGAAAGGTTGAAAACACATTTACACATAAATGCAAACACTTTGATGTAGAAATACATCAAACTAAACAGGAAAATTAATGGAGACAGGGTGAGGAGATGTTACAAAAGGATCTAATCAGTAAAGGTATAATCACAAACAAATAAACAAATAACACCTTCCTGATCCTCAAGACAGAATTAAAAATTACTAAAGAAAAGAAATTAATGAGAATTTGGGCTGAGGGGAAAACTATCAATTAGAGAATGATTGGACAAATTGTGGCATATAAAAATAATGGGACATTATTTTGTCTTAAGAAATAATGAGATATCAGAGAATACTGGGAAATGTGAATGCATGCATACTGAAATGAATAGAACCAGGAGAACATTTATACAAGGACAAAAATATTAAGAAGAAAAACTTAAGAACAAACTTAAGAACTCTGGTCAAAACGATAACTAGCCATATCCCCAGAGGACCTATGATGAAGCATCCCACTCACCTTCTAATAGAGAGGTGATAGATTCAAGGTGCAGAAAGAGACATATTTTTTTTTGATGTGGTCACTGTGGATTTATTTTTCTTGGCAATACAATTTGTTACAAGTTTCTCTCTGTCTCTCTCTCTGTCTCTCTCTGTGTCTGTCTGTCTGTCTCTGTCTCTCTGTCTCTCTCTGTCCCTCTCTGTCTCTCCCCTCAGAAGAGCAGGCATGGAGAGAAAAAAGCAATATCGATATTAATAATTTTTTAAAACCTGTTTAAATATATGTGTGTGTATTTTGCTTTTTGGAGGGCAATTGGGGTTAAGTAACTTACCTAAGGTTACACAGCTAGTTTTTTTGTTTTGGGTTAAGTGTCTGAGGCCAGAACCAAACTCCAGTCCTCCTGATTCTGGAGCTGGCACTTTACTCACTGCACCACCTAGCTGCCCCCTGTTTAAATATTTTCTAAATACCCTGAAGAGAACATAAGGAAGTTTAGAAGAAAGTACAGACAACTATGACAGTTTTGAAAGTGAAATATGAAACATATTACATACTTTTTTAAAAAAGGCAAAATGTATGAAATAAAGAATGATGGTTTCATATGGAACCCTCTTTTTATGTTGCACAGTATATATGGAAATATTCTTTATATTTTTATATTTGGAATATAAAATAAAATTTAAATTCTAGGAAAAAATTTTAAATTAAAATATAATATGCTATATGAATGTCATTTACTATTATTACATAGGGCATGAGTTGGAGAACTCTCATATGTATAAAACAAATGATAGAAGAGACAATTCTTGAATATTTGTAGGAAAAATTCCTAACATTTTGCACTTGAGTAGAACAAACATCCTTCTAGGAAGCAATATGCATTTACTCTCCTGAGCAACTCTAAGAGTAGACCACCTCAAAAATATCTTCTATTTCCAGGTTTCAAAGGCAATACCATTGACTCCAGGGTAATCCTAGGGTAAAATCATTTGAGGTCAACAAAAGAACATATTTTGAAACTCTTTAATATTCCCTAACCCTGAACTTTGATATATTCAGAGATCAAACATGCAGATTTTAGCCAGGATATGACTGATGAAATAATGAAGAAAGCATTAACTGTCTATTAGAACCAACAATCAATATAGACAGGTCCTATTAAAGAGAGCCATACAAAGTCATGGGAGGAAAAAGTTGGACCTGGAAACATGTCAGCTATTCCAAAGGGAGATTGAAATCTAACTCCTCATCCTCATGAGGCACTTGACATATTCCAAGAGTTAATGTATCCCTCCAGTGAGGAGGAGTACCTCACTTAAGCAATTCTATGGAACAGTAGATTGTCATGAGGAACTACTTAAATTCTCGTCAAGGTTTGAAGTGCCTAATAAAGCTCAATATCAATACTCAGGGAAAGGGTAGTAGAGTTGAGCTGATAGTTCTCGGCTCATTATGTTTCTGAAATGGCCTGATGTGTCTTTTCATTTTATGCATTATGCAGCCAACCAACATATCTGCTTCTATTCAGATGATTGGACTTTTGTCATAAAGTGATGCTTATATAAGGAAATATGTACACATCAATAGCCAACACCAGCAGCAGAAGCAGCAAGTATTTATTTTATTTTTTTTGCTTTTTTTTTTGGAGGGCAATTGGGGTTAAGTGACTTGCCCAAGGTCACATGGCTAGTTTTGTGTTAAGTGTCTGAGGCCAAATCCGAACCCAGGTTCTCCTGACTCCAAGACCGGTGCTCTATTCACTGCGTCACCTAGCAGCCCCTAGCAAGTATTTATTAAGCACTTAATTAAATACCTACTATGTGCCAGATTCTGTACCACATCTTAGGGATACAAAAACAAAAATTAGAAGTGCATGCCCTTGAGGAGCTTATGTTCTACTAGGAAAAATAAAATAAAAACATTGTGCTAAATGGGAAAAAAAAAAATGGCCTGGAGCATGGCACAACAACTTTTCTTTGGCATAGCGATCTCTCAGTGAGACAATTCCCTCTACCAAAGTAATATTCAGCAACTTAAAGTCTTGGACACTATATGTACAATTATTATACTAAATATAGGTTATTTTAAAACTAAATTTTTATAAAATAAATACAAGGAAATTCTTTTGGGGGAGAATGATGAGACACTAGCAATTGGATAAATTAAGAACGTACTCAAGTAAGAAGGGACACCTGAGTTGGGCTTTGAAGGAAATATTCTAAGAGTCAGAAGTAAGACATGGAACATAGCCTATACAAAGCCACAGATATAAAAAATGGAATGTTGTATATAAAGAACAGCAAGAAATCCAGCTTAGATAAACCAAAGACTGAATGAGGAAACATAAAATACAAGGTGTCCCAAAAGTTTTAGTGTGTTTGAGCTTATTAAAGTTTAAAACCACACTAAGACTCTGGAATACTCTGTGTAATAAAACTGGAACACTAGACTGGATCCATATTGTTAAAGGCCCTGAAGGCCAAAGAGAAGAGTTTTTACTTTATCCTATAGGCAGTAGAGAACCACTGGAGTTTTTTGGAGCAGGAAAGTGATGAGGTATTTTAGGAATGTCACTTTTGGAGCATGGATTGGAGTGAGGAGAGATTTGAGTCAGTGAGATTGATTATGACCCTATTTAAATGATCCATTTGAGAAGGAATGAGGACCTGAACTAGGATAGGGCTATGTGAGTAGAGAGAAGGGGCTGGATAACAAGACATGTTTGGAAGGCAGAATCATTAAGATTTGGTAACTGATTAGAGATATAGGGAAAAATGAGGAGTTGATGATGGAAGTTTTCAACCTAATGACTGGAAAAGTGGTGGTGCCTCAACAGAAACAGGTAATTTCAGTAGATGAATGAGCTTTTGGAAAAGATGAGCTCTATTTTGGGCATGTTGAGTTTGATATGTCAATAGAATATTCACTTGAAAATGTTCAGTAGGTAGTAGGTGATACAATACCAAAGCTCAAAAGAAAGAATAGGGATGATCATATTGCTCTGAAAGTCATCTGCATAGGCATGATAATTAAATCCACGACAGTTGGTGAGATGACCAAGAAGATATAATGAGAAAAGGATCCAGGATAGAGCACCGAGGAAAACTTCCAGTTAGGAAACAAATCAAGTCAACAAGCATTAATTAAGAGCCTACTATGTCTCAAGCACTGAGGATTCAAAGAAAGGTAAAAACAATTCCTGCCCTCAAGAAGCTGATAATACAGTAGGAATATATACTAGTATATAATACTAGTAATTAGGAAGACAATATGCAAACAGGGCATATGCAGAATAAATGGAGATAATCACCAAGAAAAGACATACATCAAAAGAGGTTGAGAAACATTAGGTAGAATTTTTAGCTAAGTTTTGAAGGAAATTTCCACTCTTACTTCCTCCAAGGAAGCCAAGAGGCAGAAATGAAGAGGGAAAGAATTCTAAGCATGGAATGGTGAGGTGGAGTGTCTTGTGTAAGCAAGGAGACCAGTATCACTGGATCACAGAGGCTATGGAGAGGAATAAGGTATATGATTGGAAAGATACATAGGGGCCAGCTTAATGGCACAGTGGATAGAATACTAGGCCTGAAGTCAGGAAGACTCATCTTCTTGAATTAAAAACTGGCCTTACATCTACAGCTATGTGACCCCAAGGCAAGTCACTTAACCCTGTTTGCTTCAGCTTCTTTCTTTATCTGTAAAATGAGCTGGAGAAGAAAATCGCAAATTTACTCCAATATCTTTGCCAAGAAAACTCCAAATCAGGTCACAAAGAGTCAGAAATGACTGAACTGAAAGAATTTAAGAAACAAATATTTTATATCTGATCTTGGAGGTGATAGAGGTCCTTTTAAAGTTCCTGATAAAATCCTGGACTTTACTGAATGCAGGGATGGTGCCATAGTCAGACCTATACTTTAGGATGATCACTTTGATAGCTGGACTGGAGTGGACTAGAGGAAGGACTAGAGCAGGGAAAGACTCCAGGCATGGAGACCAACCAGCAGGTTATTCCAGTCCTTCAAGTGTGAAGTGATAGGAGCCTGCACCACGACCATGGCAGGGTAAGAGGAAGGAGAATATAACAGCCATATTGCAAAGGTGAAATTGACAGGACTTGGCAGCAGAATGGATAAGGGAGGTGAGAGAGAATAATGAGTCAAGGATAATATCTAGGTTGTGAGCATGGTTAAGTAGGAGTATGGTATTACCCTCCATAGAAGTAGGGACATTAAGAAGAGGGGAAGGTTTGGGGGATGTAACACCAACATGATACCCATAGCAGCTGCTATGAATATGTATATGGATTTCCAGGGTAGATTGACAAAATATAATAAACTCCCTTCCTCAAAGGCAAAACCAAAATATTTATTTGGATTACTATTAGGATACCAGGAGGTAAGATTAAGCAAGGTACTCATCACCAATCCAGAAAGAACCAACATCATAAGCATTCTCCTCACAAATTCACCTAGGCAAAGTCCTCCCTCCATACACTCACTCTCACTTCTCTCTCTCTGCTCTTGCTCTCTCTCCCCCAACATTCTATTTCAGTTATGCTGTTGGGGAGGCTTCTCCCACTCTTTTTCCTTTGGGTAAGTTCCTCCCACACTGGGCTCTGTGACTCAGGCTCCATGTGACTCAGGCTGTATCACAGCTGTGAATTGGGCTAGAGGTCAAAGCAGGTCACATAGGCCTATTAAAGGATGGAGAAGATCTTCCTATTTCATCAACATTACAGGGGACAGGACAAGAATGTTGTGCATATGTGTCCACACCTGTGATTTCATCAATGCAGGGAACTGATAGTGAGAAATTTCCCTCAAGTATTGGAAGGAATTACCTCGAGCACTGAGAGCTTACATGTCCAAGGTCACATAGCCAATATCGGTCAGAAGTAAGACTTCTGGCTCTGTGGCTAGCTCTTCATCTACCAAGCCTACCTCAGAGTGGATACTCCATCTTTCAATGTAGATCACAGCCTTTCTATGCCTTAGGAGACATATATGGTAAATTGAAGTGACCAGAAAAAAAGAAGAGAAAAATCTTTGGCCACTAACATCATTCTGATGATGACATACATATATACATATACTGATATGTATGCATGCAACAGACATGTGTATATGCATGTTTATATTTATGTACGTAATGTAATGTGTTTCCAAGGAACTATACATGTGTATACACAGATGATCAAAAAATTAAATCTGCCCCTTGAAGAAAGGCATTCTTGGAAAATGATAGCATCAGAATTTAAACCTAAATTCTTTTTCAGCTTATTTTGGCTTCAGCTTACCTTTTCTCTCAACAGATAAAATCAATGACTGCTTTTTGTACTGAATCAATATTGTTCAAAGAAAGAAAGATGTGTGCTCATTATTGAATGCAAGTCTTAGGCTATTAAAGATAGAGGACAGGTGATGCAGTAGAAAATATAGGGGCCAAAAGACCTCAGGACTGGCCCCAGATCCATCCTTAATTAGCTGTGTGACTTCAGGTAAGTCAATCAATTTCCTTAATTTTTTGGTTTCTTCAGATGCAAAATAAACAAATAACAAATATTTACTGAGTGCTTGCTATTTATGGAGCACTGTGCCAAGTCCTATGGGAGAAACAATGGAGAAAGAACTAGAAATATTTAGCCTAGAAAAATGAATGTGTAGGGGGGGTGGGCACAAGAATTGAAATGAGATGAATTGTCAAGAGTTAAATATCTACATGTCTAACAACTTGGATTATAGAAGTAATTTTAAAGTTAGTTAACTGTGTGACCTTAACTAAGTCTCTTCATGTTTCTGAATTTGAACTTTCTCTTCTGCAAAATGAAGAATGCTCATCTGGATCCAGAGTTCCTAACATCTTTGTCACTGACACCTCTAGGAATCTAGTGAAGCCTATGGACCCCTTCTCAGAATAATGTGCTTTGATGTGTTGAATAAGATACAAAAGGAAACTAATTATGTTAGAATAAAGTGGTTTTTTCCCCATCCAAGTTCACAGATCTGAATTCTATCTCTGGACCTCTTGGGGTCCATAGATCTCTTGCTCTAGGTGGCTTTCTTCCTTCCTCCCTCCCCCAATCTATAACGCTCCTTATTCCAAAGTTCTTCCCAGATCTGACATGATATATTCTATGTTCTAAAGGTCCCTTCTAGTTCTGATATCATGTGTTCTAAGATCCCACCCACTTTGGGCATTCTATGACATCTCTGTTCAAAAACTTCATTTGATTGTATTGTTTAATATAATCCAATTATGAACAATTAGGAGCTCCGTACTTGGGAGCTATGTAAAAGAACACAGTGCCTGAGCTCTCAGCATGTTAATTTTCTAGCAGTGCTAAAACACAGGTAATGTGTTGTAGAGAAAAGGATGCTGCATCTGGAGTAAAAAGTCTGAGGTTTGAGTCCTTTCTCTGCTAAATACCTACCAGCTGTTGTGACTTAGTATCAAATACTTGCTAGCCATATC
>NW_027187360.1:8621360-8648163 GCF_028583685.1 Petaurus breviceps papuanus | reverse complement strand
AGGGAGAGGGAGAGGGGGAGAGAGAGAGAGAGAGAGAGAGAGAGAGAGAGAGAGAGAGAGAGAGAGAGAGAGACAGAGAGAGAGAGACAGAGAGAGAGAGAGAGAGAGAGAGAGAGAGAGACAGAGAGAGAGAGAGAGACAGAGAGAGAGAGAGAGAGAGAGAGAGAGAGACAGAGAGACAGAGAGACAGAGAGACAGAGAGACAGAGACAGAGAGACAGAGAGAGACAGACAGAGAGAGAGACAGAGAGAGAGACAGAGAGAGACAGAGAGACAGAGAGACAGAGACAGAGACAGAGATAGAGAGACAGACAGAGAGACAGAGACAGAGAGAGACAGAGACATAGAGAGACAGAGAGAGACAGAGACAGAGAGATTACATGTATCCCTTCCACATCACAACTTGCCTCATCGAGGTTTTGATATATCGCAGATCAGCATAAAAAATAAAATAGGAATTTTGGGGGATTTTTCCAGAAGCTGCAGATGGCACACAAAGACCAGCAGATGAAACAGAGCCTATGACCAACTACTTAACCCAAGTAGTACAATAAGATACTATAAACACCCCATAAAAGAAAATTTCGGACTTCTTTTCCGGTACAAGGGGAGGGCCAAAACATTTTACCCAAATTTTCCAGATCATGTCCCTAACCCCTGAGATGGAGGGATTAACTTCACTTTCAAGGTCCCTTCTCGCTCTAACCTTCTGCAATTCCACTGACTTGGGGATCATTCTCCCCCTTTATATTCCAACCCATCCCTTCCATAAGTCATCATCTCTCCAATTTATTTTTTTAAAAGAGAGTTATCTTCAATGATAATTGGCAGATCTCTAAGGAAAAACTACTTATTTAAAGAGATTTATGAGATTCCTAATCCTAGTTGTATGCACAAGGGGAACAGGGACCTTTGTTGTGGTAGCATGAATGGCAACAGGAGCTAGAAGCTCACCCCCTATAGTGTTTCTAGTATTTTCTGAATGCTTATTGAAAAAGGTAAGGAGAATTCACATTAATTCAACTGGGACTAACTATGGACTAGGGACATTCCAAGGGGTGGAGTCATCAGAGAAGCTCATAGTTGCCTGAATAGTCCACATGTGGACCACCTGAGTGAATGCTAGGGAGCTATTTAAAGGGATGAATGGTCTACACATCATGTGGCCCAAGTGTTATCACACTTGAGAGTGATTAACACACATCCATGATGTGGCAGCAAGTAAAACTCCTGAATAACAATGGAAGAGCACCACAGAGGAGTGAAAAGCAAAAACAGAGAAGACCTGAAGCCCATGACAGCTTTGGGAGCAAGAGGGATGAGCTTGCTGGACTCAGCAGGAATTAATGCCATTCAGAGTTAAGCATCTGGTCTGGCACCACACCAGAAAACCAGCAAAGGGAAGAACTAGGAATATTCTGGTGGAAAAAAAGGATTGCTTCTGGGGCACAAACCAGGTGAAATCGCCTTCTAAAAACCCTTCCTTGACTTGGAGAGTTGTTTTTCAGGAGATCCATTCATTTTCTTACTGGAATAAGCTGAATTTTAATTGGGTGGGACATAAGGGGCTGAGAATGATTACTTTGCTGAATTTACACCCTTGTTCTTTATTTTGCTCATTCATTTGATTTGTGGTTCATTTCTGGCCTATGATGAGGGCATCCATTATGACACATCAAACCTAAATAGCTGAATGGAGTACCCGTTCAATATGCTTGGACTTTCTGCTAATTGGGGGGATTTTTTTTAACATACTACATTACTACTAATATATTATTGCTATGAACTCTAAACCATTCCTCTCCTGATTCTAAACTGCATCACCCTTATCTGTCACAACTTTCATTTTTGTCTTTGGAGAGTCTGCCATTTGTTACTAAAGTTAAGTAGCAATATCGTCTTGGTTCTTAGTCTATTGGTAGTATTTTAAGGGATTCCAAGCTCTTCCTTGAAAATTATTCCATTTCTGTAAATAATAAATGGTGCCGTCCTTTATGCATAATTAGTCATTTAGTAACAGGTCTTGAAGTTAGTGAAAAATTCACTCTAAGTCAATGAAATAATAAAAACATTGGAGAATGTTCTTTGATGCTCTAAAGAAATCATCATTGACTAATAATATCGTATCTCAAAGGAACAGATCAAGGAGTGACAGGGAAATTGCTTTTCAGGGGGGAAAAGCAGTTTTGACATTTATAGAAGCCTTAAAAAGGTTTGTAGCACTAGGAGAGGGGGGGACAATTTAATTATATCATTTCCAACTAATGTGTAGGTAGTCTCAATCAGAAAATAAAATGGAAAGTCAAACTTTATAGAATGAAAAGAAACATTAAAGTTTTAAATAAGAAGAAAAATAAGAAGGGGGGAAAAGCCAGGATTGAATAAAATAAAATGGAAATAAAATAGCTAAGACTGAAACAAGAGAGAGAGACTACAACTCTGATGCAATTGGTATAGGGAACTCCTAAGGGAGAAAATTCCTTCTACTAATGCATGTCAGAAGCTTCTCTTCAACTTATGTTGTTATCGTTGCTCATGCTTCTCACTGGAAGAGAACCAATGCCATCACAATGTTGGGATCAAGGTACAGTGTGTTCAGACTGTGACTGATCAGTCCAATACAAGCCTGGAAGGTTCTACCACAGCTCAAGTACAAATAGTTCATTTGAACATTTGGGTTGGAGATGCCTCTAAATTTGCATTTCTCATATTTCCTTTGTGCTACTGCAATTCTGCGCTGTTCACAGAGTATAGTGCCTTCTTAGATGCAGGTTTGCCATGCTAGGCAGTCCTGTGCCAGCATCTCCCACATCTCACAATTGATGCTAAACTTCTTTAGAGTGTCCTTGCACCCCTTCTCCTGACTTCTGGGTAAGCACTTGCCTTGTGTGAGTTCTCTGTAAGATAGCCTTTTAGGTAAACATGTTTGACATTTGAACAACAGTCCATCAGAGTTGCTATTTAGCACCAGCATGGCACATCATAGTTGTTGTTTGTCCTTAATTTCTGAAGAGAACCAATGACATCATGAGGGCGATGTCTTGACTCACATGTGAATTGGATTTAAATGAGGCAGAGTTGCCAAAGTCATCAGCCTCCCTCTCTCTTCCAGAGTCATCAGAGTCCAATAGCAAGACAAAAGTCAAAACAATTGATGGTAGCCCAGGATGCAGTGGGTGACCTTGATGTCTTCAGTGTCTGACCAAGGTCTAGGCACTCCACAGTGCCTACTTCAGTCACCTTCGTGGCCCTTGGAACAAATGGTTCTCATCTGCCCATTCTGCTGGGGGAAACCTTTACGTGCTTGGGATAGAGACCCCTCTAACTCACCTATGGGTTTGAGGCCCTTTGGTTATCTTCAACCTGGCTTAACCCCTCTGCTGAGCCATTTACCGAGGTGTGGGACTGCTCATGCTACACTTCTTGGAGCCACAGGTAAGATGTGAGGGCTTGCCAAGACCTTTTCAGGGTTGCTTTGGTGCCTACCTGGCACTCAACTCTCATGAAACATAGTATGTACTATATAAATGCTTACTTACCTTCCCTTTCCTAAAAGCCATCTGATGCCATATACTAATGGAAATCAATATTTAATGTGATTTTTTTTCTACCCAGTTGCTTTCAAACAAATCCAGAATTGTGACCTAGAAAAAGAAAAAAAATCATTCAGTCTTGAGAAACAGAGGCTCAACATTGCTGTCCTTAGAATTTATGTTACAAAACTACCTTAGGCTAAACTAAGGGTAGGGAAATGTCCTCAAGGCCACATGTGGCCTTCTAGGTCCTTCAGTGTGACCTTTCAACTGAGTTCAAGTTTTACAGAACAAATCCTTTTATTAAGGAGATTTGTTCTGTGAAGTTGGATTCAGTAAAAGCGCCATACTTAAGGACCTAGAGGGCCATATGTAGCCTCAAGGCCGCAAGTTCCCCACCACTGGACTAAACTATAGTTTGGGCAAGAATTAAACTTCCGGGGTAAATGTGAAAATAAATAAACCTAGTATGGAATCCAACTATGGCCTAAAGAAGGTCAAGATATTTATTCATCTAGCACATTTCTAACATGGAAGTATTTTGACCAAATATTTCATCACAAAAGAAACCTGATGAAAATTTTCTCATTTCATAAAAAGAGCATGATAAAGATTAAGGCCTTGCTATATGTTAGGATCTGTGCTAAGAACTAGGAATACAAATACAAGAAAGAAAAAAAAATAGTTCCTACTCTCAAGGACTTTAGGGAAGATAACATATAATGAGGAACTAGAAAGCAAAGTGTAGGAGGTGGCCAAGAAGGAAAAAGACTTCTATGCAGGAGGTGGAAAAGTCCAGAGAGTAAGAAATACAAATATCTGGGAGTAAAGTGAGCATGGCCTGGGTACCCCTGAAATGGTAATCACTCTATATCTTCTGCCCTACCTAGTGTCAACTACAAAGAACAAGCTGCCCTTCCCAGAATAAGCTCATTACTCCTAAACTCAACCCCAAGTTGCTAACTCAAGTCCAGATTGATAAGTCCTCCCTTGAGCTCTTCTCCCCTTGGATTGAAGGGCTGGAGGGTGGTGTACCAAACTCCTCCCAATACATTCCTGTATAGAGGGCAGAAACTGGGCTCCCAGAGCTGGGAGGCATGGCCTGGGTACCTTAATAGAATGATGGTCATTCCACTTTGCCTGTTTTCAACACCACAGAAACAGATTCCTTTGCACCAAGTACCCCCTAGAGTTCCATCCTACCCCACCTCCCATTTTCCTGCCTCCTTTTGTATATTGTCTTCCCTTCCCACCCCAACCCCCCTTTTAGATATAAACTCTTTGAGGACAAGGACTATCATTTATTTTATTAATTGTATTCCTAGCCCTTAGCACAGTGTCTGGCATATAGTAGGTGCTTAATAAATGTTGATTGATTGGATTGATGGCCTAGGTTGTGATTCACCAATCAGAAGAGGGCTTCAGGACAGAAGCATCTCCAGGGTGAGAAGGCTGCTGGCACAGAGGTGGAAAGGTCTAGAGAGTAAGGAGTGGAGCTGGCAGTGCAGTGAGCATGACCTAGGTGCATCATGAAATGGTATACAAGAAGACTATAATTAGAGTCAAAAGACCTGGATGTGAAGCCTTGTTGTTTAATATCTGTATGACTTTGGTCATCATTTCAGCTTTGGGGGCATCTGCTTCCTCATGTGTGAAATTAGGGACTACATGATATTTAAAGTACCTCCTAGCTCTAAAATCTGTGATTCTATGATCTGTGAAATGAACAGATCAGTCCAAGTGACTGTGAAGGTCCCTTCCAACCTTAAATCCAGTGAATTCTACTTTTACTCTTATGCCCCTAAAAAGGTAGTTGTCATTTACACCCGAGTGGAAAAAAACCCAAAACCCTTTCAAAAAATTTCTTGGCTAGGAGAAAATATTGTAGCTAAAGTAGCATAAGAAAAAGTAGAAATTTCAAAATACAAGTGGGAGAAATATATATATATACAAGTATAGGAGAAATAAGTAGTTCACAAATTGCCTCTGAATATTGGCAAACTTACATATTCATAGTTGGCAAATAATGTAGGTTGTTTGTCATACAAGAGGATTGATAACAGCATCTTCCTTTCAGATCCAAATATTTTAAGAACACTTGAATTTCTCACTTGACAGTAGATCCAAAAGAACTGAAATGGTTGAGCAGACCTCAAAAATGTTCAGTTATTCAAACAACCTCTGCCATATCACAGGTAAATGACTTACTTTTATAAAGTATTTCAAAAGCAAAAAACTTAGAAGGAAGCACAGAAAAGCAGGGCAGCTTTGACAACAATATGTAGTATTTATTACATTGTTGTTTTTTTAAATGGAAATTCATGGTTTTATATTGAATCCTCTTCTTATGCTGTGCTATATACATGGAGATGTTCTTTTTTTGTATTTAAGTTCAAAATATTTTTTTATTTTGGTAAATAATAAAATAAAAAGTGCCAAGCATTTTAGAAATGTGATCTTTAAAACAATCCTGAGAGGTGGCTACTATAGATATAATCATCCTCCTTTGACAGATGACAAAATGGAACCTTGGAGAAGTGATATGAATTGACTAGTTGCTAAATTAGTCATTGCCAGGAGCAGTATTCAAAACTAAGGCTTCTTGACTCTAAGTTTAGCACTCTATTCAGTTCAACAAACATTTGTTAAATTATTAAAACAACTTTAGGACTGGATGCTAGTTCCAGTGGAGATACAAAGCAAAGGAAAAAACACACTCACTGTCCTGAAGGAGCTTACATTCTACTAGAGATGGGCTGCACAACTGCCAAAGGATTTCGCTGCCCAAGAAAAATGTAGGGTTGCCACTGTGCACTGGCTCCTGTTGTTATGTGACCCTACATAACCAACCATTTTCAGTCTGTCTCTAGTCTAACCCATCTGCAGCCCGAAGAAATTTGGTCTGTTTTTATTTTGGTCCCTACCTACTGCCAAGTTGCACAGCTCTGTACTAAAGGTTTTCAACATGAAAACAGAACAATAAATGCAATCTGAGAAGGAGAAAGAACAGGGGAATCATCAAAAGGATTAAATAGAAGGTAATAACTGAGATGTGTCTGGAAAGATTCTAAGAGGTTGACATGAGGCAGGAGTTGATTCCAGGCGTGAGAAACAATCTGAGCAAAATTTTGAAAGCGGAAGGTGGAATATCAAGTTTGGGAGAAGAGAAGATGTAATTTATTGGATATTCTGGAATCACATTCATGTTTAGGTCAAAAACCTATACCAGAGTTCTACTCTGAAATATTATGAAGTGACCCAGGAACTTCACAGTTTTTTTTAGTTGAATAAAAACTTGAGTAGGACCAGGAAAAGCAAAAGGGAAGGGAACAAATAAACAAATAAATTGCATGCCTAGCAAGAACTCAGTGTTTATTTTCTGAGAACCAACCTGACTTAGTTCAGATGGGTTCATCAGTAAAGGAAGGGCGACCAGGGCATGACTCTTTTGGCTACCTTTGTGACCTTGGACAAGCACAGCCTCCCTGGGCCTCAGTTTTCTCCACTTATAATAACAAGGTTTTTGACCAGATGACCTTAGAGACCCCTTCCAACTCTAGATCTATGATCCTGTGTCTCACATGACGACTTATGAAGCTGTCCACATAGAAGAAAGCACGAACCACTAAATTATGGAAAAAAATAGACAAAATGCTATGTAGAGTCAGGAATCAGCCAGGTTATCAGTCACTTTATGAAATATACAGGGCTATGCAACAAGGGACACTTTTTTTGGAGGGGGGAAGACAGGGCAATTGGGGTTAAGTGACTTGCCCAAGGTCAAATAGCTAGTGTGTCAAATATCTGAGGCTGGATTTGAATTTAGGTCCTCCTGACTCCAGGGCCAATGCTCTACTCACTGTGCCACCTAGCTACCCCTACAAGGGATACTTTTAACATTACCTTTTAGATGTGTACATGTTTTCTATGGCATAAAATTCTTCTGTGACACATAGATGTTTGCCTTGTAATAAATCATATTGCATGTGCTAACAATACAGGATCAAAGCTTTGTCGAAATTACATATGTTCAAATGTAAGGTCAAAGCACTGTCAAAATTGTTATGTGTTAACAATGCAGGCTCAAAAGATAGACAGTGAAACAAGAATTGTAACTATAAATTTCAGCACCTGAGGCAAATTCAGTTAAAGAAGAAAAGAGGACGTGATTATCCAAAAAGTCATCCCCTCAGCTGTTCAAGGAAAGGTACAAACACAGGTATGAAATGATAAGAAAGAAAGTAGCCTATACCCTCCTCCTCTCCCAATTTGTGCTGGTCCAGGACCCCACTATTTTGCCCTCTCTCATGACTTGCCTTTCACCTTGCCCCCAACCAAATCCCCACATGAGCGCTGGATGGTGAAGATTATAAGATGCATGCAGTCTCCCAACCACAATGGAAAGGAAGGTCAACTACTCTGGGAAGAAACATACTAGGCAACCCCTGAAAAATGTCAGCAGCTGAGGCAAAACTCCAGCTTCCCCCTCCCTAGTTGCAGCTCTGGGCAAAACTGTGACCAGTCTTTCATTAGGAAGATAGCAGGAGGGAGATGCTTGCAACTTTCTATATTTCTTCTGTCATAGCTCTTGCTACAGAAAAACAAATCCTGTGACTAAGTGTTATTGACCCAGGTTGTGTAATACACCTTCTGAATATTAATCACGCAACTTGAAATGGGATCTCTTTAAAGAACACAGATGCAACCTACCTTGAAGAGTCAGTGCAAAGGTTCTCTTAGGCACCTAATTATCTCCCTGATGGGTATTCCTTTTCTTATCGTATATCCATCTAAAGCCTCTCCGTAGATAACAAGCTCCTTGAGGACCGAAGGGTGACATTTCTCATCACTGACCAGGGCTGGCCCAAACCAGAGGTACTTGAGTAGAATGGAATTGAGAATTCAAGCATTTAATGTAAAAACCCATCCCCCCCCCCAAATTATAACTATTGTTTTTCCTTGTTAACAATAGCATCTGATGCCTTGTACTTTTGTTTCCAAGGGGACTATGGTAGGAAAACTCTTAAGTTATTACATCTGCTTCATTTCCTGTATCAGAAGGAGCCCAGAGAAAAATGTGGAATTCTGTGTCCCTGTATTGTTTGGTGCTGATAATCTTTTCAAAGGACAAACCTCCAACCTTTCCTGGGCCACCTTGGTTTTTTATTGTGGCATAAGGCAGCTGAGAAAGGGGAAACATGGACTTCCACAATTTAATTGAAACTGAGAGTTTTATTAGTTTACCCTGAAGTGCTAATAAAAAAAATGGTCAATAGCAGATGGTTTTTCTCTGCTCACTGATGGCACCTCTATACCCTGAGGTTAATAACCCGCCTTTTTTGTTGACCTATTGACATCATGTCTCCAGCCACATTTGTTTTCTCTTTAAAAAAAACACTGACATTATAAAATGTTCAATATTTTGTTTTTACTGGTGAAGAATCTCTGCATGATTTCCTTTTACTGAGCCATTTATTTCTTAGCTCTCCAAAACTTCAGTTCATCTATGATCTTTCATTGACATGGGCATTCCCTTCCTTCATTGGTGTAGATTTGAACCCATTCCAATAGAATGTAAGCTATTTGACTGCAGAGACTGTTTCTCCTTTTGCCTTTGGCTCCCCAGTTCCCAAAACAGTACCTAGAACAGAGTGGGTGCTTAATAAATGTTTGTTGCACTGAATTGCATCAATCAAGAAGCATTTACTTTTACTAAGCAACTAGTGATACAAAGACAAAAATGAAATAGTCTTTTCCCTCAAGAAGGTTACATTCTATCTCTCTATCTGGAAAACAACAGGTGCAACATTATCTATCTATCTATCATCTATCTATCTATCTATCTATCTATCTATCTATCTATCTATACATATACATACACACATATATCTTACACACACACACACACACACACACACATATATACACACATGTATCTTACAAATGCAAGGTCATTTGGGGGGGTGGTATTAGCAACAGTAGGAAATCAGGAAAGGACTTATATAGAAGGTGGGGTTTGAGCTGAGATTTGAAGGAAATTAAGGATTCTAAGAGGGAAAGAGTGATTATATTCCAGGCTTGGGGAACAACAGCCTCTTCAAAGACAAAGAGATGGGAAATGGAATGTTATATATGAGGCGCTGCAAGATGGCCAGGTTAGCTGAATTAATGGAAATAATGAGGATCACTGAAGCGTTTTTGTAAATGCATGGAAGACAATAGTTTTTTAAATGCTTGATAACTAAAAAAATCCATTTAAAAATTAAATGAAAATATAAAGAGATTTGCAAGCCTTAAACAGAAAAAAATTAGAGGAAACAAGGACAGTTTTGAAAGTAACATGTGGAATTTATTATATATTCCCAAAAAAGAAAGCTATACATAATAAAGATTAGCAGTTTTCACATTTAATTCTATTTTTTATGCTACTTTGTATATGAACACATTCTTTTTTCTTGTTATTGGGAGAAAATCATTACATTTAGAATTTTTTTTAAGTCAAGTTGTAATTGCCTCCAAAATAAACTCCATATTCCTTTGCTGACATCCAAGGCTCTTTAAAAATGTGCCCCAAATGAGGATTAGCAAAAATTGAACTTATAATAATTATAGTATCTGGTATTTAGATAGCACTCAAAGGATTAGCAACAGCTTTAACTTTATTATCTCATTTGAGAGGCATCATGGCATAGTAAATAAAAAGCTTTCTTTAAAACCAGGAAGGTTCAGGTTCGAGTCCTCCCTCTGATACATACTAGCTGTGAGATCCTGGACAAGTCACTTAACTTTTAGTATCCTAGGTATCTCTCTAAGCCTATAAATTGCAGAGGTAGAGGGAGTTTCTTTATTGTCTCCTATACCAATGAAATCACAGATCCATTCCCCTGACCATAGTATAAAAAAGTATACAGATACATTAATATTGATATTAGACTAAATATATTTAACATCAAGAGTAGGCATATATGTTGGAATCAGCAGTGGTGGAGATGGTCATAATACAGTAAGCAGAAACTAGTTTACTGGACACATAGACAGCTAGGGGGTACAGTGGATAGAGGGCCAGACCTGGAGTCTGGAAGACTCATCTTCCTGAGTTCAAATCCAACCTCAGATATTTACTAGCTGTGAGACCCTGGGCAAGTCACTTAGCCCTATTTTCCTCAGTTCTTCAACTGTAAAATGAAATGGAGAAGGAAATGACAAATGACTCCAGTCTCTTTGCCAAGAAAACCACCAAATCCCCCCCAAAACCAAAAAGACAATTTAGTTCTGAAGCAGAAATTGTCTTTCTTTCTCTTACTAATGTGACAGTGTGTGTTGCTGATGGGAAAAAAAAAATACTAGGTCAGCAAATGATAGATTCTGAATACTTAATTCACATAAACAAACACTGGCAGTGGAATGAGGTCTCTGTTTCACACTAAGTAATAATTTCTTCTATCCCTCTGATCAATGATAATTGCTTTAGTTACATCAAAATGTCATTATTAGAAAAGAACACTGGACATCAATTCAGGGTCAGGTAAAAGAATTATTCAACCAAGCAGTCTGCCCCTATGGAAAAGCAAACATATGGAAGGTGTTTTGTGAAAGTGGCCTCAGTACACATTCAGATGCTCCTAACTCACCCTTGATCACCACCACTACCACCACCCTCCGAGGGTGGGGAGACAGAGACCCTTAGATACTATGAGGAGGCAGATGGATTAATTGCCAGTTCCCCAGTTACTTTGGCCACTTAGTAGCTTCCCATTTAAACAAATCATTCTTGATAACTAGATAACAAGGTCACTTATTCATCACTTAAGGGAAAGAGTTGAAAGAGGGTATGAAGCTATGACCCTTGCCTCTCAGCCTTTAAAGTTTCATGTTAGACCTGGGAGGAATATTATGGATTATCTCATTCAAATCCTTAATTTTACAAAGACAATTCAGGTCCTATAAATGGGGACTCTAGGGCCATAGTCTCCAAAGTTGGGACAGTCATTCTAAGTACCCTACAGCATGACCCCAAAGGGACCTTATCAGACAATCAGAGAGTGGAAAAATGTGTCATATCCTCTTCCTGGCCCCCATGATAGCCTATCATGGACTTGTCTCCAAAACAACTAAACCAACTCCTTAACTCATTATTACTCAGTACCCTTCACCCCTGCCACCTTTGGCTGTACCAGGCATCAGCCCTTCAGGGAAGTTATACCACCCAGGAACTAGCAGATGTGTAGGCAAAATGCCACTGAATCCCCAACACTGACACACCCTATCCCCCATATCACCTTGTGCTTGTGGCAGGTATCCCTCAGCAAATAGGGAGCCCTGACATTCGGTACAGCTTTCCCTGTCACAAACAGATTATTAATAAAAAGATGGTTGGTTGGCCATCTCTCTTAGACCAAAGACAATCATGGCAATAGAGCTCACAGTTTATATACCCTTTTCAATGGGGAGGCTGAGTGACCCCTGGATAGAGAAATTATCTCCAGTCAGACCAATCCCACCCAGCCTTGTATTTTTATGTATTTTCTTAAATATTTCCCAATTACATTTTAATCTACCATCAGAGTTTTTAACACAGGCTTCATGTGGCCAAATTTAACATCTCTGACCTACACCAATGAGCCCTATTCCTAAACAGAAAATATTGGCTTACATCAGACCAGTTTGTTCATTCTCTGAGGATTTGAGATCTCCATCTGACCAATGATGACCATTTGCACCATCATGTCTCCAAACCACCCTCCTAATACCTATCTATGCTAAGTTCAGACCACCCCCATAATATTTGACATTAGTTTCATAGGACACATCATCATGGTACAGTAGGGAAAGCACTGGACCAGGAATCAGGACAATTAAGATTCTAGTCTTGTCTCTGCACAAAAAATATTTAGCACAAGACTATACCTAGGTTACCAAAGATAAATCCATTAACCTTTACAAACTGGTTTCCTCACTGTAAAATGCAGATAATTGCTGCCCTATAATTGAGCCTATCTCACTGGATTGCTGTGGCTATTAAATAAGATAGTACATGTGGATACTCTGAAAATTGTAAAGTAACAACAACAATAATAATAACAGGTAATGTTTCTATTGCTCTTTAATGTTTGTAAAACAAACACCTCTGGGAGGTATGTGCTATTATGATACCCATTTTATAGATGAGAAAGTGCAACAGACAAAGGGGAAGTGGCCTCCTGAAGGTCACATAAGTAGTAATTATCTGAAGTTGGATTTGAACTCAGATCTTCTTGAGTCCAAGTCTAGTGTTCCATCCACTGCATCCAACTTCCTCTAAGGTGTAGGACAATTATAGAGCACAGGAAGAGGATAACGGGGGGCAAAAGGGAAGATCAGGTCAGCTAGGTGGTACTAGAGTGACTCATCTTCCTGAATTCATATCTGGCCTCAGACTCTTACTAGCTGTTTGACCCTGGTCAAGTTGCTTAATCCTGTTTGCCTATTTCCTCACATGTAAAAATGAGCTGGAGAAGGAAATGGCAAACCTTTCCACTATTTTTGCCAAGAAAACATCAAATGGAATCACGAAGAGTTGGACCCAACTGAAAAGCAATTAAACAAAAAGGAAAGCATATTAGACTTGCAGTTATATAAGATGCAGGTGAGAATCTTGGACATGAATACACTTTCTAGAGAAGGATGACCAAATGGATGAAGAACCATGATATCACAAAGATGGCCTTAAGGATATGATGATGTTTAATTTTGATAAGAGAAGACTTGGAAGAAGAACAGGGAAAGATCAAGGAGGGAGGAGAGAGGCTACGATTAGGTGGCAGTGGTGGTGGTGGTGGAGATTTTTGTTTGTTTTTTGAGAATTTTAAAGTCTTTCATCTGGGGGGAAAAAGTAGACTTATTATACTTGGCCTTGGTGGGCAAAGCAAGGAACAATGCTGTAAAGTGGCAAATTGAAGTTTGATATAAGGGAAAATATCCTCACTGTTGGAGATATTCAAAATGGAATGGGCCACCTAAAGAGGAAGTGGACTTACATTTGGTGGAGACTGTCAAGCAGGGCCCAGAGAATTACAGTCTGGGGATGCCCTGTAGGGAATTCTTGTTCAGGTGTGGAGTGGCCTTGATGGTCGATGAAGTCCCTTATCTATAATTCTAGTTTTATGATTATCTAACTTTCTATACTTCTAATTCAGTTCTATTATGTCTCCCTTGGGGTATGGCAATGGTGTTCCAGCTCTGTACATATCACTATTTTGTACCAGGGAAAGATTATAATCCTGATAATTAAGGTGGCTAAAATCATCAGAGCAGCTATAATACATGGACAACTATTTTCATCTTGTTGATTGACTGGTGTTTCTTTCATGTTCACAGTTCTGATATGATTGTTCTTTGGGGTCCTTATGCCACCATTAGTGATAGAATAAGAAGGCCTGTTACTATCTTTCTGGGGTGTCTGTTGTATGGTGGAACTACTGAAAATCCGTATTTTATACTTAGCCATTGTCTTGCGTAGCTCACAGCTCTTATTAGGTGCATGGTATAAAGGTGGTAAGTATTCAATTGTGTTCTATAGAAAATTTAGAGTTTTCTTTTCTATATTTAAAATTACCTCTGACTTCCCTCATCTTTCTGTCTTTGTAGCCTTTGATGAAGGTCTTAAACAAACCCAAGTTATTTACTAAGAACTATTCAGATTCTATGAATGTATCTAAATTTATTTTTAAAAGCCTTTCCCCAGTGTCTCTTGCCATTGCTTAGTCTCTTTGGTAAATAGATCACTTAAAACTTTCATGGACACACATACTTGAAGTGCTACTTGACAAAACTAGTATAAACATATTTATACTTATTTTAAAGGCCTTTGGAAACTAAGACATGAATTATGCATCAGGAATACAAAAAAGCTTCACTCATTACATGATATGCCTTTGAAACCTTTGAAATGGTAGAATTCCAAGCATTTCATTATTCTTTCCTCTAGAAGCCCAAATCAGGTAACAAAGTACCACTTACATACATGTATCTTTTTCTTTTCTGTCTATTTGCACTTGAAAACAGTTATGAAATTTTAGTGGGCCCAAATGCCACGTTTTTCAGTCTTTGCTAACCCTCAAAGAGTTTTCATTCTAAAGGGGGAGACAACATGTACACAAAGAAGATGAAAAGTTCTGGATCATTGTGCCTTTTTAGCTACAGAAGACATAGAAAAATAGCTAAAAGGCAAAAATACTTATAAATTGTCTTCAATTTGCTTTTTTTCTTCATCACTGACAATTGCCAATTATACTTAAGGTCTGAAATGTGACTACTTTGCTCATTTTGAAGGAAAATCTATGATGCGGAATGCAATCTAAGTTGGACAAATGTAATTGGAGGCAGGCACCACCCCATCCAAGCACTGACCCTCTCCTACATAGATCCCCTCACCCACCACCCACCACCCCACCCCGCAATTGTGCCAGACACTTGGTCTTTTGGATCCTAGAAAGCTGAACTAGAAACAAGGTGTAAAAGCCACAGAGGCTTATTTGGACTTGACATAATTAGAGAACATACTAACTTTTGGGAGGGTTCTCCCAAAGCCAGATGTGGTCAAGGGTTGGTTTCAGCCCAGGCCCCCTTCTTCGGTGTGTTATAGAGGACATACTTGTAAGGGTATAGGGTATGGACTCAATGGTATCAGAGGTCCTTTCTGGGAGGGCACCAAACCCTGTAGGAATATTCTGCCACTCAGTAACTACCTTACCGGCCTTTGAAATGAGCCTGTGTCTGTAAAACTGGTTCCCCAGAGTAGGAGCACAAGAGTCCCCGAAGGTGATGACACCCTTCAAAAGTGTAGAGGAAGGGGCTTTCCAGTAGATGTCAAGGTGCCTGAAGCAAAGAGGTTGGGGGCGGAGGGATGGGAGGAGGCACACAGTGCCTGCAGTTAAGGCCGGGCTGGACTCTTTGGTGGGTGGGGTAGGGTGAGGGGAGGAGTTTGTAGCAGCGCGGCGACAGGTCCGGAAACAGACCCAGGGAGAAGCTATAGAGTTGTCCAGGTGGTTCAGACTAGAGTCAGATTAGCGACGCTAATCCAGGAACGCTAAAACCAGGGACGCTCCGCCTTTCTCGTCCCTGAGGAGCCTCCTCCATTCCTGGACCATGCGGCCCGCAGGGCTCCAGCTCGAGGTCCACCTCCTCAGGAAACCTCCCTGGACGCCGCAGCCCACATCGGTCTACTCCCTACCTACTTCTTATCTTGTCTGCACCCTTCGGAGATTGCCTTGCAAATCAATCAACAAACGAACGACTTTGTTTAATTTGTTCCCCCCCCCCCTCCGACACTCTCTGGAGGGGGTGGGGAGAGGTGCAAAGGCAACAATGAAAGGCAAGGTTGGGAGACTGTTCCTTCCCTGGGGCCCCTGCTCTGGCTCCAGTTCAGCAGCCACCACTGTGACCATGACCATGACCTTGACTGTCCTTCTGAGCTGGGTACTTGACTCTTCCCTGGACAGGGCCCAAGGGTTCCAAAGTCTGGTGATTAGATGGAGACAGTTTCTAGAAGATCGAAAATCCCACCATTTTATTTCATAGATTTGGCAACAAACGTCTCCACATGCACGATTCTGTAGAAAAATTATCCATGCTGGGAAAGTCCTCTCCCACTCTGCTCCTTCACTCCTCTCACACAAAGGGGCAGGCCTTCTTGCCAAGGCAAACCTCTCTACATGCTCTTTTATCCCATCTCATCCTCTCCAGCACATTGCCCCCTCTATCATCCCCACTCTCACTCCCTTTTCTGGCTACACTCCTTGAGAAAGTCACGTGTAATCAACTCTTACTTCCTTTTCTCTCACTCTTTTAACCCTCTGCAGCCTGGTTTCTGACCTGAAGCTACTCTGGCCAGTTACCAAAGGTTTCTTAATTGCCAAGTCTATTGGTCTTCTCAGTCCTCATCCTTCTTGATCTCTCTATACTTTTGACACTGTTGATTACCTTTTTCTCCTTGACATTCTCTTCTCTCTAGGTTTCTGTGATATTGCTCTCTCCCAATTCTCCTACCTGTCTGAAAACTCTCTGTCTCACTAGATCCCTATCCACGTCATACCAGTTAATTGTGGGTATACCCCAAGGCTCCCCATACACTCTTTTCTTCTCCCTTTATTCTGTCTCTTCGCAATCTTATCCATTCTCATGGATTCAACCATCTCATTTCTATGCAGATAGAATCTCAGGTCCATTTAAGCCCTAACCTAGTTCCTAAACTCTGCTGTCATCTCACAAGTTGTCTACTGGACATCTCAAAGTCACAGCCATCTGAAACCCAGAATATCCAAAACTTAACTCTTTTCCACCAAATCTTCCTCTCTTCCTATTCAGTGCTAAGGGCACCACTATCCTCCCAAAGGCCCAGTCTCACAATGAAGGCACTATCCTTGACACCTCAATAACTTACCCCAGATATCCAAGCAGTTGCCAAGTCATATTGTTTTTACCTTCACATCTCTCCTATAAAAAACCCCTGCTCTCCTCTGACACTGCCATCACCCTAGTGCGGGTGCTTTGTCAGCTCACACTCGGACTACTGCAATAGCCTGCCGAGCAATCTACCTGTCTAGTCTCTTCCCACTGCAGTTCATCCTAATGTGCAGATCTGACTACATACTCTCCCTCTCAGTAAACACTAATGGCTGCCTGTTACTTGAGGATCCAGTATAAAATCCTCTGTTTAGCTTTTAAAGCCTCTTCCTCCCTTTCTAGTCTTCTTCGACTTTACTTCAACGTACATGACAAACCAAACATTGTGCTGTTCCTCGAAGAAGACACTCCACCTCCTGAATGTGCATTTTCACTGGCTACCCCCCTACCTGGACTCCGCTTTGCTCATTTCAGCTTCCTAATTCCCCTGGCTTCCTTCAAGATTCAGCTCAAACCCTCTTTCACAAGGGCCCTTTTGCTGGCTTCCCTCTGAGATGACATCTCCAATATGCTGTTGTATGGATTCTGGCATTTAGCCTCTTCCATTAGATTGTCAGTTCCTTGAAGACAAGGACCCTTTTCTTTGTATCCCAGTGCCTGGCATTAAATGGGCACTTAATAGATTGTTGGCTTGATTAAAAAGCCTACACAGACTAGCAATGATCACTAAAGCTTGCTTTAGAGCGAACAGTGAACAGGTAAACATTTATCGAGTTCAGTACTTCACTTACTGGGAGGGCAGGTCTTTTGAATGTGTAAGATAGGCCAGCCAACAATGGTTGAAGGGTTAGAGGACGTAAAACATTTATACATGACATTCCACCTCCCCTCAGCATCTGTAAAGTCTCTCCCATGCCTGTAATGTTCTCCTTCCTAATCTGCTGCTCTTAAAATCCCTGGCTTGAGGGTTGTTTTTGTAACCTCTTCACAAGCCTTTCATGATTCCAGAACTGTCAGTACTTTCCATCTCCCCCCTCCCCTGAAAAGGGTATATTTTGTATTTGCTTATTTTAGTATATTTGCTTTCCCTCAGTAGCAAACTCCTTGAGGGAATGGACTTTTACTAGGGACTTACTATTTATGGCATGTTGTGCTTTCATCTACCCCCTACTTCTGTTTCCTGGAAACACCCCACCAAAGCCCAATACACCCATCTCCTGGTTTCATCTTAATAGACAATTATTTACTAAGACTTGCTGTGGTCAAAGATTTAAAATCACTCTGTACCTAAAGTGATGAACTCCTCCAAAGCTGAATAGGCTAGCACTCAAATGACTGTCACACAGTCCATCACCAGGCTCACACCTCATAGTATCACTCCCCAATTCCCAATCATACATATTCACACATAGGTGTGTATATTTGTGTGGGTGTACTATAACTTTAAATTTACCATTTGAAAATTTATACATGATTTAAGTCAGGGCTCAAATATTACATATATGGTCACATATGTGGAGGAAAGGTGGCAATATACAATAGCAGGATTAAAAAGTATACATTACATCTACCATTTGGGCAAATCCCCCATGAAATTATGTGTGTGTGTGTTCTTATATATACACACATATATTTTATGAAAATATATGAGAAGGAACTCAAATATACATTCATATCAGTAATGTATAATCTTGGTTTCTAAGGCAGGTTACTCAAACATATATATGTATATATACACTTACACAACCCTCTGATATATATATATGTACATGTGTGTATATAAACACACCTCTAATATATGTATGTGTGTGTGTGTGCGCACACACATACACACACACGGAGCAAGAGAGCTGGCTCAGTTTTGAGTAGATTTTCAGCTGGTAAGCTCAAAGAAGATACCACAGCAGCACAGATGGATGGAGGGCTGGCCTTGGATTTCGGGATACCTGGGTTCAAGCCCTGCCTCTGACATATATTGCCTGCATCATGCCAGTCCCCCAGGCAGCTCTCTACAACTTTAAGTTAAAAACCAACTGAAGATCTGCATTAGTGGAGAGAGTTTCCATATCAGTTCTTAACACAAACGAAATCAAAGATATGAAACAAAAAGTGCTTAGTACCATATAACATTTGAGTTAGAAGGGACCCTGAGAGCTCACCTAGACCAACCCTTTTATTTTACACAAAAGCAAACTGATTCCCTTAGAGATGATTTGCCCAAAGGGTAGATGTGCATACATTTTTACCCTACTATGGTATATTGCCACCTTCCTACTCACTCTACAAATTTCCCAATTGTTCTTTAGAATAAACCCTCTTTAATCTAAAAAACTGGCAAATGAATAAAACGCTGTAATAGTTTCACTACACTGTGGCAATTCTGATATGGAAAAAGGGTCAGTAACGTAAAACCTGAAGGGGCACTAGTGAGTTGAAATCTGATGGAAAAGATGATCTCCAAGGATTTTATTGATAAAAACAATTTCCTGAAAAAGGAAGTTGACAGTACTACTGCCATCTTTCTGAGGGAAAAAAAAAAAAACTAAACAAAAACTACCAATATACATATGCAGGGGGAAAAAACTGACAAAGTATAATTTGTATATCTGTATGTGTGTGTACATATGTATATACACATATATGATATATATGTGTATATACATATATAATATATATGTATAATCCTTTCACTTTTCCAGAATTTGGTTCTTAAAAATTGTAAATAAGACAGACAAGTTATTTCTTTCTACAATGGTGAATTCCAACACAAACTCTTCACAATGTATTTGTAAAATCCTCAGCCCTTAGAACATCCCCTGCTATTTTGGTAGCTATACAGTTTCTTTAAACTTTAAAAGATTTTTGTTTTCATTTTATGAACAATTTTTCACTTGTATGTTTCTCAATTATTTCAAGGAGACTATATGCAAGTGTTAGCTTTTTTGGTTTGTTTGATAAATCTTTATTAAAGCCCTCAAGCGGCTTGCCCTGAGGATAGTGAAGAGGTATGGAGGCAGGAGACTTTGGCTCCAGTTCTGCCTCTCAAGCACAAAGGCTGGGAGATTCTGGGTAAGTAACTTAACCTTTCAGTGCTACAGGCAACTCTCCAAAATCATAAATTGCAAACCAACTGTTGTTCTACACTGTTAGGGAAAGTTCACTATTAGGAGTTCTCTACACCAATGAAATCGTAAGTTTGGACCAAAAAACTTTTTAATTTTAGCAGGTAACACAAAAACACATATTCATTTTTAGCCTTGCAAACTTTTCTCTGGAAGCAAGTGAATATTTAATGGAAAATATTCCTATTATATATCAAAGTACTTAACTTAGTACTTTGGCATATCAGTGCCATCTGCTGGAAAGTTAATACAATGAAATTATCAAAATACCCGAGTTCCTTTCTGATTTCCTGAAGAGAAAAATGGTGCTTTTTGATGTTCTTAAAAAATGAGTTTATATCTATTTGGAAGTACTAGCAGGCTTTCAAATATATATATATATATATATATATATCAATCATTATTAACGTTTATCAAATGTAACATGTAAGAAATATTGGATTGGTAATATAGACCCTTCACGCTGAATTTAGAAGGAACTCAAATACACATTCTTATTACTAGTGTGTAAACTTGAGTAGGTCACTAAACCCCTCTGAGCTTTAATTTCCTCATCTGTAAAAATGAAGGGGCTGGAGTAGATAATCTGTAAGGTCTCTTACTGACCTGACAATCTATATTCTAAAGCCCTCCATCTGCACTGTGTTACTATTGTCTAACCTTACATTACTTACCCTTTTACTAAAAGAAAGTACCTAGTCAAAGAGGATGCCAAATTATTTTCTATAATCAAATGACTACAGCAAAATAAGCACAGGGATTATGTGTTTCTGATAATGCTTTCATTGAGAAGTAAGTATGGTTAACGCAACTGGAAACCATACACTTTAATCCCACTTTTTACAATTAATTTCTCATCAGATGTGCTCTTCACTATTGTTACCCATGTAGTGAGGACACCAACACAAAGCATCCCCACTAGAAATAAAGACATATAATTGTAATTAACTCTGTAAATGAAAATGTGAAATTAAAAATTCTAAATGATAATATAGAAACATACAAAGATTGCTTAACTGACTTTAATAAACAGGACACAAAGACCCTAATCTTGAAATTATTATGCAAAATACACAGATGTATACTGCTTTTTCTTTAAAAAATATAAAATAAATATGCAAGACATGTGAAAATAGGCAAGTTTTCATTAAATAAAAGGCTGAAATTTTTTTAAAGAAAAAATGCTGATTTGATTTCAACATCATATGAAGAATGGAATTCATTGTTACCAATATTCAAGTTTATTAAACAAATAAAAAATTTATATTTAGAAAACTTTTAACTGTCATCTGCTTCAAGGTTTATGTTGCTCCCAAATTTTGCATATAACTGAACTTTCAAATCAGCTAACACCCGCTGGATTGATTCAACTCTGGATTCTAATGCTTCAATTTCATCTTGCAAATTTTTCTGCAAAAGGAAAAGGTAACTAGTCAGTAGCAATTCCATTCAAGTTATTATTAAATGATTTCTGAAGAATTATGCAAAATATACTTTAAAAGACTAAAAGTTAAGACTTAATAAGAAGCAAATGAACAACACAGAAATTTGGTAATTATATTCAAATATATCACCATTTTCAGAACCAAGAGCCTTGATATAAATTTTAGTTATGGTTGTATGCTTAACTATTTCAGAAGTGAAAGTATAACGGGGTCAATTTTAATTTTTTTAAATCAATATACAAAAACATAATGTCTAGAATTATAGAATTCACACACACAAAGATTTCTAACATACCTTAGCTTCTTCCAACATTTCTTGAGTTTCATCTTGAGAGTGGCTAATAAAAACATCACCAATTTGGTAGGGAATCATTAAAGAATCTTCATCCATCATCATTACATCATCACAAGCATCCTCTAAATTTTGAAGCTGTTTCTGTAAATCCAAGAGAAAATATCAGTGAAAAGGAGATTTTTAAAAAAATTAACTATTATAAATAGAAGTAGTAAATAACTTTCATTTTGAAACAAGGTGGTTTCAGTTTATAAAAGATTATATCTCCAAAGGTAATTAAAAACTAAATGTAAAAATAAAATCCCACATGATCAACTTTTAAGATGATTTAAAAAGTGAAACTCTATTCAAGATATCAATACCACAATTCCCTCTAGATTTCTACATTTAGTTTCTGAGTTCACAGTATTTAAAAAAAAAACTATAATGCATCACTAAAATCACATTCATTTTTTCCAACTATGAAGTTTAATATTTTCCTAATACCTTTTTAACGTCTATTTCTTCCTTCAGTTCTGTGATTCTACTAGTATTCCGTGCAAATTTGTTAATCTTTTGTTGGTCTTCAAAAGTAACATTGACATCTTCTGCAGCCTGAAAAACACATTTTTATTTTTTCCATAAGACAACTTATTTCAATCAATGAAGTGCCATAAATTATTATTTTATTCTGTAAGTTTTAAATTACGTATTTCCTCCCCTCATATTTAACAGGGAAGAATTCAATTCAATAAGTATTAAGTGACTTCTACATTGAAGGAACTGAGAAACAGATAAAAGTCCCTACCTTCAAGAAGTATACATTCCAGACGGCTGAAGGGATACACTTACACAAATGAGAATGGACAAGATAATTTGGAAAGAGGAGAAAGTATAAACAACTAGAAGGACCAGGAAAAGTTCCCCACAAATACTTGTAATGAGCCTTGAATAATTCAAAAGATTCTAGGAGACTGAAGTGATGGGGGAAAATGTGTTTCACACATAAGGTACATGCTGTATAAAAATGTGAAGATGCAGAATCATGAAATAGAAGCTCAAGTTCAAAAAAACATTAAGTCAGATTATTTGACTGGAACATAAAGCACATAAAGGGGAATAACTGAAATAAGTCTGGGAAGAGAGCCTAGAATCAGACTATGGAAGATTTTAAATATCAAGCTGATAAATCAAGTTTATACTTAGAATTCTTGAGCAGTAGAGTGACATGGTCATGCCAGTGAATTTGAACATTATTTTGACAGCTTTGTGGATCAGAGACGGGAAAGGATGGAAACAAGAAATCTATTAGGAAGCTACTGCAAAAGACCAGATATGAGAGTTATTAACAAGGCCCTAAATTACTGTAGTGATTTGGGGTAGAGAAGAAATGTGGTGAGGGTCAAGCTGACAAGACCTAGTAACTAAATTAATAAGGGGTTTGAAAGAAAGGAAAAAGTCAAGAATGACTTAAGAGACTTTGGAACTGAGTGACTAGAAAGATACTGGTACCCTCAACAAAAAAGGAAATTTTGGAATTATGGATTTGGAGAGAAGGAGAAAAGTTCCATTTTGGACATGCTGAGTTTGAGATGTGCAGATGCAACATGCAAGTAGACCTGTCCAGCTAGCAGGTGGTGACGCAGGACTGAAATTTAGGAGAAGAGGGCAGGAAGTACAAATTTTGGAGTCATGTGCAAAGAAAAAAATAACTGAACCCATGAGAACTAATGAGATCACCAAGTAAGAGTGAGTAGAGAGAAAAGGAGAGTACATTAGACTGATTCTGGAAAGGAGAGACACCTACAGTTAGCCTACAAAAGAAACCATGGGTTAAGATACAGGAGAGAAAACTGAGAAGGATCAGACAGATAGGAAAAGAATCAGGTAAAAGCAATTAAAAAATAATAGGGAATAGAGTATCCAGGAGGTGGTGGTCAGCAGTTTCAAAAATTACAAAGATGTCAAGAAGGATGCAACCTATAGGCTTACTGATTTTGCAATTAAGAGATTGTTGGTAACTCTGGAAAGGGCAGTTTTAGTCAATTGGCAGAGCTGCCAGGCTGCAGGAGACTGAAAAATGAGTAGGAGGTGAGGAAGTGTAGGCAAAGAATGTAGAAAGTTATTTTTTTAATTTGTGTTAGTAGAGAAGAGTCATATGATAATAGGCTAAGAGGATGTGAAGGTCAAGTGAAGGAGTTTTGCTTGATTGGTTTGGTAAAGATCTATGCATGTTTTATAGGCCACAAGGAAAGATTAAGGAGATAAAGAGAGACTAAAGATGAGAGAACAGGGATGAAGAGGCAAAGTTCACAAACAGAAGGAACAAGGGAACAAGTAGACGATTAACCCTGACAAGAAGAGCCACATTTGCCAGACTAGAACAAAGAGAGAATAGGGAATGAGGCAGTGGGATTCTCAGGTGTAAGATTGTAGTTAAGGAGGAAGAAGCAAGTGATTTTTCCTCTTTTTTTGTTTTCTTTGTATTCCCAGCACTTAGCACAGTGCCTGACATAGTAAGCACTTACTTAGCAAAAGACTGTTAATTGATTTTTTTTTGCCTTTTTTTTTTAGTGCAATTGGGGTTAAGTGACTTGCCCAAAGTCACACAGCTAGTAAGTGTGTCAAGTCTCTGAGGACAGATTTGAACTCAGGCCCTCCTGACTCCAGGGCCAGTGCTCTATTCACTGCACCGCCTAGCTGCCCCTGTTAACTGATTTTTAATAAGCAGAATGTGAGAAGGGGAAAAAAATTTTGGAATATTTAAGTGAGGAGTATAAGAAAGTCAATCAGGTAAGAATAAAGAATTCCCATGTAGCAGTGGTGCTCCACTAAGATTACAGAAAATAACTTGTAAAAAGTTCAGTCAGTAGAGTTGTGTGACATCTATTTCAAAAGCTCATAAGGAGCAGAGAAAGTGGATAGTGACAGCAACCCAGAGTGGGATTTTAATAAGGCATGAGCCACAATGGTTGGCTAAGGGGGAAGCAGCAAAGCATTCAAAGGCAGAAAACAATATAGTTAAAACTATAGAAGGGTGCAGAGGGAGAAAAGTGATGCCAGAGAATTGATGATGAAATAGGGAGCAGGGAGGGGCAAAGTAACTAGTGGTCACAATAAAGAAGGCTAAGTTAAGCAGGTGTGTGGTAGAAAGAGAAATTTAAGGATAGGAAGTGTGATCAGAAAAAGGAATTCCACAGTTACAGAGGGAAGGAACCCAATGATCTGATCAAGGATACGACCTTCTTTGTGTGTGGCTGAAAGAAAATGAAAAGTGTATGAATCAGGGGAATTGAGGAGACTGATGAACTGAGAAGTCAAAGGACAGCAATGGGTACACTAAAGACTCCAGGTAAGGAAGGTTAAGGAAGAAAAAGACTGTGAACCAGGTACTAAACTCTTTGAGTGAAGGGGAATGAACGATCTAGGAACTGGTACATCATCACTATAAGGAACTAGATAAAGCCAAACAGTGGAATGAATCTCAAAGGAAGTTACTGATAAGTACTGGTGTCAGGGGGAGGGGCTCAAAGTGGCACTGAGAAATATGGGATGTTCCCTACTCTCCTGGGTCTAGTGAGGGGAAAAGGTAGGGAGACAGAGGAGGGGCTTTAATTTGTTTTTGTCAGTTCTACTCTTAACTGCTATATGACCACAGAATAACACTAATAAAATTTGTATGATATTTATGAAAAAACATTAATATCCTAAGATGTAATAATGGGAATAAAAATATCTTCCAAGGGTATAAACATGCAACTGAAAGGATGTTAGATTTAGAGTAAGAAGACCTAGTTGTGAATTCTGTTTCTGCTATATCGCTATATCCTACTTGCGTAGGACCTTTGGCAAATCTCTGAATCTCTTTGGGTCTATTTCTCACCTGTAAAATGAGGGTGGAGGGGGGCAATTAACCTAGATCACCTCTAGGTTCTTTTCCAGGTCTAAATCTGATTCTTTATGACAAACAAATGTTTGTTACCTAAATATTTCATATTATTGTCCTTCATATATTGTACAATGCAGCCAAATTGTTCTACTCAATAGTCTCCAAGTTCCCTAAACTGGACATTCCATCTTAGGTTTCTGTGGAGGTATAAGTTATCCCCAATGCCTGGAATGTATTCTTTCCCTACTTCCACTTCTTAGAACTGCTAGATTCCTCAAAGATCTGGCTCAGGCTCCTGACTTAACTAAACCCTTTCTTGATCCCCCAGCTGATAGCATACTATTCCTCAAGTTACCTAGTATTCCAATCTATTTCCAAGTCGCATCACTTTCATTATAATAGATGATATTTTCAGCAAGGAATTCTTTTTATTTGTACTCTGAGTCTAGTATGGTGTCTTGCACATATTAAGCAGGTAATGAATAAATTCTTGTTGAACTGCATCACCAATTATCAAGGAAAAATTGGTAATAAATAATGTGCAAAAAAAAAAAATTCCTGAAAAGTCATTATAAACTTAAAGAGATTTTTTTTTCACAATTAAAAATGGTTACAAATGTTAAAGCTTGCTCATTATCTGTAAGGTATCAGTTAAATGACTGAATTAGTGCTCTTTATTAATGTTCAAAATGTTTTAAGAATGATGGCACATTTGTCACAAGAAATTAAATTACCTGACTTACTTGACCCATACGTATTAACGGTCTAGTTGCCTGTATGGGGTGGGTGGGTGAGTGGAAGAGAAAAGAGGCAGGAGTTGAGGGTAGGTAGATGGGGAGGAGGAAGCACAGGGCCTAAAAGAAGTTATAACATCTAAAGGAATGCCTAGCAGACTCATGTTCTCAGTCAGGGATGGCCTATGGGAGAGAATCACAATGTCAGCTTTTAAAAGGGCCCTAGTCCAACCATAATCTTTAAAAACTCAAATACCTACTGCCAGAACAGGTTCACATTTTTGAATGAACTAATTCACACATATTGCTGGCTTACAAAAGCTTAAGAGAAAGCTCCACAGAAGCTAGGTGGGTTTCTCTCCCACATTTTGGGAGAAGGGGGGGGGGGGGGGGGGGGGGGGGGGGGGGGGGGGGGGGGGGGGGG